>NW_013529697.1:5869822-6257176 GCF_000836235.2 Papilio xuthus | reverse complement strand
TAATCCGCTTCGTCACTGCAAGACTTTGGAATTCATTCCTTTGAATAATATTATTCCCGAGCATCGAGTCCCTCACGATGTTTTGCTTCAACACAACGCACTTCAAACACTTCACTATTTTATCATGTCAAGAAAATAGAGGAAAATTAATCTACGCAGCTAAAATACTCTAATATATTACTTAAGTAGACAAATCATATTTTTATTGTGTATTTTCGTATCCAACGCAATTGTTAATACTTCTATTTTTTTTTCTACATCAATAGAGTAATTTCCATATAGAGATCAGGAAGGTAACTTTCCGGCCAGTGTTTTGTTGCCTTTAGGCGACACGGTTGGCTTCTAGCATGTACGTTGTCAGCACAACTTCTTTTTGGCTAGTCTCTACTGTTGCTGTAACTTTAATGCTGTTCGTACATCTAAGTAAATCTTCGGTACTATAAATATATCCTAACATCGCGAGTATCGCGTTGCGCGCGCTCCGTACTCTTAACGTATTCCGTATACTTAACGAATCATTAACGCGAGTCCTCTAATCGCTAATTACGGGCATGGCGACTATTCTAAAGATTTGCTCCAACATCAATCTAGAAATTCACAGCGACTTGTTTGCAACGATCTCGACAAACAGGTTGCGAGCTAAGCTTTGGCGACGAAAGAACAAAATGAGAACGACACGTGCCCGTATACGAACCTTTTTGATATCGAATTGCGTAAGTCGCTTAGCAACTATAATCTACAGGTCTTGTGTACTACAAAGTGCCTTAATCGTTCCTATGCAAATTTTTTCATTTGGAAATAAGGGTACAATATCATTTTCGTAACCAATTTTTAATGTTTCTTTCGAAACACCAATTTCTGCCATCAAAACAATTCACAGTTGAAGTATTATCTATAAAAGCACAAAATGCTATGTTCTTGCACCTCCACGTCGGCACAATGTGCAATTTCGTCTTGTTTGCTTTTGCAGTACCAATCAAAGCCCTTTGTTTCGTTACAGTTTGAATTTTTAAAACGAAAACGCATCACAAAGCACTTTTGAACCTCAAGCGTTCAGGTAAATTTCACGTGCATTGTCAGAATACGGCTTGAAAATACTTTACCTCTTTGAATAGATATGAAATTATTTTTAAAGTGATTAAGCTCTACAATGATAACAAATCAGCGGCGAAATTTGTAAGTAAACTAAGACTAACTAAGGTAAACTAAGAAAAAAATTTAGTACTTTCACTCCATATTCTTATCATATTTCCCTTGTTAACTCTTTCTTACTATATCGAAGACCTCAATGTAGTACATACCATATCAGTGTATTACAGTACTTTAAAATTAAACGCGATTAAGGTAAAGATAGTAAAAATCAAGCAATATTTGTTTAGTAGTATAAATACATCATCAGCTCGTTATACGATCCCACTGAGGGTTTCGGAGCCTACCATAAGTTAGGGGTGACTAGGCCATAGTCAACCACGCTGGCCCAGTGCGGGTTAGTTGTCTTCACACATATCTTTTAATATTTTCGTAGATATGTGCAGGCTGCATCACGATGTTTCCTTCACTGTAAGAACGTCGGAAAAATGTTTATATGAAAATCAAAAAATACATTGGTACATGGCGGGATTCGAACCCAGGACCTACAGATTGCAAGTCAAGTGCTTAACCCTGAGCCACCGACGCTTTATAAAATAGGTCTAAACAAATATCGTTGAAATTTGGAATAGCTGTAGAAGATCATATGGAAAAACGATTAGGCTACTAATAAAGTTTTTTCAATTAACCTACAGATTACAAGTCAAGTGCTGAAACCCCTGAGCCACCGACGTTCTAACTAGTATAAATAAATGTAATTAAACATATATGCTGCTACAATGGGTTCGTATTTTTCCATGATATCAGTACTCCCTTGAGGGTCGTGCCCAAATTTTTCAGGAATATATCGCTGGCTTTCATTTTAACAAGATAGTGTACCCGTTGACCGCGCCCCTTATCTGCACTCCCTGGAGGTTTAATAGTCATCTTTCAAAAGAACGGAAGCACAGCGTTCAAGCGTTGCCAAATTGCGTCTACTAAAATGAATAGTGTGGCACTTGTGGAGATATTATCACACGTCGTATTATGGTTGTGCCTTTTTATTATTTGAATATTCCTTGTATATTTTAAATAAACACAGCCAAATGTTTGTGCTATAATATTTGTGTAAAATCATTCCGAAGAAGTGTGTATTTACAGTTAAAGATTTTTTAAATATCCTAAAAAAACCGACTGACTATAAGATTGTGATAATTTATCTTATCCGCGTGTTAAATCATTTAAAACACAGTTCTGTCATAGGTAGAGTAATTCAATTATTTTTTTAATTCGCTTCCCTGTTCCATCTTTAGAAGATATTGAACATATCTTTGTTCTGTAGATAAAAGTGCCTCCAATAATGTCAAGGCAATCTTCACTGTATACGATCGATAATTTCTTCTCATTTAAATTGACGCTACGCACTGTCAATTAACAACTTTATGATTAATGTTAAAAACTTCCCGGAAGGCAACAGACAACATGAGACGTGTCTGATTTTGTAAGGAAAAATCACTTTCACGGTGACTGAAGTTGAACCGTAGACAATACGAAACAACGGTTGAATCGCGGCACATATAGGGTCTGCAATTACAAATCCAGCGCCACCTATCGAACTGGAATCCTTAAGACTAAACTTTAAAACCTAAAGTGTATCAAGCGAATTCTACAGAATTTAATCGTATAATATCAGTACCTAACCTGAATTTTCGGAAGAAAAAACTCAATTAAATTTGTAACAAATCGTAGAAATTATTATGGAGTAAAATTATGGTCGCTTAAACTTCTGTTAAAGGTATTCTGATTTACTACTTATTATTTTTAATTAAGCAACTAAAATTGTAAAAAAATACTTAAAGAAAAAGTAAGGTAAACAAAACTAAGCTAAGCTTTTACGTTAGCTTCAACTTTTTAAATCGTTATGCTTTAACTTGAAAAAGATTTAACTTTGTCAGCATTTTAAGCTTGCTTTTAAGTATTAAGTAGGTTGAACTAACAGAGACGTCGTTTTAGTAAATAGCTCTTTAATGGGTTAAAGTGGTAAACAAAATCAACATATTTTCGTAACAACTATACTGAAGCGGTTTATGATAATTAAGTTTAAAATTACACGTGAATGAAACAATAACGAAAAACTGTGGAAGGCATCGGAAAAGACTTTGGTAGACGATGATCATGATGTTTTTTTTCTGTATATCTCTCTCTCCCTCTCTGTCTCTCTCTCTCGTTACGTTTTATTCTTATGAAGTGATTAATAATTAGGTGGACGTAGACTACACTTAAACTGAATCACAAGTTATATCTCGTTTGAACACAATCATTACTTATTTTTTTAATAACATTAAAAGTTAATAGATAATTACTATGCACTTGAGTCTTAAATATAAAATTACATTTATCAAAGTATACTTTTAATAGGTACGAAAAAAAAATGTTAAAAATAATATCTTTTCTAATATTATACTTCTAACGCGATAGCGGATCGCTTAATCCTCGTAGCTAAGGCTCTTAGGCGAAACCACATAAATACTGGCACAATTATGCGAGAAATGCTTATCTTTTTCACAATCTTATTCAAAAGGAACGAGAAAACCGACGAGGGTGAAGTAAAATATATGCGGACAACCGCTGCCGGATCATGAGACCAAATTAAATATAACACCCATAATACCGATCTCATACTTTATTTATAATTCTCTAAGAATTTGATAAGACTTTTTGTTTGTTTTGTTTAGTACGAAACCTTACAAATATTATAATTTATTCTTGTTTATTTCAACTACCTTTTTTTTAAATCACGCAATAATTGTGTGATTCAATTGTGATGTTATTTGACAAAACAATTTCGACTTTTATGGAGGTTTTATTATTAATATAAGTTTTTAAAATTTATCTCCGGAATATTTTTCTAAAAAGAAAAACGTGACGCCTTTAGGTAAATTAAAATAAAAACGATGTCACTACCCTCGAACGAACCTTTTCGAAGCGCGACGTTCAATTTGTCTAAACAAAAGACGTCTTAATATTTATCAGTAGACTGAAATAAACGAAATTTTATAATTCTTTTATATAATAGAAAGAATATATCGAAGAGTTAACATAGACTATTATTATTTGTTTTATGGAATATTGATGGCTATGAACATGTTCTGTGTTACTTCCAGAAATATAATCATACAAAGTTTAGTTAAATACGTGTCTTAACCTTTTGACAGCCTGTGATTCATACTATGGAAGTCAAAATAGTCGTAAAAGAGAATGTTTTACATAACACCTTCTTTCGGTGTCAATGCTTTCTTTGTCATTAATTTGTCAACATTTCGGAAATGTGCATAATCATATTTTAATAACTATTATTTCTAATAATGTTATCACAACAGTATCTTACAGTTAGTTTCTGAGACCGAATTCTATGTATAAAACATATAGTCAACCCTATCACTATCTTTGATACAACAGAGATGATAATATATTTTAAACGGAAATTTATGTCTCAGAAACCTGCAATTAGTCTTTTAATGATTGGTCGATGTAACAAAGATGTAAATAATCTATATATCAGAAGGCACAGTGCAGCATTATGCTTCTAGGTCAAGTATCTGTCAGAACGTTGCATTTATCTACTATATCATGTCCAGTCATGGCCACACTAATTAATGTTACAATTGTCACATGCACTACTAACGCTCACAAATAAACGCTGAGATATGATATAAGATATCAGTTGATAGCGGTTAACAAATTTAGAAAGCATAGCAACATTAACTTTACCTAAAAATTTAAAATCTCCGATTTTGAAGTTTTTTGAACGCGTACCGACGCGGTCGTAACGCGTGTTACTCCTGGTGTAACACGCGTTACGCGGTGCGTGGTAACACACAAAAAAAACAAACGAATTGATAACCTCCTTAGTTTTGAAGTCGCCTCTAGAACTCTCGTGTCTTTTGTTTTAGACTAAGATTACATTACAAAGTTCACATACAATGATTTATTAATGACTTTCAAGGTAAACAGTAAATTAAATCAATTGTACTATGACAGTTTAAATATTTTTCTTGTACAAAATATTTTAATTACTCGAAAACAGTTGCGGTTGAGAAAATATAAGAAAAATAAGATCGAGAATTATTAAAAGTTATATAATCGCAAATAAATAATCGGATGTCTTGAATAAGTTTTAATAAAAACAAATGTAGAAAGTAATTCATGTAGAAAGTTAATTCGGACAAGATACATGACTTAATGTAACGTATCGCTCGGAAAAACATATAAACGAGACAAGAGAAAAATTAAAGCTATTTTTTGTGGACATCGTTACTTACCCACCTTATAGTTGACAACCGTGGCATCGCAGAGAATAATAAGAGGGCAATATATCTCCTTCATTCCGTACCTTTGTTTATAAAACCCTCTATAAGGTGCGATTAATATGATTAATCTTGTTATTGTTTCAAAATTAATAAGAATAATAATTCTGTTCTTTGTCCTTTAAAACAAAAAAGACATACGTAAAAAAAATCAGTCAAATATGAAGCTTGGTAAAATGTATTCATACCATACATAGTTGTACATACTATGCTTATCCTCCATAGGAAAAAGAAAAAGAAATGCTAATGGATAGAGAAAAATAGGAGTCTAACCACTCAGACTGTATATTTCGTACAGTCACGGAAATCCGCGGTGGTCCACTTATAAAATAATTGCCTTGTTCCCCGCAAATCGACAAACTCCGCCTCTTGGAACACCGTCAGATTCCTCGATTGTACACTGTGACTGCTACGGTCATGTGCGAATATTACACCACTTTTGGTCAGGTAAAAAAAGACAAATATATTTGTTTTAATTTATTTAAACTTTGACCTAACATGTCTGTTGCAAAGTTAAAACTTTTATTACTACAGTCACCAGTACTAGCAGGAAATACCGCTGTTCCGATTTTATTTAAAGACTAACTATCACGACTCTGTCTGTGCGGAACTAAAAAAAAACTGAATAAGTAGCGTATGTATTCTTCCAGATTATTATATCGGCAGCGGATTAGATTATATTATATAAGAGCGTCGGTGGCTCAGGGGTCAAGCACTTGACTTGTAATCTGCAGGTCCTGGGTTCGATCCCGCCATGTACCAATGTGTTTTTCGATTTTCCGATTTGCATATATACATTTATTCGACGTTCTTACGGTGAAGGAAAACATCATGATGCAACCTGCACATATCTGAGAAGAAATTCAAAGATATGTGTGAAGTCAACCAACCCGCACTTGGCCAGCGTGGTTGACTATGGCCCAATCACTCTTAACTTGGGGTAGGCTCCGAGGCCTCGGTGGGGACGTATAGTGAGCTGATGATGAATGATGAATGATATTATATATGTGCCAAATTTCATAAAGATCCCTTGAGATGTTCCGGTGATACCTTCTAACAAACATCTATCCATCTTAACTTCGTCATATATAATATTAGTAATATAATATTTAGGTACGCCATAAAATAATGCTAGTACAAGTTGCAATATAGTTAGGTCGACTAAAGCGAAAGTGTAATGCCTAGTATAAAATAAAGAGGTACTTTTCACATAAGGTTTCAAGACAAACAGGTTTCTCGGCTATAAGTTAATTCGCCATTTGTATAAGTACTCATATTTGCAATAAACACTAGCGTAAAACGTTGGAATTTGTCTAAATCTTATTCATCCGTGAAAATTATCAAACAGAGAAATATTATAAAAAAGCATTTTCCAACATTGTGTAGGAATCAGTCTAGTGTTTTTCTTAGTCACTAATAAAGTAAGAACAGGATGATAAGATTGATTCGACAGAGGAGGAGTAGACAGATAGATAGGCTCTTGCAAGTTTAATAAAATAAATTAAACAAAATGGCATTTTTTAACGTTAGTATCATACAGACCTCTTAGCAGTATCAACAAAGTTAATCTTTTTTTACAGATTTTATCTTTCTCACGTATCCAAAGAATGTAACGTAACAATTCGCAGGGTTGTAAAACGATCGTAAAAACTTACTTCTCAAATTGCTAGAAAATACTTAAGCGATGTGAATTGAATCACGTAAAGTATTTGTTAAAGAGTTTCGTTTTGTTAAAGGTTCATTTATTACCATCACATTACGGCAATTTAGAATTAAGGGATATAAGGATCGAGCAGTCAAAATTAAAGCGTCATGCCATTTTTCACAATAAAAAAAAACAATAATTATAATAAACAAATGCCTACTTACCAACCATGATGATAAATAAATAAAAAAAAATATTTTTGACATCAGCAAATTTTCAAAGAATCTCGCAACTTAATACTATTATACAAAATGTAGAAACAAATCCAGACAAAAAACTAATTAATTACGCTTACTACAAAACATAGGTATAATTCTTGCTTTTATTTATAGAGCCTTGTTTAGCTAGATCTGATTGAGAGAGGGAATACAAAATGTCTAAGTATCAGTAGACAAACGGCTTGGATAGAGTGCGCGTCAGACTATCACAGATTGGTTATTAATGTAATTTTCTATCAGTTTGGGTTTATTAGTTATAATTTACTTATAAGCAGTTCATTTCAACGCGTATGTTATTTAAAATATTAAACAATACGTTATGTCCTGGAAAACATAGATTCGAAGAGATATTTAAAATCAAAAAAAATAATTAATTGTTTCAAGATTTGCCGACATCAAAACACTTCGGAATATTCCCTTTTTATAATATTTATCACAAAAGTTTGTAATCTTATTGGTTGATAAATAATGGATGAATTAGTGAATAAAGACCCATCCCTTGGGAACCATGATGATCAGGAATATCGTTGGACACCTATTGCATTGGAAAGAGCTGGTTCTATGCTGAAAGCATTGAATCGTATGGCAAAACGACCTCCAGTTCATATCGTTTTCGAAGAAGTAAAATGCGCAGTCATCACTCGTAAAGGTAAATAATTGCTAGATTCTCTTTATTTTATTGATTTTATTTCAATTACATTTATTATATCCTAGTATATTATATACTGAAACATACATATATATATCTTACTAATATTATTAATGTGAATGAATGTTCGGATGGATGGAAGTTTATAAGAAGGTATCTTCAGATGCATGGATCTCGCTAAATTGGACATAGATGGTATATAGTCTGGAAGAACGCAGTGGCTATTAATTAAGTATTTTTAAATCCCGAGCGGACGGTGTCGCGGACCACAACTAGTTTATATACTGAAAGTAAGATGTTACATACGTTTTTTACTATACTGAGTTTATCTTTTTATAGATATTTTGAGATAAAAAAATCTTCGTTTTTTTTTCAAAATAATTTGATTTTATTAAATTAACTTTAATTAAAACAAGTTTACAAGTTGAGAATGCAATAGAAACGTAGATACGATGTAGGTTAACTTGAAAAGGTCGGCGCGACCCTGATACTGGATATTATTTTTCCCATAATAGACTTCAATGTCAAAAACGCTACAACATCTTGCTGTCTTACCATAATTGTTCAAACTCTTTTCTATTGCTATAATTATACGAATCAGGAAATTAATGCAGGACGCAAAGCTTTTCTATCTTACTTATATTATGAATAAGAATGTTTAGAAGGATGGAACTCGATGAAATTATCGATGTACATAGTCGGAAAGAACACATAGTACACTATTTTATTTTAATTGTGCACAGATGGAATCGCAGGCGACAGCTATTATTTAATAAGATTTATATTAGTAACTAGAAACCGAGAAACTTATCTGACCTAACTATGCATAAATGACACAAAATTACAATAGCTTAATAAAAGGCACTGGATACGCAACCCTAGGGCCAGTCCAGTGTTACCCCAACAGAAATATTAAAAAAAATCATTTAAAATTGACGAAAATTGATACAAATTACCAATGTCATAATTAATTTTGATAAGAATAATGATAAATGTAATTATTATTTACTAATATAGCATTAACTTTCGTATGCATTTCAAATGCATGTGCTATCAACTAGTTCCAATTAATGTCTGAGTCTCCGGTTAGCGAGCATTATGACACGATACGTTACATAATCCTATGAATGCACTGCGGGTGAACAACCGGACAGAAACACTTCCGTGGAGTTACGTCTACGCTGAACTGTATACAAGCAGAGTATAGTCAGACAAACTTATCTGACCCGGTATGAATAAGTGATACTAAAGTAAAGCAACAAAAAGTACCTCAAGATTATTATCTTGTATGTTATTTTATAAGATAACTGACCACGATAGCGTTAAAACTTTTACCTGGCCAGTTAAGTTTGTCGCACTATATATCTTTAAACCAGACAGTCCTTGACATTAAATTGTGACCGCTAACAATGTCACGTATTTTGACAATACATTGTTAACAGCCAATACGTTAACTTGTTTAAGCTCGCAGAAAGATAGGGAGGCATTTGTCCTGCAATGAAACGATATCTTACTAATATTATAAATACGAAAGTTTAGATGGATGAATGGACGGATGTTTGTTTGGTATCTCCGAAACGGCTCATCAGATTTTGACGATATTTGGCACACATGTAGAACATAGTCTGGAAAAACACATAGACTACTATTAAGCTCTTTTTTAATTCAACGGGAAGGGAGTCGCGGGCGGGAGTTTATGGATTACTAGCTGTAGTAATCCATAAAAATTCCATCATCCCGAGTTGGTAGTAACATAAACAGTAAAAAAAATTGTAATGTATACGAAAATAATTCCCATCAAATTGCGTAAAAACGAGAAGTACAAATTTAAAAGCGGACAAATTCAGATATAACGTTTAAAGTACTTTAAACGTTATATCTAAATTTGTCCGCTTTTATGACCCGTCTTATCCAAAACAATTGTGCATGAATCATAATTTTTCTTTACAAAGGTGTTTTTCTAAACTAATATTTTTGTAAATAATTGCATAAGAATACACACACTACTCATCGTTTCGCTTAGAGCAGGGTTTCCCAATTAGTGGCACGCGTACGTAAAGTTGCATCGAGGGGTACACACGGCTATTGGAAAAAACAAGAACAATGTTCAAAATATTATTTTATTACAGTCATATTGGTCCAGGCGTTTGAACGTCAAGCAGTAACAGACATACAAACACACTCACAAACTTTCAAATTTATAATATTAGTGTGATTGCTACAATAAGGGGTACGCAGGTATGAGGTCTTTTTTGAAGTGGTACGCAGCAAAAACTAATTGGGAACCACTGGCTTAGAGAAATCGTACAGAACGTATGCAACTGCGCGGAAAGCCTAAATACGACTTATTCGTGAAGCGTGAACATGACTCGACGGTGCATTAGGTAATTACTACTTTCGGTACACTACTTGACTGCGACTTTGTGCGGGATGACATTTATAAAAGTACTAGCTGTCGCCCGCGACTCCCTTTGCACTGAATAAAAAATAAACTTTGTGACGTTTTGCCTATGTGTTTTTCCAGTCTATGTTCTATTTCTATGCCAAATGTCATCGAGATCCGTTCAGCTTTTCTGGAGATGCCATTAAACAAACATCCATCCATCCATCCATCTAAAGATTCGCATTTATAATATTATAGTAAGATACAGTAAGATAGTTAGATAAACATTCATGTGTATTATTTTTTTGCATTCTTTTTAATTTATAATAATAATGAAATCGACTACCATTATTCCGATAGTCGTATCGGTAAATGGACTGATAGCGAAGAGCTTCGACCAACATCTCAAGAAGCTCTCGCTACACAGTTGGATTGAGGGCCCGATACAAAAGGCAGTTATCCTAGAAACCGCGCGCATCGTGAGAAGGTTCCTGTCTCTGCAGCCCTGACCACTGGTTGTTTAAGTCATGGGATTCCGCAGCCGGAGTTGTTCTGTTTTAAATATAATATGTTTTGTATATATTTTTTTTTATTAAGAAAGTATTGACTTTTGTGTTTTTGTTTGTGCTGTATAGGTTCCGAACCTACGAAACCGATTTGAAAAATACTTTTACTGTTAGAAAGCTACACTGTGAGTGACATAGGCTATATTTATTACGATTTTTTTTAATCTACGAGGAGGCGAGCACGTGCCAGTATCCTTATTTAAAGATTATTTAAAATACTTAGCGAAAGTCGTTGAAAATATTTATTCCGATATATTTTTCTTAATAAAACTTATCGTTAAAAAAATAAAAATGAATAACATTAAATTAATTTTTATTAATAAGAAAAATGTCATCCACTCCAACTTCATAAACCACGTTCGTCATTTATGAATTTTTTGAGAAAAAAATCTCATTTACTAATAAACTAAAATATTTTTAAAACCAAGAAAATTATTTATGGTTTATTGTTATGTATTTATTGGCAAATTGTTTATTATAACCTTTCAATAAAGATTCCGTACCTTCCTTTTGCAACAGTGACGCGGTGCCCTTTGTACTTTCCTTTGTTCACTTTTTAATATAAATATTTTCCTTATTATCAGTTTTTTTCTTGCCAATAAATTTTCATTGAACATTCCATTAATATTATGTTTACATTTACATTAAATTATCTTAGAGAATAATATTTACATAAAATAAGATACTAAAACTTATTAAATATATCAAAGAAGTCAGACACTTTCATTCGTTAAAAATGTTATTACTTTAAAATTAATTAATTTCTATTTTGTTTAAATCATTTTATTTCAGCTATTACTCACGGTCGTGGGATCATTAAACGAATAAAAATTTTAAGCGCCAATAGCCTAATGGTTAAAGGTACGGATTTCCGATCAGGTGGTCGAGAGTTCGAATTCCGCCATTCGACTATTGTCGTAAACCATATTCTAGCACAAGCCAAGAGCTTAGTTGGAAAGGTAGAAAGAAATATTAGTAAATTAACAAAAATCTGCTAATATTTTTATCAACAAAAAAAAATATCTTACTATTTGAGTTACAGGAATGAGTTTTGTTGTTATTTTCTAGTATATTAATACAAATATATTAAGTGCATAAGTTATTGTACACCACAGTATGCCGCAGTAAAGCTGAAGCAGATTATATGCATAACATTAGTTCTTTGTTTTCGCGGTTCACTGCGGGAACTACGCTGAACAGTAGTAATACTTTTAAAGTTTTAAAAATAAACTTGTTGTTTGCATAGTAATTTTTAAAGCTTTGTGTCCAACGTTTCAGTAACGTGGTAATATTTCAACGCAACTATTCACATTTTGCTTATGAATTTAAGTAAAGAAAGACTAAGGGAAATGATAAATTCTTTTGTTCTTTGAAGACTCATTTTCTACAAATTTAGTTGCACTATTATTCATTTATTAACCGTATTCTTAATATATTACATTTCATATAAAAAATTAAAAAAATACAATATATTATTGTATTAAAAATAGAGCACCACCGGCTGCGGAGTCCTATGACTCAAACAACCAGTGGTCAGGGCTGCAGAGACCTTCGCACGATGCGTGCGGTTTCAGTTCTTGCCAGCCTGCCATGCCTTAGTTGCACTATTGTTAGAAGATTTTAACATGCTTGATTCATGAGATGAGATGAAAACTTTACGCGATTTTCTTTTTGATTCCTCCACCAAATCTGTTCAAATAAAGCAACTCTTTCTAGTTCTTTTCAAATCGTTACAAAACTACCATTTATTAATCTAGTAGACTAAAACAACATAAATGTTATAAAAATGAGATAAAAATAATTTAACAATCTTGATTAAACTATAAGTATCTGGATGACTGGTATTTTTTTTTAAATTGTGTTTTTTGGAAATTATATTTAAGTACGAAATACTAATAAAATTATGAAATATGAATAATATTATATTTTTTGATCTTACCGATAGAAAAAGTTTAGTTTATGTTTAAGTTGATTATCGATAAAACACGAATAAAATGACATTTTCTAAAAATGATTCCTAGCTATATCGATTTATCGCCCCCGAAACCCCTGTATACTAAATTTTATGAAAATCGTTGAAGCCGATTCCGAGATTCCAATTATATATAAACAAGAATTGCTCATTTAAAGAAATAAGATTAAGAATATCAGTAGTAATCACTAAGCGCATTTCTTTGTATTATTAGTATTAAAAAAGGCTAATCAATATAGAAATTTTTATCAATGCTATGTCATGTCAAAAAGTATTAATTGTGATAAGAGACGATCAATAAGCATGTTCAATCAAATGTCCGTATATAAGAGTTATATTAGTTGATTTTCATATAGGCCAATTCACTATTTAGTAATTTCAATAATAAAATTACCAAATGTATTATGAAACTAAACTAGCGCAAGGTACATAGGACCTGTAAATTACAATTCAAGTGCTTACTTACTAGTATCAATTCCAATCAAACCAAACATTCTTCATTCAAATGGGGGTTTGGAGTAATTAATCAAAACAATCTACTACTTGAGTTTCCACTATTGATTCACAGCTACAAAAACATTGCTATGCCACAAATATATTTGTCCGTCTGTAGCTATGCAACGGGATATAATTTCGCTGACATGCCTCGCTTCACTTCCGAAAGTGAAAAGATATACGTCAAATAAATAAAAAAGATAAAAGTAAACAACTGAATCATTAATTTGTGCATGAAAAATGCAATATTGGGGAAGAGACTAGGCGTCGCTGTTGTTGTTCAGTAGGCACGGTGTCTTCAAACACAACGGTCGTGCCACGCGACTCCCGCGCAGTATGGACACGCGATAATTCACAACAGAATTCGATATTAAAATTAATAACGATTCTTTTCTCTTACATAATAAAAATGTCGAAAGTACCATTAGTTAGGAAAGCGATTGTAGGAGCTACTTTAGCCCATAATGCGCCTACGAACAATCCTAATCCACTAGTGTTAGATCCGACTGAAAATCAATGGACACCCGCCGCGTTAGAAAGGGCTGGTTCCACACTGAAAGCTCTGAATCGCATGGCGAAGCGACCGCCTGTACATATATTATTTGAAGATGTCGGATTTACTACCAGCACACATAAAGGTAAATATTATCGAATTTAATATTATGTACATTTAACCAACACTCTTACGGTGAAGAAGAAAATCGTATTCCAACCTACATACAAAGAAATTTAAATATGTACATATGTTGTTTACCCCTACTTAGCTATTGTTGTTGACTAAAGATTTACTCCTAATTTACGGTTGACTTGATCGCCTCGGTGGAGACATAACTTTATTTTCTTTTTGAAAGGCGGTCAGTGTATATCGTGAAAGTCAACTAGGTTAATCTTAATATCTAACTGTAGGTTTATTAAAGTAAATAAACAGTTAGATAATATCTTGTCATTGCCTAGAAATTAAAATTTGATGCGCCAATAGCCTGATTAAGGGTTGAGTTGTGGAATGGATCCCGTATTCGTTTAAACAATTTTTTATTGTGAAAAACACAACAAGTGGTTCACACTAGTAAGTTTTAATTGATTGATTACTATAATTTTAAAATTGATAAAACGTATTATGAAATTGATTCTTTCTTTTTATAGAGATTAGATTAAATTTATTTCTATATAACTTTTACTTTTATGAATCTATTATTTTGTTTTGATTTACTACTTGTCTTTATGATAATTAACAATTAATCTAAAGAAATGCTCTGACTACAGGAAAATATGGTCCAGTTAAGGTGGCGGTTAAAAAAAGAGATTACCTGGAACAAAGGCAGATAGATAGACAGACAAAGATGTTAAAAATTGGTTTTCGTTAAAGCGACGTCAATATTTTTCGATATTATAAACAGACACTCCAATTTTATTCATTGTGTAGATAGATTCCGTGCAGATAAAGTCGGGGGCAAAAGCTAGTTTAATATATCATAGTATCACATGAGTGCACTAACACGGACACATATCGTTGTCTTTGTTTTTTCAAAGCAAATGATTGGATAGACAACATATGAATATACAATTGATTATGGAAACCTGCTGTGATGTTCTATTTTAATACATTTAAATACGTTTCGATTAAATGTGTAGTTTAAAATAGTCTCTAAAACACAGGTCACAGGTCTACTGTACTTTCAATTAACAGAATTTTGTTTGAAGAAATTCGAAATTTATTTAATTTTCTATGCCTATTGAATGAATTGCAAATGCATTGGATTCGAAGTTGGTGTATCATAAAGTTTAATATTTATGGAAAGTAACCATAATATGGTAACAGGGTAAATGATAATGAGATGATAGTATGATAATATCATCTTATCATCAACTCCCTGTCCGTATTCCACTCGTAAGGGGTCAGCGCACCCGAGTTGTCCTGTAAATCGATTTATCTTCCCTAATTTTTGTTCACCTTCTTAATCATGTCACCTGTCATCATAGTTACAGTATTAATAATTACGATTTTCGAAAACACATTTATTATTAGACAAGCTGTTGCCCGCGACTTCGTTTGTGCGAATTGAAAAAAACTTTATTAGTAGCCTAAGCGTTCTTCCAGATTATGTTCGATTCCAATTTTCAACGATATTTGTTTAGACCTATTTTATAGAGCGTCGGTGGCTCAGGGTTAAGCACTTGACTTGCAATCTGCAGGTCCTGGGTTCGAATCCCGCCATGTACCAATGTGTTTTTCGATTAACATATGTACATTTATCCGACGTTCTTACGGTGAAGGAAAACATCGTGATGCAACCTGCACATATCTGCGAAGAAATTCAAAGATATGTGTGAAGTCAACCAACCCGCACTTGGCCAGCGTGTTTGACTATGGCCTAACCACCTTTAACTTAGGGTAGGCTCCGAGCCACTCGGTAGGGACATATAGTGATCTGATGATGACTATTTTATATATTATTCCTTAATACTTTAACTTTTTGTTTATTACAATTATTTTAAAATGTTATATATATAAAATGGCGCGGTATATAAGTATTCTTTAATGAGCGACGTTTCGTAATTCTCTTTTTTACTTGTCTGCAAAATTTAAATTGCAAATTAATTTTAACTTTTCTATTTATAACTTCGTTATATATGCATTTATTTTTTGGCTAATTTTTAGACAAACGGCAACACACGTAATTATATACATAAACTATAAAAATCAACCAGGAAAATGTTCTTATCTTTGTAAGTCAAGATCATTCATTGGGTTTATGTAACATACATATGTATTTACATATATGTCAATGATATTACATAACATATGTTAACTTATGTTAAGTTTATCTGGCTTAAAATATTGTAAAAAAATTAAAAATAAAAATTTAATATTCACGTAAAATTTTTGGTTTCTTAATCAATATTCTTTTTTACTCGTTTCTAAAATTGATTATACCATAAACTAAGATCAACACTCATAAGACTCATAAGGCTGCGGGTACCAAATTTGCGTCGGCGAGGGCGTCGCGACGGACGGAGCAATCAAATTAAAACTATACTACCATACTAAGATGCACATGAAATGAGCTGGAGGACATGTTTTGCGAACATCCAGCAAACATTCTGATAGTAAAAGTAACTACTTTTTCGATAACAACTTCCGACTAGCAAGGAGGTTGATAATTATTATGACCTTTGCATCATTGTAAGTATAATACAAATAACCGTTCCACCGTTGTTATCTCCAACCACATATCGTTATCTCATTTTTTTCAATGAGACAAAGAGGGACCGCATTACGTGTATTCCCCACGGTTAAATTGACACGTAAAACAGGTAGTGACAAATATGACATCTGCACTTTCGCAGGTACAGAGGAGCTGAGAACAAAAGAGTTTTTGTTTCCGCGTCAGTAAACGGTCATTACACTATCGTTTGAAGGTTATAATTATAGTCATCCATGACTAAAGATAATAAATCTTTATTAAAGGAAAATTCGACCAATAAAAGAATACATTTTATTGTGATGAATAATATCTTATGTGTATTATTTATTCATTATCTCTATGCCGTGTCCGAATGACGACTGCATATTTTAAAGTAAATTGACAGATTTTTTACTTTTTAAACGACTTAGAGAAATAAAGGAAAGTGCAACGAACTGAAAAATGCATTTCTTAACCATCATTGTAAAAAAAATTATAATATTATTAACTAACAACAAATGAAAATAAAATTCAAAGCATTGAAAGCAAATATATTAGTCGTATGTCTTATTTTGACGGTTCTTCAGACACAAGGGTACGCAAATCTCCGATATTATTCGACCCTTTCACGTACACACAATTAGTAATCGTCGACGCGAGTAACCTATTGACCTGGACTTCTTTCACTACACGACTGACTCTAATTTACAAAATGTTAACTGTATAGATTTGGTCCGAAGTCTTAAAAATCGGAGCGACTTTTTGCACGTAGATTTTGACAAACAAGTGGCTAGCGACTGGTTTCGGCGATGAAAGAATAAAATGGCTAAGCGTGAATACCAATCTCTAAGCGTAAATCGCTAAGTGACTAATAAAACTGAGTATCGGAGATCTATTGAGCCTTGTGTACGAAGGGCCTAATAATTCTAAGCAATTGTTTTTAATGATGGATAAAGTGATAAATACATAATTGCTATTAAAGTATCCATTATATAAAAAGTAAAAATTATCAATTTTTTGTAGTAAATTTTTTTATATTTATGTAAACATATATACTTAATTAAAAGACGATAAATAACTGAGTATTTAAATAATTTAATAATTCTTTTGTGATTTTAATTTATCAATGTAGGTCACTTAGCTGCCTATTGAAGCGCAAATTAAGTGATTTTGCGGCAACCGAGCTTTCAATTTATTAGTGAATCGACCTCATTCGATCAATTAAACCGTTACATTCCACGCATAAAGCATATTAATAGCACAATGCATGCATGATATAATATGCATAAAATACTTGTATGCTTATTTCAACGCGGCTATAAACAAAGATTGTCGAACCGTGAACCGTTTTTTTTATTTATCACTAGCTGTCGCCCGCGTCTGCGCCCGCGCGAAATTAAAAAATCTTAATTAGTACAGTGTTTCCTTCACCCGTTCTAGAGATACGTTCATACAAACATGCATCCATCCATCCATTCGCATTTATAATATTACTAGCTGTCGCCCGCGACTACGTCCGTGCAGGATTAAAAATAGATGTTGGTCGATTCTCAGACCTACTCAATATGCTCACAAAATTTCATGAGAATCGGTCAAGCCGTTTCGGAGGAGTTGGAGGAGAGGAAAATTGTGACACGAGAATTTTATATATTATATAAGATAGAAAGATTTTAACAAATGGTAACCTGAAACAGATATTCCTCTTTAATCAATGGTTAAGGAACGATTAAGTTGCTACGGGAGATTTTTTATGGTTAAGTAACATTAGACAGACCATTGTGATATTCTGTTTGTTGAACCAGTAATGTAAAACGTTGAGCGAATCGTACAACTGAACAATAGCCGTTATAAGTAATTTGAACTAACCCTTTTTAGGGTTCCGTACCTCATAGGAAAAAAAACGAAACCCTTATAGGATCACTTTGTTGTCCGTCCGTCCGTCTGTCAAGACCCTTTTTTGTTTGTTTGTACGTAAATTTATCTTCAAAGTAATCATTATCATAGATAAAACGCGTCTGATTAGATTGAATCAAAGGTTAATCACAATAAAAAAAACTTGAATTTCTGTGACAACCAAATGCAGGGAACAAAACAGAACTGACATGCAAGTAATCTTAGCCTAAAAAGCTTCAAATTTCAGTTTAAAAAAAAACTAAAATTAAAAAAATAATTTTACTGAAAACTTTACGCTATTATACTGAACGTTTCATACATATAATTAAGTTTATCGCGATTGTCATAGATAAGTGAAACGAAACAGGAAAATAAACTCCGTGGAAAACGCCTCGGGAAAACTGTTTCCCGACTCGAGGTTGTGTAAAACCTGAGCGAGATCGAGATATCACTTGTTTATATTACGTAAATTATTTATCAGAAGGCTCTTGGTAATATGGTAATATAATAAGCTATTGACCTTATAATTAACATGTCATTCGATTTAGGGCAGAAACTATGTTGACAGCTAATAAAATCTAACAACCTTACGCTTTTATTTAAATTTTTAATTAAGGGCTTTTAAGGTCATGTTTTGTCAACAAATGCATTAAATATTTTAATTTGTTGTTTAATCTACATTTATACTTAATAAAACATACTTATGGTATTTAGTTGTCGGTGGCTCAGGGGTCAAGCACTTAACCATGCACATATCTGAGAAGAAATTCAAAGATATGTTTGAAGTCAACCAACCCGCACTTGGTCAGCGTGGTTGACTATGGCCTAATCACCCTTAACTTAGGGTAGGCTCTGAGCCCCTCGGTGGGGACGTATAGTGAGCTGATGATGAACGGTTTTTAGTTGTAGAAGAAGCGCGAGAGTTGTGTCAGGACAGCGCCAAATGGAGACCGCGGTCTTTTCCTACGCCTTTAGGTTACGGGCGTGAGTTATGTTATTGTTTATTGTTTTTAATATAATTCCTAATTGTTATTGAAATATTCAGTAAAAACTTATTATATAATTGTTGTATATCATTGAGTTACATTTCTTAGACCCATTACTTTTTTCTATTGACAATTATCTTGGATAATTTCTGTAGATAAATAAGAAATATATAAATACCATTCTTGAAAACCGTTGAATAATCATCGTATCTACTTAAATAAAAAAGTAAACGATAAATAGGCTAACAAGAATATTTTGCTTTTATAACTTATTTAAATAAGCAGGGTTGGCGATACGCAGGCAGCCGGTAAAAAATAAGCTAATATATTAAGTTTTATTAAATCTAGTGTGCCGACCCTATACAAGTAGGATAAGGGTATGATGAAAACATTTTGTATATATACAGGATGATCACACTAATCACCTTAGTAAATATTATTACCATTCGACAGATATGAACATGTTCTAATACATACCTTAAAACTAAAGTACATCGACATTCTTATTTTAATACACACCTTGAGAATGGATTCATAATTCTCAAAATCTAAGAAACCCTGAGATATTTCTACGGTTTTTAAATGTCATTAGTGCTACCGATCATTAAATAATATGACAATACTTGATATATTTCGATGAGATTGATATCTAACAGGAAAATAATTAATTGTCAATTTAGTTGGATGCGCTGATTGCAATCCAATTTGTAAATAGAGGAAACAATTTGTGTTTCATGCCAGTAAAATACCGCAACTGTATTGACGTAACTTAATTAATTTCTAAGCATTTAAGTTATCAAAAACATATAAATGTGTAACTGGGTTAGTGTAACTTTGGTATTTAATTCTAGAAGTTTCTTTATACTACTGACTTTATTTACAAAATATATACAGAAAAAAACATATATAATTATATAATTGTATAAAATAATATAACAATGTTCTGACGAAGGTTGTGGGTTTTACATAATTAAGACAAAAAGGTTTAACTTTGTGGTTAACCTACAGCAAACAATAACGTGCACAAAAGAATAAAAAATACTAATAATAAAATAGTAATCGTTGACAATATAGTAAGATTTATTAGTTTGTTTACAAAAAATCAAACTAAATGTAGCCCCTACATTTAACATTTTTTACTGTTACAATCTCAGAGCAAATAAATAAGACATTAACATTTAAAAAAATGACATGTCTTAACGAACAACCTATGATATCGTTTAATACATTAATTTCCTTTCATACGGTTCGCCATTACTCTTAATGTGTAAATTAGTATGTGCATACTAATTAGGAAGACAGTCGCAGTGCGGTTACGATAGAATTTTCCTAACACGTCGCTCCGGGTTTCATGTTAATAAGATGGGCCAGTTGACCGCGAAACTCGGCCGTCCCCGGAGGCCTCGAAGCAATCGCCCTACGGAACGTAACCCCACCCAGCAGCTAAATGGACTGTTTTAGAATATTGTACCGCATCGAGTTTAGATTTGTTTTTCAGCATGTTTGTAATTAAAATTATAACTTTGATTTTTTTCTGCACGAATAAACTTTAATTCTGCATTTATGTTACTTACGGTAAAATTGTTTTGAAATGTTAGTATGGAAATTTTAATAAATTGTAATAAACCTAACTACTTCTTAATAAACAACCTCTAATTTTACAATTTCTAACATTATACTAGACAAAAGTAATTTTATCTTGCTTATACAGCGGATCTGCTTCGATTCCATACTTAAACTTCAAAACGCACGACGTATTCCTTCCGGTGCGTTCGCCCTAATCACCAACTTTCATTTTCTGCACAATTAACCGATTAATACAGATATATGGTGCTCGTAAAAAAGGGTCTTAGATAAATTATAAAAGTGTTCGATCTACGTGACGTATACGAACTGAACTAAAAAGGTTCACCTGGATGTCATCAATAAGTGGGAATATTTTCGCCGCACAATCTTTCCCCTGTCCGTCCGAAAGATCCCAGACCCGTTCAATTACCCGTAACGTCGTGTCACTGACCCGAAGTAAAAGCAGCCTATATCTGTACACGCCGTTACTCACGGCTTTTCTCGTTTCTTTTTCTTTTTATACGAATATATTTTAAAATTATTACCTATGTTTTTTGATACCTATGAGAATGTGATCAAACACGATGATCGGTTTAGTCATGACGTAATAAATAAATTAACTTGAAAACGCAATCATTGGTTCGTACTATCACATATTTAGAGTAAGAAAGATATGCTAATAAGATAATTTCAAGTGGAACTAAAAGGTAGATAGTATAAAATAACTTTTGGCCCAATTTTGTCTGCTTTCTCTCCTTTACGAATATATAATGTGTATACCAAACGTTCTGCCTTCGTAAACTGTCCCGATTGCCTTTCTTTAAATCACCGGAATACCTGTTAGAAAGTTTTAAGCAGCCATCTACTAAATTGTACCTTGTTTTCTCGACTGTACTTAGTCTATACATAGAAAAAGCAAAAAAAAATAGGATGGATTTTTTTTATAACCTCTCTCAATCAATTCTACAAAATGATAGATTACTTTCAACAATAATAGAATAGATTTCAATTGAATAGACTACATTTTGAACTGTTAGATTTGTAGTCAAAATGATTTGTTATGTTTTGGAAAACTTACTCCCACTTTCAAAATGAACCGTTTAACAGAAGTTGGTAAAAACTATTATGAAAATACTGGTATATTATTTCGCTATAGCTGTAGCTAACTTAACAACATTTATTTCAACTGCCATAGGGTTTCGATTAGTTTGGCTAAGAAATAAATCGTAAATAAAATATTAAGTATATTAAAACCTTGAAAATACCTGAAAACATGAATGTGGCGCTTCTATCTTAGATCTGTCAGAAATACTAACTACTGCACACTGCTGCTTCATGGCATTCGCATACTTTAACTTTCTCTTACCAAATGTACACCGAGAAACTACGTTAATAACCACTTAAATCTAAGTGCGACTTTAATGACCACCTAAATCTAAAGTGCGATAAGAAATCAGTGATAGAAAATGTTGAGAAAATTACACTCAAGACAACAACAAGACGGCTCGTTAAGTTTCATTTATCTTCACCAGACCAGATAAGTATGTCATACTAGAACAGTGCAGAGGACACATCAAACCTCTTTAAACTACTAAGATGAGCTATCTTCAAGAATCTTACTTACGTGCACTTACTTCAATATAGACCAGGTTAGCAGTTATGTTGGTTACACTCTATGAATTAGTGACAAACAACATATCTCAACTTTAATAGAGGCATTATAAAGGATATAATTTGTATTTAATTCGCGTAATACATATCTACTTTAAGTATAATAAAATAATACTGTGGGTTACTACAGCGACACAAGCATTTTATAAATGTTGATGCCTCTGTTTTTTTAAAGGGAATGAAAGGGACAAATATATTTATTAGTACAAGGTATGAGTGCAGTGGAATACTGAGTTAATAAAGTGAAACACAGGTCGTTAGATGTATATCTAAGTTGGTTTTACCGTTAATTTTGCAAGACATAACTGTACTCAACTTTCGCAATTCGTTTACGTTTTGTTTGTTCACAAAGTAACATTAAAATATACTTTCGTTCAAAACTTCTAATGCGATTTATTGTTTTGAAATAAAACTGCACTTCCTTACTTCGAAAACAATAAAAATAAGACCCATGTCGATTGCATGATAAAGTGAAAAATTGTTTAAAAATTTTATTGCATTTTCTTTCTCTTCTTTTCAAATTTTCCTGTAATACAACCGGATATATACAAAGCCTTAGTAACCAATTATAAAATTCAACATTGTACTCGTAAATTTTTAGGTATTTTTTTTTTGTTATTTACTACCAATTTGAACTTTTATTAACACACAAAGAACACAACAATGCTCAAGTAAACGTATTTTAATCTTGGTAAAGTGTTCACTTTTTGTATATTTATAATCCAAACAGCTTACTAAGCGTCTAATCTTAAAAAAATACTGCAAACACTGTCGTCTCCGTATCTCTGTCACATAAAACGATAACATCCGAAGTCGTTGCAAATGCAATATCCGCCTCGTGAATTCGAAATATACCAGCGAAACGAAAGGAGTATAATGCACGAATGAACGGATATATTCAACCATTGTTTAGAAAATAGAATACAATTTAGGATTCAATTTACCCTAACTGAATCTCCTTTTAAATTTACACATAAATCGTCACATAATAATGTCTTTTAAAAATTTCAAATTGTACACACCAATTTGAAATTTTTAAAAGACATTATTGTTAGTTAATACCACGAATATAAAGTAACATATTAATCTGCTTAGAAATAGAATTATATAATAAATCGATGTAACAGGACTGTCTTCTTCAGCATAATTTTTTCAGATTCAATTATTGTTCGAAAAAACTTTCAGTCATTACTATCTACTACTACTAACACATTGTTCCGAAATAGAACTTCTAAATGTAAATGTGAAGGTTTTTATTTATTTAATGTATTTATACTCACAAACAAAAACGATATCCTATTTGCTGTAGTGTAAAGTGTTACTACAGTCGGAGAAATAAATAAAGTACGGCCGAGTAAATCTAGGCTTTAACTTTCCCCCTGTGGACTTAAAAGTTTTAGATTCGCTGACGCCTCGCTCTTGCGAATGGGAGCGCAGGAGGCGCTTACATAAACATGGAAGCAATAAATCCATGAGACGTCTAGAAATCAAGTTTCCTTTGCGAAGCAAAGAGTTTACGTAATGAATCTGGAATACGATAAAATATACCTGCCTTGTGAGAAAATACGAAGCATCTTTTATTTAAAAAAAATATTTGATTGAGCTAATTACGCCATAGTCTGTGGCATGATACTTATTATACAAATTAATTTAATAACTATTAACCTTATAATATGGAATGTAACATAAAAACTTTTCATATAACATGCACTGAAATACACCGGTAGTTATGAAAACTTTATTACCAAGGGGGGGATTATAACATTTATTACATACGCAATAAATGTTATAATCACAGTAAAACTGCGGTAATATACTTCGTAAGTGTCATGGTAACCCTTATCATCTAATTAAATTTAATTATGTCATTTAAGTACGTACATTAAAACTAAATAACTTACTTCTCACTAATATTATATCTGCGAATGTTTAGATGGTTGGATGTTTGAAGATAGATCTAGAACGTCTGAATGGATCTCGCTGAAGTTTTAAATAGATTTAGAACATAGCCTGGAAGAACACATAGGCTACTAATTTTTTTTAATTGGGCGCGGACGGAGTCACGGACGACAGCTAGAATAAAAAAAAGCACCTGTATACATTAAAATGCCTTTTTAATATTTATTAAATAATAAATTAAATAAATTAAAATTAGTTTTAGAATACTGGAAATTCATAAACTGATTGAAATTAAAACTAAACAATACAATTATTGTAACAGCCTGTCTAAAATTATCCCTTGTAAAACAATTAAGTGTAAAATAATTATATTACTATAGACAAAGCGTTTAATTGAGCTATTTCCTGCCGCAAATTCCGCCGCGGCTTGCATACTAATTACTATGAAGATATTGAACTGGAAAACCAAAATATCTCTGTGAAATATAAATTCTCAAATGTTATAATTAATTCCATAAGGTTATATATTGTTTTGCGACTGGTTTTACTATAGATTTGTATTAATAAAACATATGACAGCATTTCAATGAATATCTGTAAACTGTATTTAATAAGTTGGCATATTTTTATGCGTTGTCATCCTGGCACGCGATAAAAAAGATGTTTAAAAAAATTATATTATAAAAAAAAATTATGTTCTTAACTCCGATATTAACCGTTCTAAACTCTCTGTGGTATAACGTTATTATAGAAATTTAGAGGTTATATTTTCTTGGCACCAGAATCCGTCGCATTTGCTCGGCCTTAAGGCGAACTAGTGCTAAAAGATTTTTAAAAAGTCATTTTGCGAACAAAGACTTTATGTCCTAATTTTCGCTCAACTACAAATTTGTTCGTAGCGGAAAATTCAAAGTATACAAAGCTTTTCTTTGTTTTTTTATGCAATTACAACATTGAAGTTATTTGTGATCATTATTCATTAGTTATAATATCTTGATATCACAAAGTAAATTAATTAACGAATTATCAATTTTCGGTTTATATGATTTTCTTACAGACAAAATCAATTAACTAGTGTATTTAAAGGATTTGATGTTAATTTCTTGAAAGAAAATCTCTAAATAAACCTAATAAATGGAAACACTGCTAAAACATTGTTACAGTGTGTGTTTTGTTGCAGAAGAGCGTCTGATACTGCGCAACGTGTCGGGTGAGTTCCGGTCCGGGGAGCTGACTTGCGTGCTCGGCCCCTCGGGCGCCGGCAAGTCCACACTGCTGAACATACTAGCTGGATATACGTATGTTCACCATAATTTTTAACATTTAAATTTGGAATTACAGCCATTAAATTCTATATTTAAGACGCATTCGGCCAGCAATGGCGTCTGTCATTTTATTTTTAAATTTGACATTCACTTCTAAATTTAAAATGCAATAGTGTTGGCAGAAATCTACTCTGATTCTCGGTACGTTATGGCGAAAGATACCCAGATATTATACACATTTCTAAATTAATATTAATATTACCGTAATAAAACTAACATTAAAAATATTAGCTTAATACAGAGACCAGTAACAGAGAAAATGGGTCCATTTATAATGACTGCGCTGTCCGGAGACCTTATTTGCCGCAATTACAACACTAAATAAAGGGGTCGATGAAAGCACAACAAATTATTTCGCCCCAGTAAGCTCACGGCCATTGGGCTGTGTTATTAAACAGCAAATTTTGAATGGCTGCGACGTTATTAGCCGTCGGAGAGATTCTCTCGACTTAAGTGTAAATAGACCACTACGTTTTAATAAACGAGTCAAATCTTGCAGACTGAAGAGAATTAGCTTTAATTATATCTGTGAATATTGTTTTTTGCTGTTAAAATTAAAACCGGTACCTACTGCATATCTCTGAAATGATATGCAACTAAAATGACTCTCATTTCAATCAAATAAAAATATTTCTATCTAGGGAGATTTTAACGTAGTTAATACCAACGCAGGACAAAGGGAGTGAGCGGTCGTATAACAGTAAACGGCCACGCGCGCGACATGCGGGTGTTCAAGAAACTTAGCAGTTACATAATGCAGGATGACCTACTGCAGCCGCGCCTCTCTGTCTGCGAGGCGATGCGAATCGCCGCAGACCTGAAACTGGGAAAAGAACTGGGGAAAGCGGAGAAGGAACTCATCGTAAGTTTTAAAATTCACTACCGTAACCCATATAGGCTGAGATCACCGATTTCCATTTCATCTCTCGCCCATTATTTATCAACTTTACGCATGAATCCTTAGTCAAAGTAGACATGCAACAAAGAATCAAAGAGAGTATAAGATTGATTAAGGGATGTCTTGAACTATAGACGTTTCGTTGCATTTGGTGTGTGATAAACTCTTATTGTGGGGTAGCCGATTTGCCCATATGGCATTTGCCTAGTTTGGAAATTATAGGTTATACTCGTATGCTTAGTAAACTCCACTTCTAAGGATCTTCAATTTGATGTACACTTTGACAAAGTTTTAAAATTTAATCACATATTTGCTGTATAACTTTTATTAAAACCCTGCCAAAAAGTTATAGCAAAAGTACTGATTCGAAGATTCTTGAAAGCTAGTTAGAAAAAATTGACATGCATCCAAAAGAGCAATGCCAATGCAGAGCGGCGGGCGTGCCTGTCAGCTAAATTTATATTGAGATCTGGAATGCAAAATACATGTTGTGGTTCCGAAGCACATTCGACGAGATATTTTCTCTAGAATGCTTAAAGGTAGATTGAAAATTTCTGCGAACATTCTCGAGTCTTCATTCCTGTTACGCGATTTCACGGTTTTCAACAACATTTCAATTTACAAATTGAATACAATAAAAAAAACACGCCAAATAAATGCATAGGGAAGCATAAGAAACGCTTTTTTACTTTTTTTTCAGGGGTTTTAAATTTTATTAATTCACTAGTTTAATACTCAACAAAAAGAAATTGTCTACGTAACTTCTACTACCTGTTGGAATTGGGATGTTATTAAAATATTAAAATGGGCCTATATCTTTGTCTTTTCCAATTTAATATGTAATGTCAAACATTTATCAGACGTTCTTATGAAAAAAACATTGTGATAGAACCTGCAGACCAACTAACTTACACTGGGCCAATCTGGTTGTCTATGGCCTAGTCACCCTAACTGGAGTATTCGCAAAAACTCTCGGTGGGGACAAACATATGAGACAACAACAACTATTTCATTACCGCGTATATAAGTAATTATTCTGTTATTTATCACGACAGGAAAATGAAAAAAAAATGTAATTTAAAAAGTCACATTTACTGGCCGATGACATTTATAACGATAAAAAATAACTCATATCATGGGTACAAAACATCATTTATACGTATAAGTAACTTATCGTGGTGCGTCATGCGTGGTATCATTATTTCTGATTATGGTTTATTAAAACTTCATTTGTGAATAGTTACGTACGACCACATAACAACCCTTTTACTGCCGAGGTCGACTAATTGTATGGCATTCGGTAAATAATTTAACATTTGAATTTTCTATGCTCATACTTACAGAATTAAAAGTGTTTCTTCCCATATATTGCTAACAGGTTGAAGAAATCCTGCAGACGTTAGGATTATGGGAACACAGAAATACAAGATCTGAACATCTCTCCGGAGGGCAGTCGAAACGCCTATCAGTCGCTTTGGAGCTTGTCAACAATCCACCAATTATCTTCCTGGATGAGCCAACAACGTGAGTAAACTATAAAGTACGAATTATTAGTACTGGCTAAGGTATTTAAAACATAAACAAACGCAATTGCAAAAATAAACGAATATTGTGCAGACGATACCTTGAATTAAACGAAATCCTAAGTGCTGTATTTCTCTGAAATTACACACGAATAAAGATGTGCAGTAAAAAGTATACGTATAATTAGGAGTAATAGGTTTAATCCAAACCCTACCGTTACGCTTTATAGATCGTAAAAGCAAGCCGTGTGCAGAGAATTGAAACGTGTCCCAATATTCAAAGTACGTCGAACTCCCAGTATGAAACATAAATAAATAATGAGTATTTCGTCCGAGCTTAATTTGAGTATCGACTTTGCGACAACCCTATTGAATTGAGTCGTGACGCACGAACGAGATCCACTTTCATTAATCATTCAGATGAACATGACGTAGCCGAGATGTTTACTTTAAAAAAAAAATCAATTTTATATGAACAACAATGGACTTTATCACCTTAATGTTTGACATAATTAAAAAAATGTCCATATTCTAATAGCAAAAACGCAGTTGAGGACGTCTTTGCCTGACAGGCGCCTCAATTCCACTCACTGTGTATGTAACTTTACGGTGTCTAATGCAAAATATAAGATGATTCATAATTTTAAAGTACCCGGTCGAGACAAAACCAAATCTTAAATAGTATTTCCAAGCTATTCTTTGTATTTTAAAATTTCATAATCCTATAATCCGAAACTAAGCTAGTAATCACAATTAGCAATTCATTGAACATTAAATCAGGTCTCTTCTTTGCATGAAAATTCTCGTCGAGCAAAAGCCATTCTGAATTCACATGAATTTGGAACAGCTCCAATTAACCTTTTTGTAAAGATTTGTAGCGATTTAAAAAGTAGGTGCTAATTCAAAGGTACATACAACTTAAGCATAAAAACGTCTTTTAACAAAACAAAAATTTTACTAAGTATAGAACTTGCTTTTTCTAAGAAAAAGCCCCTTTAAACCCATTTTTATTGGCAGGACCTCTATTTGTCTCTGACCTTCTCTGGCATATATAAAAATATTATATATGTTGTAAATTTTAGGTTAAAAAGTAACCTATAATATTTCTGTCCTATCATAATCGGTCCAGCTGTTCCGAAGATTACCAGGAACAAACGCTTTTGAAAAGTCAGACAGACAGACAAAAATTTTGAAAATGTATTTTTATATTCAATACAGACACTCAGATTTTATCATTACATGCAGATAAGAGATAGATTTAGGTCTAAAATCTTTACCTGTATTATATCTACGACAGTGAATGTTCCAACGCTTACATTTGCGGTAACATCAATCTGGGCGATGTTGAGCTATTGTAAACGTTTATAGCTGTACCGCAATTGTCCCCGTAAATGTGCACGACTGTACCATTGGCTTATTTATCCAAATACCTCTGCCTTACGTACACAGCCTACAAATATAAGCTCTATTGTGAGATTTAGCAACATGCAACATAATAAATCAAAATGTCATTACTTTTTATAATACTATACGATTGTACGGATTGTAGGGTTGTCCAAAGTATTAGTTGAGTAAAATTAAGTATTAAAATAAATAAAATGTCCACTTAAAGTATGCAGCACATTTGCAACAGTATGATGCCAACCTTCACACATACCTTTAATTCCTGTTTCGCATATATTGTCTACAAAATTTTCCGATATTACGTAAAATAACAAACTATTGACACACAAACGAACATACAACGAAGTAAAACTCTCCCAAGACATGGAATTACAAGACAAGGATTAATCTTAAAATATAAATTTCCTTGTCTTGGAATTTAATTTTTTAATTTATAATATTTTTAATTTTCAGAGGTCTGGACGTCGTTTCTATCAGACAACTAGTGGTGTTATTACGACTACTCTCTCGACAAGGTCGCACCATAATATGCACCATTCACCAACCGTCCGCTTCCCTATTCTCACTCTTCGATCGGGTTTACGTACTGTCAAGAGGAATGTGTTGTTACCAGGTATAACATAAATATTACTACATAGATTATAATTCGATTAGAATAAACTATACTCAAAGAAAAAACGCTGTGTATCGAAAACTACAATTCTTTATTGTAAAGAATGTTTCGCATCTGTCTACAAAATTTGCAAAAGGACGAAGCCACTTATTTCACTACAAGCCGCGACTCTGTCTGCGCAGAATTTTAAAAAACTAAATGAGTTGCCTATATGTTCTTCCAGACTATGTTCTACATCTGTGCCAAATTTCATCAAGATCTGTTGAACCGTTCCGAAGATATCTTCAAACGAACCACCATCCATCCATCTAAACATTCGTATTTATAATATTAGTATGATAAAAAATACGAATAATATTCGTGTTCAGAGCTTAATATCATATACAGAGTACTTAAAATTATAATATTCAAAATAATTATGACCGTTAACATCCTGTCGCCTCAATGTCATTAAATTATACAGAAAAACAGGTACGATCACAACATACAACATTCTATCACTTAAGTAAGCCAAGGGCTCCTTCACAAATTATACTATAATTTCCATTAACATGTCATAAAGCTATTTACATTAGAACTACAATTTGCGTAAACAAAACTGTTTTAATATAAACAAAAGACAAAATAAGGAGAATACGTGACAAATAAGGAAAAGGTACCTCAAATGTTTACCTGTTCAGTGTGTAAACTTCATAAGATTTACCAAGGTCGTAAATACTACCAATTACAACGATATTATCCTACATTTAATAATTAATATCTTCCCTTTTATATTTAACAATAAACTAACGAAGAATCTAATGAATAGTCTTAAATCTATGATATAAAATAAAATATTAAAAAACGAATAATTTACTAAAATATATTATTAAAACATTGCCTAAAGGGACTCCCCCTTTAGGCAATGTCCCGAAGATACTGGCAGCGTTCCCCCTATATCCTATATTAACCTAACAAATTAAATTTAGAAGCTTCCGTTGAGAATTACGGACTAAATTACTGATTGATGATGATTTGAAACGCACTCAATCTTACTAATATTATAAATGCGAATGTTTGGATGGATGGACAGATGTTTAAACGTATCTCCAGAATAATTGAACAGATCTTGATGAAATATGGCATACATATAGAACATAGACTGGAAGAATACACAGGCTAATTATTAATTTTTTTTTTAATTCCGCGCGAACAGCGTCGCGGGCGACAGCTAGTTACTCAATAAAAAGTCAACATTTTGTGTCGTCATATAAGAAAAGCATATTCGTAACATTTTCTACAAATGAATAGGAGGAAAAACAATGCAAACTTAGAATTAACTTTAATACAGGGTGCAGCACCGCTTCTCGTTCCATTCCTGACCGAAGTAGGACAGATCTGTCCATCGACGCACAACCCAGCAGATTTCGTGGTAGAGACAGTTGCCAGCGATCCCGAAGCCTCCGCAGAGATGTCTGAGCTCTGTCAGAATGGAAAGCTGTGCCGAAAATTGGACAGAATGACGTTAAGAGGCGGAAGGTAAGATAAATCAAGAACATTAAAAACATTCTTCGTGTATCAGATGTAATGAAAAGGCAATCCAGATCAGACAAAATTATTATCCATTATATATAATATTATAATACAAAAACATTGTATGCTTCATTTATATTGAAGATCCCCTTCTTAAGAATTTCTCGGAATATTGTCTTACACCAGATTATATGAAAGTAGCCACAAACGAAATAACATTCTCAAGATACAGTATTAAAGCTTATACATTAATATTTCTTTACATAAAATCTAAGAATAATGCTCAAGATCCACACAATTGGGTTCTGCGACCCATTGTGACATAGATGTAGCTCTGTTAATAGCCTGTTACGTAATTCATAAGAGAAATGATTGTATTCCATACATTATGAAAAATAGGATCATATTTCAAAGCATAATTACACCTGGGAACTTTTCTTCCTAGTAATTTATTCAATAATCATCTTTAACTTCCTTCAATATACGAATAAATCTCGTATCATCATGTAGTATAAAGTAAAAAACAACAGCAAAAAATTAAATAAAGTTTAATAACAAATTTCAGGAAGCCAGTACTGCACTCAGACGAATCCATCCAAAGAATCTTCGTTGAGCACATAGCTAAAGAACAAATGCAGAAAATGGAATTTCCAACCACCTTCCTGACGCAGTTTCTCATATTAACAAAGCGAATGTTTATGCAGAGCAGAAGGAATTCGGTAATTGTTTTTTAATTTACATATTTAAAAATCAATGCGAACTTTACCTACGTCGCACAGCTCTGTGTAACGATCTGTCCTTGGCAGTATTTAGCCAAATAGGTTCATGTATGTATGACGAAGAGAGTATACCCTTTTCAAAGACCAGCAACGCAATTGCAGTTTCTCTGGTGTTGTGTAGTTAAATGGGCATCGGTTATCTCTTTACAGTGAGGGTGCCACTACTCGTTTACCCACTGTTAATACAAAAAACATCTAACCACTTTCCCGTGAATTTATAAGCAAAGCTGAGGTTTCATTTAATATTGCGGAAATTAGCTCACCTTTTTTAGAGGAAGTTAAATAAACTATAACCAAGGGACGTGAAATATCGAAACAAAAAATATTCTATATTTTCCGTGCACACCACACATATTGGCTTCGGCAGGGATTTTTTGCTCTATTTCGGAAGGAAAATAAGCGACCCAACCGTCATATTATTCCTAGATTACATAAATATCTTTGTTCATATTTCACTTTCTTAAAAAGAACGCTTAAAAAATGATTTTTCCTTTTACATATCTGTAAGTAATAACTTTATATTTATTGAATATTTCGCATCGTTATTGTTTCCAGTACAACATTTTTATAATACTCATATATGTAAATATAATAAAGCGTAATATAAGTTTGAACAATTTAATTTTCAGAATTTCAAACAGTTCTTGCATTTTATTCATCGCTCAAAGTCGTCATTTATCAACGTTAGGTCTGCTTCGTACATTCATTCGCTAATACACCGATTCGTTCCGCAGTACTTTATTCCAGGAAATAACATTTTTAATGATACAAAATATTATGAATAAAAAGTCATAACGTAGAAGAAATAGACAGATTTCGAGCAGCAAAACTTAACGTGTATATACATCATAGACCATTGTTATCTGTGGATATTAATGTTTTTTTTTCATGTTATAAATTCACACCATCTCTCATCCAGTGTTCTAGTAATATAGATAAGAAAGTAGTTGTTTTTATGAGCCTTGATATGGATTACAAATAATGTCGAGTGCTTTATCTTACTTTAGCAAACTTCAGATTACTAGCAAAAATATTTTAATACACCATATGATGGATCATTGGCGTATTATAAGTTTAATTTTAAAGCGCTTCTAGAATTTCTTTAATAACAAAGAAGACGTAAATTACATAATAAACTATAATTAATTACCAAAAAACTATAAAAAGTCCTTTTTTTTTAGTTTATTCTGGATAGATTCTTAGCCAGTAATCTCTTTTGAAAGAAAGTCGTATTGATTTGAAAATACCGCTGAGGACAGACACTTCACTATGCGAATGTGCAAGGTGAATGAACCTTAGAGTTATTGAACACATGTCAAGATATAAAACCTCTTTGTTTCTTGTTCCACAGATAACACTATGGATACAGTTGATTCACCACGTGGTATCCGCAGTGCTTCTGGGAAGCATTTTCTTGTTCGTTGGTAACGATGCAGCCGTGCCTATCGTTAACTTCAAGTTCTGCATAAGTGTTCTTGTGTTCTTCATGTATACTTACATCATGATACCTGTACTGTTGTGTAAGTTATGTTACCTGCAATCTATAGTTAATATTAAAACATCGATCAAGCTTAACTATTCTTTCACTCAAGCTTTATCAAAGTTATGATCTGTTCTTCACTAGAAACTGGAAACTAGGAACTCTAGAAAAGTTTTTTTTATAAGAGCAATTATAAATCTTTAAAAAAATTCAATGACAGAAAAATATAGCTACATTTTAACGCTTTATTCGTTCTCGTTTCGTGAAACTTTGAGACTGGAGTGACTTTTATTTATTTGAGTTAAACTCAAGCCTCAAAGCCCCTTCGCCTTAAAGAAAACGCACGCGTTCACTCGCCTGGAAGTATTTTATTTTGCTACGCATTTGTTTTTTTGTACATTGAAGGGTTTTATTGACTGTACAAACAAAACGATCCGATGTTCGAGCAACGTATTACTCCCTCAATTCGATATATACACGTACGTCGAACACAAAAACGATTCTTCAGAACTAGATTTGAATTCGCTTTCTAAACAAAATAGTCGTCAAACCTTATGTAATATTTATTTCGGCTATTTGTTCTGTCCTACAGTCAAGTCCTTTAGGTAGACTCTTAGTGAAAATTTCCATATTAAATCCACGATAAGCAGCCTCGCTTAGGGATTCTAAGCGATGAGTTTTTACCGATCGCCTTTTGTAATCAAAAAATGTACGTGATATAGGGATGAATAGACACAAAACTAAAGTTTTTACTTCAGGATGTAAAACAATTTACTTACCGTTGGGTTTCGAGTCCAAAATCCACGGGGGACAAAAATATTATTCTATAATATCTGTTTTGTCAAAGACGAGAGAGCGATATATTTCATACGGATTTTGATGTCAGAAACCTGCGATTAGTATATTAACAATTAAAGTTGATTTGTTAACGAAAATCATTGAATATTGCGGTTTAAAGGCTTTCCAGTTCTGTTTCTATTCACCTCTTGATTTCTATTCGTCCCGTTTAATTACTCAACGTGTTCTTTACCTTTACAGTTCCTTTGGAGGTTCGCATGCTAAGACGTGAATACTTCAACCGCTGGTACGGTCTTAAAGCGTATTACGCAGCTCTGACGTTTTCATCTCTGCCTGTTATGGTACGTACCAATTTTAGGAATACAATCATGTTTGTTAGACTTTATTTATCTAATATAGACTATAATTTAGACTAGCTATCGCCTGCGACTCCGTCCGCGCAGAATTAAAAAAAATCTTATTCGTTCTACATCCATACCAAATTTCATCGACATCCGTTAAGCTGATATCGTCTAACAAACGTCCATCCATCTACACATTTTCTTTTATGACATTAATAAGATTTGTCTAGTAAACATTAAGATTTGTTTAATTTCAGGTGCTTTTCGGCTTACTGTTTCTTGTAATCGTCTATCTCATGTCAGGACAAATTCTAGAATGGGATCGGTTTATCTTGTTCGTATTTTGCGCTATACTGATCGCCATCTGTTCTGAAGGCTTTGGACTTGTCGTGGGCTCTGCCTTCAATGCTACCGTAAGTTACTTAATAGACAATTTTTTTTTTATATCTCACAACTTTTTATTAACCTCTAATAATCTAATACAGCCAGTTATTTTACTCAAAACATGAAAAAATTTAAATGTTATCAAAGTAATCATTATCAAAAGTATAAATTAATCTAATCCATTCCTTATTAGTCTAAAAATGATAAAATAGATACCTATTTGCAATTCATTGACTAGATCTTATCACTTAATTTCCTGATTTCCTTTCTAGAATGTTTAATAAATTCTTTCTACTTTTAATGAATTAAAAAAAAAAACAAAAGTCTTTTTATCTTTGCAGAATGGCTCCATAGTAGGTCCTGCAACAGTTTCTCCATTGCTGGTTCTTTGCTGCTATGGAATGGGATTCGGACCGTATATAGAAACGAGAATGAAGATTTTAATGTCATTATCGTACTTGCGTTACGGATTGTCAGGTTTATCTATTGCATTGTACCAAAAGAGAACGTCTATGGAATGCCATCAAGATTTCTGCCTGTACTCCGATCCTAAACTTATTCTACGTGATGTTGGTATGGCGAATGAAACTTATTACATGCAAATTATTGGTTTACTTGGCTTTATTATAATTCATAGGTTGATAGCTTACTTTGTACTACGTTATCGACTTACATCGGAATTCTCAAATAAATTTATGTCATATATTAGCAAATTTTTAAAACATAGATAATTTTTTTTTGTCTCTGAATCTAGGAAGAATCTTAAAAGTGCACAAAATAGAATTATATGGCCTGGAATTTGCTAAGGTTTAACATCAAATCTCTTTTTAAATTTGAATACAGAAAGTAATTCAATATTTGTTACATATTTATGTTTTCTTTACGATTTTACATTTTTTTTTTTTTTAAGTAATGGTACAATGAACTAAATCTATTAGAATTTCGGTAATTCAATTTCCAAATAAATTCCAAGGCCTTTAGTTATAATCTAATCGGACAGGGACTTTAATAATTACTTTGGTAAGTGAACTAAAATTTATATAATATTTTGTAAGTTATGAAGTATTCGCATCTGTGATTTTTTAAATTGTATTGTGTTAAGGATAAGGATGAATTTATAACAGACAATAAAAAAAATTATAAAAAAAACTAACGTCTTTTCTTCGTTTCGTACTAATATGAACCATTTGAAACTAATCAACTAATTTTGTGGGATTTGTGACAAATAATTATTCATCGAGTACTCTATACAATTATATTAGAAGCAATTGCTACTTGATACGTAATGCAAATTCTTGTAAAAAAAAGTATTAGAGTTGGACTCATGAAACGAAACGTATATGTTTGCAAGATTTCTTTTACCAACGTCTATTCTATCGTTAATCGTTCAACAGAATTTTAAAAATATGTCAAGTTTGACACGCAAATAAGCTTTTATATAAAAAAACTAATTTTTAATTCACCCAGCATTGCATGGAATACTAAGTAGTGCTTAACTGCAATTTCTAAGAAATTTAATCAATATACGGTCGCTGCAATCCAAAATAGGCCTTAGTATCCGACAATGTCTCCGCTATCCTCGATCCCGCGCCACTTAGACTTGGATTGAACTTATCTCTTTCATCGCCTCATTCCTGACACATCACCACTCGTTATGTTAAGACCGTTTTTAAGTTTTTAGCGCATTTTTACCTTACAAACTTTTTTCCAATTAAAACACGTTATGATTGCGTGTTCGTTATCTAAGATAATTCTAGCACTGGCCAGTATGTATTTAACAAATTCTGATAAAATTACTTACGTGATTCGAGTACAACTAATGGATACCATATTACTTTTACGTCAAAGGTTCAAGGTTATAGATTAGGTTATTATTGAAAAGGAATTAAGAGTAAATATTAATATCATCGAAAATATGATAATCTGTGGTCGTAATCTGGAGTTGATCTTACAAGAATTTTTCGTATGTATATCGATTATATATAACCTTATACAGATACCTAATTTCATTGTAATCTTACTAGTAACGTAATATTTACTTTATACTAAGAATCGCGACAATGACTTGGCTAATAAATATTACGCTTTAAAACAATAAAATTAAGTTTCATAACTACACTAACCATGAGTATAAATTGATAAGAATGTTTGTTAATACATACTGAAGGCAAATGTCGTATCTATACACTGATATGGTCTGTGGAAATATTGATGTAATGAAATTATATAATGACACACGCTTATCAACACATTTAAAATAAATAAAAGAATTTATTTGGCTGCATATTTTTATTGCTGTATATGTATAATATCAATCATAGTTTAATATCAGATAGAAATAATTTAAAAAAAAAACAACAACAACAACCTATGATTTAACAATTTAAGCAAAAGCAAATAATATATTTTAACTTTGTTCCAACAAAGATAAACAATATGATCTAATGATATAAAAGAGTTAAACTCTGATGCTCTTTGCAGCTACATATAATTATTCTTATAAACTACACGTTCAATCTTTGCACACATCCAAAGCATCCTGTTTCTCTTCAGCCAGCTCCTTTCCAGTATTATCTAACATTTGACGGGCAAAGTCAGAGATAGTGAGACCTTCAACAATCTTCCACTTTCCATTGCTAACGGTAACGGGGAAGGAGAATACAACATCACGCGGAGTACCATAGGAACCGTCAGAAACAACACCCATACTAACCCAGCGGTCACCGGTACCCAAAAACCAATCTCTCATATGGTCAGATGCTGCTTTGGCTGCAGAAAGAGCGGATGACATCTTCCTCGCTGCTATCACAGCAGCACCACGCTTTTGTACAGTACTAACAAATGTGGTTTTCAAATATTCATCATCATTAATGGCTGCAGGGACTGGCTTCTCAGCACCATTAATCTTAACTAAAGCATTTGAGGCATCTGGGAACTGGGTGGAAGAGTGATTACCCCAAATGATTACATTTTTAACATCTTGCACAGGAACACCAATTTTCGCAGCTAATTGTGACTGAGCACGGTTTTGGTCCAAACGGGTCATGGCAGTGAAGTTTTCTTTTGGAATAGATGGAGCATATTTCGAACAGATCAAAGCATTAGTATTTGCAGGGTTACCTACAACAAGTACCTTAACATCTTTGCGGGCTACTTTATCGAGAGCCTGGCCTTGCTCCTTGAAGATGCGTACATTGGCAGAGAGCAGATCTTTTCTCTCCATACCCTCTCTCCTGGGCATGGCACCGACTAAGAAGGCTGCAGCAACATCTTTAAAAGCCTCTTCTGGGTTGGCAGTGGGGAGGACACCAGTGAGCAGGGGCAATGCACAGTCAGCAAGCTCCATTACTACACCTTCTAAAACTCCCATCATGGGAGCAATATCGAGAAGGTGGAGGCATACTGGCTGTTCTGGACCAAAGACAGCACCAGAGGCAATCTGGTACAATAGTGAGTAAGCAATCTGCCCCGCAGCTCCAGTTACTACCACTTTAATTGGTGCAGCCTGGAAAAGAAAACAAAAGTTATTATTATATTTCAAAGTATAACTTGAAAGCATCTAATTCATAAATGGGCAAAGTTCAAAAAAAACTTGCTCAAAGTTCAGAAAAAATATTTTACACAACCAAAGCACTATTTTATTATGAATCATGATATGAAGTAAGGATAGTAAATTGTTATATCGAATTGATATTAAAATACAGATAAAAAGATACAATGAAGGTATAACAGTAAAAAAAATTATTTTGAAATACAAATAAAATATTTTATCACATAGTTAATTAATCATTAAATTTTAATCCGTTTATATGGTCACAAATGGCAGATTGGTGTATTAAATTAAGTTTATAAAAGTTACCATAGTTAAAGGTGCAACCACAACTACCCTCTCAGTATCAATTGGTTCAGAATACCCACAACAACATGCCATACCGACAATAATTAGCTTACGAGATCAAATAAATGCTATACCATACGATACGGTTATCATCATTTGATAATAATCCCCTCTATGATTCAAATAGATTGTGCTTTTGAAACCAAGTGTAACAGACATAATTAAAAACCGTGAACTTTTACTAGTTTTAGATTTAATGTTTTTAATCTTAGTATAGAAGTAGAAGTCCAAGTCCACCTAGAGGTCATAGCAATGTCAAGTCACGGCTGGAGAAAATTTATAAAAAACTTACCATTTTATAGCTGATTAAGGCACGAATTCAAGAAATAATTTGATAATCTCAGAATACAGGTGTAAGGCGCTGTTCTCCAAAACAGATCCTTCTAAGACTCCTGATGGCCGCTTGAGATATAGAATAACCAAAAACCGAACTGAATATAAAAACTGTACTCAATTTATAAGTATTGCAAACCTTATAACATATAACTATAGATGATAGGTCAAATTACGCCGGCAACCGATTGTAGCTAATGGACATAGACAACTCAGACAAAGAGTATTTATTTTTATGAAATGAAATTGACTAAACTTGACCAAGAAATGTTTGATTGAGGTGTTATTCTTAATAGAAAAAGAAGGAGGAATTTTATTTATTCAAAGGTTTGCATTTTGTTAAAGAAATTGGTTGGAAAATCTTCAATTTTCATTAATGTTTTAAATTCTATGAACTCGAATATAGTCTGTAATATATTCTCTTTGGTTCGGGCTGGCGAATGTGACATAACGAGATAACCTTAAATTCTTACATTTTCTCCAGAAAAATAGCAAATAAAATATTAAAACGATTTTAAGTTATATATTATTGATGCAATAAATAATTTTCTTAAAAATGTCATCATTATTGCGTTCAACGAAGTTTATTCGGTATTTTACTGGTGCAGCAAGAACTTTAATTTTAAACTCGGCGAAAAGTGCTGAAGCAAATTTACTTATTAATTCTAAATCATTAAGTGCAAGTAATAGGTAAGTAAATCGACGATTACTTTATTATAATTAAACTTCTATTTACATTTTCCTTCTTGTCGATTATAAGTCATATTGTGGTTAAACATTGCATTTCCGTAGTTGTTTGAATGGAAGGCTACATCAATCGATAAATTCTAAGGTTTGGCGTTTGTCGTTCATAGCTATTATTGCCATATATTGTAATTGGAATCAACGATAAACTTATGAAAATGAGTTGTTTTCTTTAACCCCTCATGAGCCTGCAATATCAAAATTTTCCACGCTCTTGAGTCATTTTTAACCATCAATTACACAGTTACTTCTTATTTTTTCCCAGTGTATTACTGAGAGATTATACAACTTCTAAAAAGAAGGAAAATCTTGAACCATTACTACAAAGGTTAGACTCGGATGTTCGAAGATTTGGAAGAATAACAAAAAAAGATATTGATGAAGTATTTGATGAAATAATTTCAAAAAGTGACATCACCAGTTCTCAATCATTGCTAGTAATCAGATGTTGTGGTGAGTTTAAAGAAATATTTATAAGATTTGTATTAGATATTGTTTCTTCAATATATCCTGTAATTTTATCAGTAATACAAGAATATCTTTCAATCCTTTTCACAAAACAATTTCAGGTGAATTAGTACCCGAAGAACTTCCTGAACAAAGAACACTTTTAGTACAGAAAATATGGAGTGTATTAACAGAAAGGGGCATCCCAATGGACATATCACATTACAATGCTTTGCTAAGAGTTTATATAGAAAATGAACATCCATTTTCACCTGCAAAAATACTTGAAGAACTAGAAAACAAAGGACTACAACCAAATAGGTAATGCACAAGCTGTTAGAAAGTTTTAAAATGGGTAACCTTTTATTCAATTTATTAAAATTAATGTTAAATTTTCACTCAGGGTTACTTACCAACGACTTATGTGGCGTTATTGCCAAGAAGGTGATGTGGATGGCGCTACCAAAGTTCTAGAAAAGATGCGGGAACTCAATCTTCCCGTGTCTGAACCTGTATTGAATGCTTTAGTCATGGGACATGCATTCCATGGTGATACTGATGGTGCAAAAGCAGTGTTGGAAACTATGGCAGCTGCAGGACTACAACCAACTAATCGAACATACACATTACTAGCTTGTGGATTTGCAAGGAAAGGGGATATACAGAGTATTAAAGATATCATCAATACTGCAACTGCAAAGGATACTTTTTTGTGTGATAAGGTGTGTTAAAATAAATCTAACTTTTTATCTGATTACGGTCTTCCAACTAATAAGATGTTGAGAGGTGGAGTGTCGGTGGCTCCATGGTCAAGTACTTGACTTGCAATCTGCAGCTCCTGGGTTTGAATCCCGCCATGTACCATTGTGTTTTTCGATTTCCGATATACATATGTACATTTATCCGACGTTCTTACGGTGAAGGAAAATAGCGTGATGCAATCTGCACATATCTGAGAAGAAATTCAAAGATATGTGTGAAGTCAACCAACCCGCATTTGGCCAGCATGGTTACCTGTGGCCTAATCACCCTTAACTTAGGGTAGGCTCCGAGCCCCTTGGTGGGGAGGTATAGTAAACTGATGATGATGATGAACTAGTAAGATGTAGTTCCTTTTCCATCTACTCCAAAAAATTATCAAATTTACTTTTAATGTCACTAAATAAATATAATGTATGCAAAAATAATAACATTGTAATTTTTTAATTACAGGATATTTTAGACATAATTGAAAATTTAGCTATTGGTGGTCATAATGACAAAATTGACGAACTATTTCCTCATCTTCAAAAGAGTCAGGGGTATAACCAGGATGTATGCAATCTTGTGTTGAGATTATTAAACAAGGGCCATGAAGATTCTGCGAAAAAAATGATAAAAACAATGGCCAAAGTACTTACAAGTGACGAAACACCATTCAAATGTGCATTCTTTGTAAAACATTTAGTAAAGCTCAACAATTCGCCGGACAATGTTGTAAAGTCGTGCAGGGCACTTCAAGAAGAAGGTTTGGCACCAAAAGCACTATATATTGCAGCTGAAACAGCATTCCATTTAAAGAAACCTGAATTAGCGCAAAAACTTTTAAAAGAACTGCAAAAAGATGGATTTGAGTTACGGCAACATTACTTTTGGCCTATCCTTGCTCAAAAAGGTAATGAAGGTGACGAGGAAGGTCTCTTACAGGTGCTTAGAGATATGGCAAAAGAGGGTTTAATTCCCACCGGTGAAGCTCTTCGAGATTACGTAATTCCTTTCCTAATTGGTAAAGATACTCCTGAAAATATAATTCTTAAGCTGCAAATTGCAAATGTACCTCTAGCTCTCAGTGCGAGAAATGTTATGGTAGAAGTTTTAGAAACGGCAGATATTAAGAAAGCTGCTGATATCGCTTTACAGTATAGACCTAAAGGGCAGTACACATTGATTTCTCGACCTTTGATTCATGCCCTAAACATTACTAAAGATATTAAATCATTTGTAACCATATTGCATGTTATAAGCCGTCCACAACAAACAAATATTGAGGATGACTCTATGATTGATGAAACACAGAAAGACGATGTTATCAGTAGAGAAATTGGTCGTATTGTAAAAATAGCAGTGAAGAATTTAGTAAATCCGGAATTATGTGAACAACTGTTACAAGAATTACACTCAAAAGGCCTTACCATAAGCACATCTTATGCAGAAGAAATAGAACAATATCTTGGACAAAATATGACTACCAATTTATCTGAATTATTAACTAAATTAACTTCACCTGATTTGGAAGTTGTGCCTCTTGAGAGCCCACGTCGCACTGGACCACTAAATTCCGCACAGCTGGAACAACTACTGACACGAATTAAAAGTAAAGGTGGTAATAATATTATTCGTATACAAAAACAACTACTTGATGCATATATTAAGGAAAATAAAGTCGAAAAAGTGAACAGTTTCTTGGAAGAATTGAAATCGACAAATTTCGAAATTACAATACCAACTCTCGCGCAACTATTTGAATTTTATTCTGTTAATGATAATGTTGATAAAGCCAGAGAAATAAAAGATCAGATTACTGAAAAAGATCCAGGCTTTAAACTCAACAAGTATAAAATTGTGCACTTTGCTAATGCTTTAGTAAAAGCCAATAAGTATGAAGAGGCTTTACAATTTTTGGAAGATAATAAACAAATGGATGAAGATGAACTGTCAGGGTTCATGTTAAACTCTAAATGTTGGCAAATGTTAAACAACTTGGCTGAGCAAAAAGATGTTACTAAGGCGAGTATTCATAACTCAAGATTACCCATTAATGTTATAATTTAGTGATAATATTGTGGCACGACAATAATAAAATTTCCTGTTTTTAGGTGAAAGAATTGACAAAGTCTTTGATAGAAAATAAATACATCGAGCCATCGAATGTAATACTAGGACCGTCTATTAAAGTTCATATAATACAGAATGATATGGAAGGTGCATTGAATGAATTTGAAAAATGTTGCAAGCAATATAGAAGTACACCATGGAAAGGAGAGCTGATGAAATCCCTTATACTGGCAGAAGACGCTACAAAATTGCAATGGTTAGCTGACCTTGGCACTCAGGTAACATATATAAATTATTATTTCTTATATCAGTGTATAGAATTTAAGAAATAATTAATAGCCGGTGTTCTTCCACATGAGTCATTCTTGAGATACTTTCTCTATAACAAACATCCAACTTACGCATTTGTAATATTGGAAAGTTTGTGTTTAAATTGTTGATAAAACCATAATGTCCATTATGTTAGTATAATAGTATAATTAATATTATTATGGTGTTGGTACTGTGGTTGGCTATTACAAGGATAAAATCAAAAATCGAGATTCTTTAATAATAAACTCTTAAGTTAACTTGACAATTTACTTTATGTATTTCATGAAAAAACGTAAAGTGCAAGCTCAAAACATTTTTGTCCGGATGACCTTAACGCTTGTAACAAACCAATGAGGTTTATTTAGCGTTTTTTTTTATTTATTGTTAATTAAATAAAAAAAATATATGTTATTGTTAAATAAATAAAAAAAATATTATGCTACTACAAAAACAAGATTTGCTTTGATTTGAGTTAAATAAAATATTGTGCAGTGTACAAAACGTTAAAATTTAATTATGTGCATTATTTCAGATACACGGAGAAGTGAATATTTTGCACGATTTAGTTCTCGCATTTGTAGAGTGCGGTCGTTTGAGACAAGCGCGCCGAATACTGGAGACTCCCGGCATGCATACTCGCCAGAAACGATTAGACGATGCCTGCCAACGTTACGTACAGGTATATTTTTTAACACCTAGGCACTGCTCAGTTAATTGCAGTCTTTATTTACCCCATTATAGTTTGGGGATGTTGTAGTCGGAAAATATGTGAACTGTTACCTTGACAGTGTCATATTTTGACCAATGAGTGAGCGGCAGCTGCGCCGTCTAATGTTGCCATTTTCATAATATTGAAATACCAAAAAAAATACCCGTTATTTATGACACAGGACAGGTGTAATTTCCTGAAGTGTCTGTATTTATTAATTTTATTGGTAAGGAAGAACTATGAGAATTCAGGTCATATGATGTAACATGGTCGTCTTTGCCTATCCTAGTATCTTTGTATGACTACAACGACCATACCTAGAATATTTAGAAATATGCCGATTTTATTTTTTTGTATGCCAAAAACACGCCCAATTTTATCTCCCCTTCTCTTAATTTTATTGAATAATACTAAGCTAAATTTATAATTACAGGAAGGCAAATCAGAATATTTGGAAGGATTACTGGAAGCAACAAAAGAATTGTCATACATTGATCGTTCTAACATCTTTTACCATTTGCTTGTAACCTACTGCAAAGCGAATGAAACTGATAAAGCTTTGGGTCTATGGACTATTCTGCAAGAGGAAGGTGAAATCCCAAGCGAACAGTTCCTGATATACCTTGGAAATCATTTGAAATCCCAGCAAAGAGATGTGCCTTTCATTATTCCTAGAAATCAGACCAATGAGATACCGGTGGAAAAGAAAATTGTTAAGAAAACAACCCCACAGGAGACCAAATCTAAAGAAAGCAAACAATCAACCCCACAGTTAACCAAAAAAGAAGTTAGCACTAAAGTAGAGGAACTAGTTAAAGAGGGTAATGCCTCCGCAGCTATGGACTATACAATAAAATGCATCCAAAATGGTGTAATTCCACTAGATAACGTAACAAAGTTCATGCTTAAATCTTTATCTGAAGAAGGAAATGTTGAAAAGATACAGTCCTTGGGAGGTTATTTGACCAAATCCAAGAAGCAACATGTAACCTATGATGACAAATTGACTCTGGCTATATTCAAGAAAGGAAATGGCTCTCAGCACATTGACAGTCTTTGTAATGCTCTTCAAGTGGCTAACACTGAGGAACAAATTGAAGAAATTATTCAAAAATTCCCACGAACCAATGCATACGCTTTAGCGGTGCAAAATGAAGAAATGTCACAAAAATGTAAGCAATTTTTTAGTCTATGGACATCTAATGGATTTTACTACCGATTCTTAGAAATTCAACTTATCACTTCACTTTTGAAAAAAAAATCTTCTTATTCTATTATATAATTATCGCATTTATTTCTTTAATTCCTTTTTTTTTTTTCAGGCCAAAGACTGGTGCTGTTAGCAGCTTCAAAAGGTCACTTTTTCCCGGCAAATTTATTATGGATGGAATATCTTTTAGTGGGCAATGATAAGGATGCGGACTTGATCTGGAATCAAGCTTTGAGCTCTGCCAATGTTATTGTCTTCAGACGATTACTACAGCAGTGTTACGTCAGAAACGATATAAAGCCGATAGAGAAAGTTATCAGCTCTCTGAAAACTAACAAGAATTTGCCTTCAGCAACACTTGCCAATGCTTATTCTAGATTAATCGATATCCTAGTATTAAATAACAAGATGAATGAAGCTAAGTCTGCATATGAAGATGCTTTGAGTTGTGGCATCACACAGGACGAAATAAACAAAAATACTCTTCAAAGGCTTAATATTTCCTCAGAAAATTCTAGCGCTGAATCTAAATCGCTGTAGATTTTTTATTAATACTAGATTTCATCCATAAATATAATTTCTAGACCTTTTCTCTGTTGTAGCTCTGGTGGTCTTGTATGTTTTCGTTACGCTCACTCTCATTCGGGAGCTAGCCACAGATAAAAAAGACTTGTGAAGTGTGGTTTATTTGTTAATAAAACCTGTGATCGTATTATTTTACCATACAATCAAAAATTACATTGTTTGCATTTATGTTACACTTTGTAAAATTAAAATAAATACAGTTGTTCTAAAGATATTCTTCATAACAGTAATTATGTAAAATTTATGTCTTAAATGTATCCTTAGTTTTAGTAAATTATTAGGTATTTTCGCTTGTTTTATTTTTTAAATCCCTGTATCAAAAACAAAACAATTGTATCTTATTAAAACAACAATTTGTTATACCTAGTTTAAGAAATAAATAAATCGGACTAAAGAGTATTTGCATTTTATAAAGTATTTGAAATATGGTGATAGTTTCTGAACACTACAAAATAATATAACACCGCAGCACTATAATTATTGACTGGCACTTCAACAATGGAATTGGCTGTGACCTTAGAACTTCATCATAGATTCCTGTGATAAATTAGAATGTACTTAGATAATAAAACCGTTAAAACTCAAATGGCCTTAAATAATTCCATACATAATGTAGATTTCAAGTACAGTGTGATCTTTATGTCTGGTCGCTGGGCCGCGTACGTATATTTTCGAGAAAGTATCGACGATGACAAAATTTGTCTGAGATTTGTGCACCAACGAATCACATACAAATTATGTTGATTAACAGTTCTCTTGTTTTCTCATCAAGGATTAAAAAGCATCTTTAGTTGTAAACTGTGTACAAAATAGTCTAGAAAAAAAAACAAAGCAGGAAGTTAATTTTGTTGTTTGGCTTAAAATTTTGTTTAATTTTTTCCCCTACTCAAAAGACAAGAATCCAATATAAAATAATTAAATACGTTTCATAGCTGTATACTATCTGTGTTCCATACTCTATGGTTTACTTTTTTGCAATTCATGTCTATGTTTGGCGGGAAGATTGAAGATTAACCTTTTTGTCGGGGCACAGTAGTTGTGAAATTGAAATTAAAATGTTTTATCCAGTGGACACTCTAAAAAGAGGCGGCAAATTTTATTTATGTTGGGTCGCAGATTCGTGGCCTTTGCGTTTTGCTACTATAACGCATAGGCAACTGTGGTCACAGGATATTCGAAAAATATGGTAAGGGAATATCGACATTCACTTTCTTGTTGTAATAAATAAGAATTTTAAATTAAAATAAACTTTTTCAGTGACGACTTACTAGAAGTAATAACCAACGAATCTGGGCGTCCAACAAACAGATTCTCATTACGATTGAGCTCGCAATTGCTCAGGGGTTTGGTGAGACTTTACCAAAGAAAAGCTAGCGTCCTCTTAGGTTTGTAAGTTTAGCTATTAATTCATTTATTTTATTACCATCTTTTAATTATAACATTTTTTGCAGGAGATCTTTGTATGATCAATGCTACCGTAATAAAACATTCGAACAAAAAGTAAGTGTTGATTTTAAGAAATGTTTCTTGTTGATTATCGTAACGAATTATGGCGGCCATGATTTATAATGTTTAAATGAATTAAAAAATTGTCTTAATATTCAGTGAGTAAACTATTTTACGATATGAAACAATTACAAAAGGATTAGAGACTAGATTTTTTTCTATTCTCTAAAATTAAATGAAAACAAATGCCTAAATATAATAGCCTTTTATCGCAGATGGATTCAACAAGAAGATACGCCGAACGTTCATCGACCAAGACTTGCTGTAGTAACCTTGGAACAACCCGAGGAAGAGCCGAGAGTTGAAGAGTTAATTCAGGTTTGGATATTTATATTATACGTAGTTTAAATACGAAGTTGTGTTCAGTTTAGTATCAATAAGTTCAATATATGAAAATCGTCGTAACTTTTTTTCAGAGTAGCAACAATGTGGTTGCCAACATCGATGATATAACACTAAAGGAACCAACAATACCCGAAATACAATTTTTAATTAATGTAAGTTGCGTACTTCAATTTTTACTATACATTTTGTTAGCTTTTTTTATGATACAAATTTATTTTGACTTTTATTTTTAACCATTAAGTTTAAATAAATCAAACAATTAATTGTAAAAAGGCAAATGATCAAACTTGTTCCAATGCGTAGATGTATTAGTGTGCCAAGACCATGCAAATGGATGCCAAATGGAAATCCGTAGTCAGTCTACCTTTCAGGAACAAGTCAAATATGGACGAAAACGTTACACTAACAAAATAATTTGACAAACACGAAATATTTGTCCAATTTGGTCGTTTTTGGGTAAAAATAGGATGGTTTTGGTGAACTCCGTTCGGAGGTGCGTTCGCCGGACCGCACTGTGGAGCAGATGCTGCAAGGCAGCTCAGTCGCTCAACTGAGCGCACTCGAGACTGCCGACGTGTCGGGCGATAAGTCGCACGACAAATCGCGTCCTCATACCACTCGCGAGCTGCAGATGGAGAGGATATCAGAATACGATGTCAGCATGTATAGAAAGTGTGAGTTATGTGGACTAAATTAAAAAAAAAGGATACAAGTCTTCCAATAATGCTGGAACCCTCCTCCCCTCCTTCATCAAATCCACTTCCCTTCCCCATCCTTCCCTTATAAGTATTCCTCCGGCATATAACTATTAGTCCTCTACTATGCATACATTTTGATGTTTTACTAATTTTCTAGTGATTTTATCTAAACCTGTGAAATTCTGAAAATTTTTCGCAATTTTCGCTTTAATTCTCTATTTTTTCATATTTTTTTTTAAATCTTGTTTATGTCTCCAGCCATCGGAGCCGAGATTTCAGCAATCGGTGACATTGAAAAAGGTTTGTAAAATATTTTTTTTCTATTTCTTAACACCGCTATTAAAATACTAAACTTCTAATAACGTACACAGAAATTCCTGAAATTCCCGAAATCCCGCCTCCCGCCTTGAACGTTCCTGAACCATTGGTGTTAGTGTGTTTAACTTTTTAAAATATTTGGTAACATCGATCTTTTTTTGTCATATTGTAACGTAATAAATAATATTTGTTAAACCAAAGTCCAAGATTAGTTCATACGTAGTTTAGCTCACAAGAATATTACGAGGTAAGTGTTCAAAATCTTCCAAAGTATAATTTAGTATTTCAAGTACATAGATCTGATGACTGCATGTAGTAACAAAAACATTTTTTTTCTTTACTTTATGGTTCCAAAAAAATATTTTCTTGATATACAGACCTGAAATTGAAGTGACCGTGGTTCTACAGCCTGAAACAACTGTCCAATCCGAAGCTACTAAGAGAAAAGCTGATGATGAAATTGTTTTGGAGGTAATAAATCGCATCGTTAAAACTAATAAAAAACATTTATATTCGTGTGCAATCATTTTACTTTTATGAATTTATGCTGGGATTCTTACTGAACAAGTCAGTACTTAGGGTGACATTGGTTATATGTCCTGGTGATGATCCAGGAGTTGGAGGCGCGGAGTCCTAAGCGCCGGCGCGCGCGCCGTCTCATCATAGACCATCACACGCGCCTCGGTCCTGATTACATGCGCGATAGGATCGCCAATAATAAGATGGAATTGCGTTGCAAGGTAATGTCTTTAATGAATTTTTTTTTAGTGAAACCTGGATAAGCGAGAAACCTCTATAAGCGAAAGTTTGTCTTTTCCCGACTGACGACCTCCATGAGCGAGAGTCCGGTCGCAACCGACGACCTTCACGAGCGAGAAACTCTGGTTAGACAGAAACTTTTATAACCGACAAAAATATCACCGTTCTTTGGAGCTTCGCTTATCCAAGTTTGGACTATATTTTGACATTCAAACCTAAAGGTCGTTTGTAATTTCGCACAAAACTCTAAAAAAACACAATTTTTGGTCACCATAAAGTTTGAATCCTGTAATACTTCTAACCCTTTATAGTTACTTTGTTACAACTCTACATCGCTGACTGCGACAAAATTTAAATTTACTAGGCCATTAAAAGAAATCCCATAGTCTTGATTTATTGAAAAGTGTAGAAAATGTCGGCATAGTCAGTTAAAGTTCTTTTTATTTTGGTTTTTAGATGTTTTCATCTAGTGATTATATGATTTGAAATTGTAATAAACCGTAATTATTTATTTTAATATAATTGCAAAATAAAACGACCATTTTCTCGGATTAAGTATCAAATATAATTTTGTAACAGTCGGCTAGTGAAGACGTGATAAATATCAGAATACCCGCGGCCACGTATTTACTGCGGCCGGCGCACGACGGACACAAACTGAGGCCAAACTTCGCTCCCGAATTACGTACACTCTATCTTAGGAATTTGGAGTTTGTCTCCAAAACCACCGCACAAAATAGAGAATTGGAGGTAATATATTTTTATTTACATTTAGTTAATTTTCACAGTTTACATTATATAATCGATAGATTATATTTATAGTGGGTTTCTGAAACCAAAATCTCTGTACAAAACATATCGTCATTATGTTTGACACAACATAAATATGTTTTTAACGGCGATTTTAGTGTCAGTAACTTACGGTTAAAAGTTTATGTTATTTTCTTAGTGATAACAATTTCAGTGAAGACAAGGATTTTTTACGTAACTTGCCGATTTTTTTTAATAAAGTGTTAAAAAATACAGTAAAATGTCATAATTTGCGAAAAAAACTTTACTGAAATATCTGAAACTAAATAGAACACATCTAAAACATTCTATAATGAAATTTAATAAATCAGGTAGCAGTCGCTATGCCAGCTCAAGAAGATACAAGATCGCATTTACAACCAGTAGAGGGAGAACCCTCTGGCATAGCCGCTGTATCTCAGATAGAGTTGCCAGTGCAAACTGAGGTGGAGGGGGCGGAGGTCAACGTCACTGGCCAGGGTGAGGGCCTGCTGGATATCTCGGAGCTGCCCACTCAGGTGGTGGAGACATTGTCACAAGTCAGGAAACGCACCAGCGAATTTGAAGACGAAACTGTAAGTAATCAGACAGAAATATTGTAATATTCAAAATTCTAAATGAAACTCTACATTTTTCTCTTGCTATTTCGTTTCTATGTTGTTTTATAATACAACTAGCGGACCCGACAGACGTTATCCTGTCTACACGTCTTTAATTTGAATAAATTAACATGAAGTTAATATTTGATAAAAAATTATGAATCTAAACTATTCCCAGATCCCCTTGAACACACACAAAAAATTTCATCAAAATCGGTCCAGTCGTTTGAGAGAAGTTCAGTGACATACACACTCACAGAAGAATTATATATATAAAGATTTGTCTAGATGTATAGATAACCCAAAATAAAGTAATTAATGTTAAGTTCAAAACTTTTTAGTTGAAAACTTTTTCCACAGTATTATACATACTTTGAATATTATTTCTCAAATATTGATGAAAGTGAATCCTTGAAATGTAGTTAATAATTGCAGGCAAAAAGACGTCGAAGCTCAGGCTTCGTGTCGTACAGACAGCACGGGGAGCAGCTGCTGCACGCCGACATCGCTGCCGGTATGCACTTATAAAGACGACATACACGGACCGCTTCAAGCACTCATTGACAATTTCCTTGTAGTAGCCACTTAAACACACAAAACTTGATACAGTCTGTGTGTACCTTTACTTTCTATATCTTACTTCTTATTAATATTATAAATGCGAAAGTTAAGATGGATGGGTGGTTGTTTGTTTGAAGATATTTCCAGAACGACTTTCGCTGAAATTAAGCATATATAATAAATTTTTTTATCTCTCGCGGACAGAGTCGCGGGCGACAGCTAGTTTATAATAAATCGCTATCAAAGCGCTGCGATAAAATTGTCAATTTGCTAACATTAACATTTAATAGGTTCGAATGTGTGTTTCTCATTATATAAATTTAATTTCATAATTACAGATATAGAAAAGGAAAATATCCCCGAGAACATACAAACACCACGGGAGAGTCAGATGAGTGTAACAGAATTACTCCGTAAGGCGGGTCTCGCGGATATAGAGGTGGGCAAAGTTGATATAGAGACGGGCAGAGTGGACGTAGATGCGGGCAAAGTTAACGTAGAGCTAGGCAGAATTGACGTAGAGGCGGGGAGAACGGTTGAGCCGCTGTCGGAGGTGAACGTGAGGAGGAGCACGCGAAAGACCGGCAGCGAGGATACGGAGACCCCGCTCGGCAGTCTGGACCGCACTAAAGTCTCGCTCGGCGATACAGACACAACTACTGACTCTAAGAAATTTATACGGTATATTGCTTTAACTTATCTTACTAATATTATACATACGAATGTTTACATTGGTAGATGGATGTTTATTATAACAGTAGGTAACTCCAAACAGCTAAACGGATCTCGTTGAAATTTGGCACAGATGTAGAACATAGTCTGGAAGGACACATTCTAAGTTTTTTTAATACAGTGCGGACGGAATCACGGGCGATAGTTAGTTTTTATTATAAAGACAATATTTGGGCTGATACAGCGGGTTCATAAAAGCCATATCCCCCATAGCCATAAAGCTGTGCCCCCCTTTGTTTGCAGTGAGCAGTGGGGCACGGAGGGCACAATGGTGAAGGTGCTGCGCGTGTTGCGGGAGGGGCGCGAGGGTCGGGAGGGTGTCGCGCTGGACGTGGCGCGGCTCGTCACCTCGGGCCCTGTCATACACATGCACAGGAACATCATCATGGCGCGCTGCTTTACATCACTACTCAGTAAATTATTTTTTTAAAGTTGCATATAAAAAGCCATTTGCCTAACTTAGATAAGCGAGTCCATGGGACCGTGATATTTTTATTATATAGGTATTTATATTATTATATAGGTTTCTTGCTTATGGAGGTCGCCCGTCGTGCCACACAATGACTCTCGCCTATCCAGGTTTGACGATAGAACTCCAACGAAAACTGGTTATAAAACATCAAAAGGACCGACAATCAGTCAAAATAACCGATCTTTTTTACTGTTTAAAATAAAAAGGCCCAAATTTCTTGAAATCATTTAATAAAACCGATTGAGTAGTTTTTTCTTCAACCGGAGAACATGAAAATGGACATTAATTTTGTTTTTTTTTTTACTATTTTCAGAATTGAAACAGCACGGCTTTGTGAAATTGAAGAAAGATCCTGATACCTTGTGTATAATAGATATTACTCTGGGACCGAAATTTGAAGAAGTGGACGCAGAATAATTTCTTTAAATTGTCTGATTTGTTATATGTTCTTGAGATTTCTATTTAATTTATTGTAAACGATTTCGTTACTTATTTTTAATAAACTTTATTTTTAAGTCTGTTTTATTTCAATGGTCATACAAGATATTGGTCATTCAATAGTTTAAAAAAAAACACCCCTTGTGTTTGTAGGTTGTGTAAGGGACAATGAAAATCAAAATAAAACGACAAGTTGATATGAACAATTTATTTGAGTAATTTGTATATTATAATGATATGATTTCTGTACAATTTTACACAATAGACAATCAACTAGATCCAAGTCAACTAGAATACATTTATGAGTATCTTAATTTTACATAGGAGTTGCTTAATAATTTACAATTTGTATTAGCGTGGATAGAAGCTGTACAAATATTTACTTACAATAGTTTACACTTCATCTACTTAATTACTGATTTACATAAAATACACTTATATAATAGAGTTGGAATATTTATTGCTAAAAAATTAAATTTAGAACCTTAAAAAGATATTTTCACATAATTAAAAAATATCTTAATACCAAATATACGATTAGGGGCGTCCCTTACCGTGGTAAGCATATCACTATGTCTTTAAAATACAAAATCAGTCTCCTACTATTTGTAACCGAACTTTTGTTATAAATGTTTTTTGTCTTTCCTGTAATCATCTCAATCAATCTTAAAACATAAAGGCAGTCGCACAACACATCAATAGGACGACCGCTTTTGGACGTTTGGTCTTGCTGCATACGAAAAAAATAAGTTATTGTTCACCGTTTTCAATCAAAAGTCCTAGAGAATGACAGAAAGCCTGTCTAACTTCTGCTACCAATTTTTGAGTAATTTTCTCGTATATCAAATACAAAAAAAAACTAAATATGCTTTGAATTGTTAATAATTTTTCTTACATTCTTTAGAAAATCAATTCTAAATAATGACCAATGAATTAAATCAAAGCTTTCCTTTGTCTCACAGCCTCTCTCATACAAACTCACACAATTCAATATATTTATAAATTACAGTCTGGCCGTAATGGCGTAGGAATGAAAATATTTAATTATAAATAGCTACCATTTTCACACATTAAATCTCTCACAACTCGTAATACTTCATACAAAAAGCGCCGCTTATTTCATAGAGAATATGGAAAATATGAACACCCTCTAAACACATACGGGATAGTCGCAATTAAAAAAACAAACGGACCCAGGGAAAATTGCTATTTATCACCGTAAGGGTGAAGTTAGAAATAGAAATAAACGATTTTTTTAGGAAATCTTTTTGTATAAATTTCTTATAACAGTAATAATAATAATAAACATAGTTTTAATGATTATTTTTATATGCAAGGAAGAACAACTAAAGTTATCAAAATGTGACATTATCACAGTTTGCTTGAGACGTCCGGAAGTATGGTGGAATGTTACATTGTTTTCATTATGGAACATGTTTTATGTACACGAAGCTTGCTCTATGCCCACTGCCCCACAATATTTTGATATACAGAATTTTATCATTATTGAAATTTATATGTAATATTTTATAGTAAAAAGCTAGATAATAATATATAAAAATGTTTGAAGTCGGGTATGGTTCTTTAATTTTTATTTCTGTCGAAGTATAAAGGAACCCCAGTGTTTATTCCATAAAATTTAAAAAGTTAAACAAAAAGTACTTTCAAATAGTCAAAAATAAACGTTACAAAAGATTCTTTTATTTGTCGAACTCCGACCAGCGGTCTTCGAAGAATATGAATTCCGCCCCTTGCATTATTGTGAATTTGACTAAATCCCGAATTATTGCATTATATATAAAGCGAAGTACCCGACTTAAAACTTAAAACTCGATTTCACTGCGCCAAAGAATCACTTTCAAAATCTTTGTTTTCCGGTAGTGGATCAGCGTCGTCGATGAAGTCCTGTCCGTAGTTCATGCTCTCGAAGTACTGCTGCGGCTTGCCGTGCCACAGCGAGTCCTCGTGCGAGTTGAGTGACCTCAGAGTTTGGATGTCGATGGAGTCCGCATCCTCGTACAGGATGGAGCGGGTGAGCTCTAGCGCGAGGTTGTGGGGGGCGAGGTCGGCGGGCAGGGGGCGCGTGCGGGGGGCTCGGGGGGCGCACTGGGGGCCCGGGGGGCGCAGCGCGGGCAGCAGGGGGGCGAGGCGCTCCGTGCGCGCCACGTACTCTGCCGCCAGCGACTCGCGCGCACACTCGCTCATCTGCCGGTACAACACTCGCTTACATCACACACACAATACTACCGCGTTACACAACTCATTATTTTCAGCCGCTGACTACAAGCAAACTTTATAGAGATTTTTTTTTTTTGGTCGATAGTAAGTAATTGCTTATAATCAGCAGCTGATAATACGTTTGAAGAAACATTTTTTTTTCAGAATAACTAGTTTTCAGCAATTCGTTTTAATTTTACCATGTTATTTTTGCCACATTATTAACCTTAAAAACGTGCATTTGAAACAATTTTAATCGAAAACATTTCAAATGAATTGAATACACAATAATTTTGTAACTGTAATAGAAAACAAAAAGTAATTTCTATCCAATAAAAGAACATTATAATTATAAAATGCCACACTTAAAAAACACATTCCCATTCACTCGGACATGTGCAAATTCATTCCATAGAAACCAACACGACTTAAATCAACTAGTTTCGATCCTATTCTCAAACTTTATTCTAATAAAAATCAATTACTGTATTTTGTTAATAATAAACAGAAGTGCAAAAGTTATCAAATACACTAATTCTGTATGATGTTGACCAGTTTTCTATTTGCCGTGGACATGTAACAAGATTTTCAACAGTGCGTTTGCGAGTGTTGTGTAAAATTTACCTCTGTGTTTAGCCAATTTGTATTTGTTATGCCACTATGTCAATTAAAAACAAAAAAATAAATATAAAATACCAAAAAAAAAACCAAATACTCAATCTAATTAATACTTTTAGCAATATGTGATATAGTGAATAAATAGATTTACCTTTTCGTAACTACTCAAATAAAGTTTATAGCAAAAGTAATTGCGTTAATTTCAAATAAAAATAATATTACTGTGTTTGTACAATTTCAAAGAAATAATAAAATAAAAATAAGAAAAAATCTATTTAACATAATTTCTACAACAACCTATATACTACAGAAAACAGGCTATTTGTATGCAAAAAAACGTCAAAACAATGAGCAATCATAAAAAATAAAGGCAAGCATAAACAAATGCATAAGTTCCAAATGCACAACGTTACAGTCGAACCTGGAATAGCAATAATCGAAGGGATCGTGACATTTTGTCTTCCTTAGGTTTCTCTCTAACCTGAGTTTCTCGCTTATAGGGGTCTCTCGTTTACCAGGTTCGACTGTATTTGCTTAGAGAGCTAAAGAAATAAACTTAAAGCTAAAATAATTAAGTTATGTCTAATTAGCAATTTTACAATGAAAATACATGTGGAATTGTGTTATATAAATATATGAAAATTTACAATGATCGTGACACATTATGTATGAACGACTTTAAGCAAGAAATATACATTGGTTATTGTTAAAATTCAATGTTTATTTCCAGCTCGAGTCATTATTGGTTAGATGATATGTTTTATATGACAATAAATTCATTTTGTGTGTATTATTCACGTACATACAACATTAAAGCCATCACAATGTTAATTACTAACAAATAAACAAGTAGGTATCATGCTCACTAACTAAGCGACCGACCGAGAGTAACGTGACATGGGGTGATCCTGATTTAAATCGTACAAGTAATTTGTTTATTATTTATTTGGTAACAAACACAATAAATAAGTAGGGTTCTTATAAATCGGGACATCCCATGCAATCATGAATGAAAATAATCCTTAATCCGGTTAAACAATTGACCGTCGAACTGAACCGATAAAAAATTAAACTTAACAAAAATATAATTGATAATGAAAAACGAAAAGAAAACGTAAAGAAACTTACGATCGACATAATGGCATAGCGGGCGGCGCGCGGCGACGACCGACACCGGGCGTTAGTGAGTCACTGGTGCACTGTCACACGGTGGGTTTATTAGGTTTATTAGCACTTTGGGATGGAACGTTTCGAGGGGCCGGGTTTAGTTTTACGAGGTCGAGTCTTTGAAGGGGAACCAGTTCCACAATGTTCTGAGGCGAACCTTGTCGTGGGAGGGCGTGCGGCGGACGGGGAGGCCGGAGGGCTCGTCGCGCGGCGCAGTGCCGGGTGCGGGGGCGGGGGTGCGGACGCGCGCCGAGTGGCCGGAGCGCACGGAGCGCGCCGAGTGCACCGAGTGCGCCGAGTGGGCGGAGGGCGGGCGCGGCTCGGCGGCGGGCGGGCGCGGCGCGGCGGCCTTGTGCGGCGTGTGGCGCGGGATGCGGCTGGGCCGGCGGCGCGGTGTCTGCGACAGCCGCTCCTCCTCCTCCTCGTGCTCGTGCCCCTGCCCCCGCCCCGACTCGGGCTCAGGCATGGCGAGCGGCTGCATGTCGCGCATGCTGCTGTGCAACTCGCCCGAACTCCGCCGCCCCTCCAGCAGCCGCACGCGAGCTCGCGCGCCTTCCAGTTCTATGCTCTTCTCCTCCAACTGAAAATCGACAAGTTCATCTTCAAAAAAAAAAGAATAATGGAAGGAGTCTGCATTCTTTTCGAAGGGTTTACACCCGATTCATGTCTGTACTTCATGTATTATATGTTTACACTATGCTATAATTTCTGACGCTACTCACTCGGAACTTGAGGTCTTCGTTGAGTTCGTTGGCGCGCTCGAGTCTCTCGAGCAGCAACGTCTTCTGCTCCGCGGCGCGTTTCAATTGCTCGCAGTACACCTGAAAATATAACCACACACGTAATACTACTATTCTAATCATCATGTAATCATCTAACATGCTATATAGATATAGTCGAACGGGGAGATTCCTAGGGACGGAAGTTTCTCCCTTATGGAGGTTTACCCATAAGCGACGAACGGGCACAGTAAAGAATATAGAAGAGAGATCTTTATCAACGGTGCGATTCATTCACATAACATGAACTTGCTTAGTCTTTATTTATTTATTATTCAACTATAGATTAACCGCTAAATAAACGTGGGTAAAGTTAATAAGGTAACCATAACATTGCGGTGAATTTCACAATACCCTATTGTAGAGCACGGTCAGCGACAGATAAAAAAAATGTGTTTATAAAATACGAAATACAAGGCGAAGTAGCCACTAAAATGCAAATAGACACTCTTACAGCAATAATGGCGTACAAGTCACTTATCGGGCCCGAATGACGACCTTCTGTTGCAGGGAGCGTACGTGAGGTGTGTCGTGTTTTTGTGACCAAGCAGTTTATACTAAAATGCTGCTTCAAATTATAATCTTTTTGATATATCCGTAACATATTGATAATAGTTAAGTATAAATTTACTTAAAGTGTTTAATGTTTTTAAATAGTCTTATTGTCTTAAATTACGCTGGGCGATGTCTTGATTTCAAAAGCTATGACAATCACTAAAGACTTCATGGCTTAAAATTATCAGCATGTGAAAGTTGAGAAATGATTGCATGCCGAGTTGCTTCCAACCACGTGACGTCATTCAATTGTTGTTGATTCGACCTTCTTATGTCTTGATAATCCTCGATTAGATAATGGGCAATTCTCTCTCTTTAATAAAATCAATGAGTCAAAGATATCCTTCTTGTTGACTTTATTCGTGTATAAACAACTACCACATGTAAACAGTGCAAATATAATACATATGTATGAAGAGTGTTTCTTTATGTTCTAGCAGTAAGAAGTCACGGTTTAGATGAGTAGAGAATAATCGATAAGAGTATTATTTAGAAGCAGAAAAACAAACTGAAACAGTAACACACCAACCTGATTTTGTACTGTAAAGGAGAGGAGTTGGCGCTGAAGTTCGACGGGATTGCTCTCCTGGAGAATCGCCGTGAATTTCTTGGAGTCTGGTCGGGGCACAAGCGGCGTCCGCGGGGGGCGCTGCAGTGGCGTGTCCAGTCGTCCTAGGCAGGCGGGCGAAGGGGGCGCAAGGCTTGTGGATGGCGCGGGCGGGGGTGGTGGTGCCGCGCTGGCGAGTGCTGCCGCCGCCTCCAGTTGCGCGGCACGAGCCAAAAGCGCATCCCGCTCCTCCCTCAGCCGCACGAGGTCCGTGCACTCCCCGCAGCCGCCGGACAGTGCACGGGCGAACGACTCCTCCGTAGTCTCGGACCGCCTCTCGTCCAGCTCGCCCCGGAGCAATTCCGCCTCGTCCCGTATCCGGATGCCCTTCCGTTGGATGGTGTCAAGCAGAGCCCACAGCTCATCTTCGACCGGACGCGAGCGCGTGGCGGTCGCTGATGCGGAGGCGGAGGCGGAGGAAGAGTGCGCGTCTTTGCCGCAGGAGGTCTCTGTGCTGAAGCCGGAGTCCTGCACGGAGGGCTGCGGCTTGCGGCCATCGCTGGCGCCGGCCAGCTTGCGGCGCACGCGCACTCCGGGTTCCCACTCCCTGCGCGCGCCCGTTGGCGCCGAGGGCGACATCTTGGAGCGCAGGTTGGGAAACGTCTCGATGACGAGGTCGCGGAACTCAAGCAGGGCTCCGACCTCATTCTGGAGCTCCTGCAATACATCAACAAATACATGTTTAAACGCTATACACATACAAACTACGTTGATGTTTTATTTAAATTATAGACATACCGAAATTGCACGTTAATTCTTTTAATGTTTAGAGAACTAGAGATCTAGAGTAACCGCTGGTCTCCCTCCATCCTTTTGTAATATATGCTTATCGTGCTTAAGACAAAATAAAGCAATAGGTAGGCAGCATACCTGCAAAGCGACGAAGGACTTAGCCTGCTCCGAGATGAGGTAGTGGAAGGGGCCGGGCTGCGCGCGCAGCTGCAGGCAGTCCATGCCCGAGCCCGACCCGCCCGAGCCGCCCGACCCGCTGTCCGCGCCGCCCGTCTGCAACACAACACACCACATTCTAATACACCAATACATATTCTAAGAAAACAAATTCATCACAATACAGGGAAAAACAGTTTACAAAAAAGTTTGAGTAGAGGTGACAAACTCTACGTTTAGGAATTCATAATTCAGATCGTAAATTATGGAGCAAAAGATGCAAAAGTCGTCATGTACATTTCAAATAATGTGGAATGTCTTGTGCGAAATCAACTTTGAGGATTACATTTCAAGCGAATCCGTATGTTCGTATTCGCTTTACGAAAAATGTATAAATTAGTTACAAAAATTTTAAAACATATTTTATATTTTTAACTAAACTGTAGTTTTGGAACCACGCGAAATAAACACCGAAAAACAATTCTAACTTTCACAAATGTCCATGAAAAGCAATTTAATCTTTATTTTATGTTTAGCGTTACATTTATAGGTTTAATCTTAATACTGTTAACCGTAACGAAGAAACGTTAACTCAAAGCACTTAAATTGAAATCCCTTTAATATCGTCATGGATTGGAATCCAATTACAAAATTACTTGAAAATATCCGTCGAATTGCGATCTCGCTGGAAAAAAAACAAATCAATCGGTAAAGTTGCGTGTATTCTAATTAAATCCTATTGGAAAAATAAAAAAAAAACAATTAAGATTACAAAATAGAAATAAAATAAATTTAATATAAACCACAAACAAACAATATTTTTGTTAGTACACGTGCACTCATGCGACCTCTATTAACACTTAACGACCTCCCGTTTTCTTTTGTGCACATTTTTTTATATTCACCCTAAACGAAAACAATTCCATCGCTTAAACAGTAAATGAGTCTTTTATAAAATATATTTTTAATGAGGTGCTTTTGTAAACAGACGAGCAAAATTAATTTTTAAATAACAGTGCATCGCAATTAATTTTATCATCTCGTTAAAAGCATAAAGTTACAAGTTACGGTAGCGAGGTACAGTCAGGTACATATATCAGTTTACTACGTTAAAGCGTGAATCGATATAGTAAAATAGGAAATACATTTAAATATATGTAGTGTAGCCTATATTTATTTGGGCTTACTTCTTCTACAGAAAAAAGATCGACATAAATATTTTATTTTTCGACCTAAGTTTATTGCGTTTATAATGTAACTACGTTTTATCTGAGAATCTTCTATAAGCCAATCCTAACGCAAAACTGATTATCGATAAAACATTTGAACTTGAAGCAATTAATCAAAAAGCACTTTTATCGTCGAATGTATCGGAGTACTGCAGCTGCTCAGTAAAGTGGGTGCAAGTGGTGTCGCAGTGTCCACGGGCCGGAAAATTGTCGCACGGCCGACTGCGCACGCCCCGGACATTGTTCCTGCGCGGGCGCATTGTGAATGTGCGCACAAAAATATCTCTAAGTGTGAACTAAACGGTTTGTTTCACATTGAGTCTTCACTGGCGTAACACATGTATTGAAACAATATTGCTATCCCTCTTATCGATATTATTTTCGTATAAAGATGTCGGTCAAAAACGCAACACACTACATGAGAACGCTGAAGCGATAGTTTTGTCACAAAATTATTCAATCAGTAAAACATCAGACTTAATTATCTTTCGATTTCCTTACTAATATAATTAAAGTTTATTGGAACGTTAAATTATAAATTATACCGTTTAATTGTGCTCGGAGAACAAAAGACTTTACTTTTCCATTACTACTGAAACTTCGCCATTGCATAACCGTTGTAATGAATTATTTATTAAAAGAAAGTAATGTATTCCAGCAACAAAACAGTAATAGATTTAATATTTTTTATTTTGCTCAGGGGTGTGTCGATAAGTGTTATTCATTGTATTGTTAATTTATTTATTGTTATTGTACAGCCCTAAGTACATCAGGTGCCGACCGTAAGCACAGTTACATAGTATTTTCTCAAAATAACGATTTAAATTTTACTTTTAATTTATTGTTTTTCGTGTAGGTCTTTGTAACCAAAACCACTTTGTTGGTGGAAATAAATAATATTATTAAACAATTGTTGGATCGTACGTCTATTGTTTAAGTTTATTCAAAGCAATGTAATAAGTCAAGACTGTAATTAATTTCAAAACTTAGCAGCGTTCCCAATGTTTGGGTTGTAAATTGGAACCGCTTTGACGAACAACGATGTCTAACTGAGACTTGCAAGGTTTATTAGCGATTTGAACAGAATTACGAGTTATTACAGCGGCAATTTCTTAACTAACCCAACATTATTAACCTCAAAAACCTTCCTGCAAAACCCATCGATGATAATTACAGAGTATTTTATAATAGAAAGTACAGTAAATCATGAACAGGTAGACTGCGGTTTTACCTAAAATTGTCAGTGCAAATCTTTCGTTAAGTAATCTGTGATATATATTATTCCATTAATTCGCTATCAACCTGTCTTTATACCTACGGAGGATCGGCGCAGTACTACTCCACCATACATCTCTATCATCGTCATATCTGAATCCACCTCCTTACGCATATCCTCTTTCACACAATCCATCCATAATTTATTTGGTCTTCCTCTACCTATGTAGCCATCTACATTCAATCTCATTACCTTTATGTTTGATCACCATCCTTCAAAATTTTTTGAAAATGAAAAAAAAAAATCTTTCAAAATTTAACAGGACTACAATTACTCTTAGTAGACTGTAATCTGTCTTCCAATCGTATATTCTATTAACCGTGTTATTCAATCACTGTAACGTGTAAGTAGTGAACTGTTAACTGCTCTAGAACGTTGCGTCAAATTAACCACATTGTGTACGACCTAATTTCTGAGTGATATTTAAATTGTCAAGATCCTATTGTCATCCCATGCAATCGAACGTATAAAAACATACTTCTTAACACCACATCTGGTAAACAATGAGAAGGTTCCAATAGCCACAGTCACAAACAGACACTTTCAAATCTCAATAAGATGTCGACAATAACATAGAAAGAGTACATCGTTTTTATAAACAAGTCAAGTCGATGTTTCTTAAAGTAAGCACCATCTCTCCCAATCGTGTTAAGCTCTCAATGTACACGTAATTGTAGCTATGTTAGCTATGTTGTTATGCTCAAAAAAATTAACTTTGTATGTAAAAGTCCAATAAATTTTATTTAAAAAGAACAATCCTCTAAGAAACATAAAGTCCCATCTTTTATTTAGCTGTAAAAACGTAAAAGTAACGCCTTACTGTACTCGAAATAAAATTACACCAAATATGGATTGGATCCGATTGGATCTCAGAGTCACTGGTGGAAAGGGAAACTAAAAATGCTTTATCATCAATATGTATAACGGAATGTCGGTAACAAATTCTACAAAACATTTCCTTTATCAGAGATAACAGGACTGTAATGCCGATGACACATCATAAGTGCTGATAAGATTTTGTGTACAGTTTTTAAAGATATACAGCTACAAACACTAGTACAATCAGCAAACATTGTGTTGTCTACTATTAGTGAGATCTGTGGACCTAACACGAAAATTTGTGACAAGCGCCATCGTATCGTGATTGTCAAAATTTGTATTCAGTCCAGCGTAAAGTACACCAAAAATTTCTTACAAATTTTGACATAGTTGACGATGACGATACGAATGTGCATGTCGCAAATATTCGTGTTAGTCCCACTATACACGTTACTCATTAAAGAATCTCAAAAATTCATAGATTTCTATGGCAGATCAGGACTTATTATCAATCTCAACTATTCATTGTGGATTTTACGGCTGGTTATGAACTTAATATATGAAAACTTTTTTATAGACTTTTAAAGTAATGCAATTGAGGTCGTTGAAACTTGCTCAATTAAGCGTGTCTCGAGGTCCTTAAGTTATCTTAACAGCGAGACATTATGAATAAACATACTGACCCGTGCTACCGTGCAGTTATTACGTACTTCCTCATTAAAAGTGTTTTAACAAAGTCGCATTTCATTTCGTAATATTTGTCACATCGCGTAATGGCATGAATATTTAACAAAACAAAAAACCCGTTTCACTTAAAGATGTTTATTTTATAAATGAAAAAGAATTACAAAATATTATCGGTCATAAAACATAATTACTATTTAGCAATACAAGATAGGGAATTTACTCTCATCTACGAAAAATCTTAATGATATTAGCTTAAAACTATTTTTATACGATACTTTCGCAAATTGGATAATAGTTTTCACTAAAAAAATATTACGAAATGTGCAAGCGCTTCGGAATAATACAAGGTGATATATTATACATTCATACTTACAGATTCAAAGTTTTGGAAACTGGATCAATTGAAACTTGTATATTTTGAGTTATAAACGTTTAAAATGTACACATAACTTTAGTAGAATAATATTAATTTTTAACGTTGAATTTACACTACTTTAAATAATAAAATACATCCATATTTTTTTATTTTCTTAATTAACTACGAAGTTACAAACATGCGCAGTCGCAACAAACAATTCCAGTTACTCGAAACCCGTTTAGGGGGAAGTCTATGTGAGTCATCTTGTAATGATTCTTTCGACACGCGGTTGCTTACTTTTTGCGAACGCAAACCGTCAAATGATTGCGAACATGAAAACTGGCAAATTTACGTTCAAATCTCGAAAGGCGCGAAAGCGTGATACGTAATTAATGACCATTGTTGATGACGCTATCGTTGTTGTTTTACAAAATGGTGCAATTATTGAAAAAAATACTTTTATGGACAGTATCTGGAACTTTAGTATGGTTTAAGCACTTGGATTGTAGATTACAGAAGTACTTCGAGTCGAATCCCGGCCATGTATCAAAGTGCTTTTCAATCTGCATATATCTGAAATGTAATTCAAAAGCATAAAATCAACTAATCCGCATTGGCCTGGCGTAGTAGTAGACTAAGGCTTAGATAAGTTAGGTACGGTAATTAGGTAACATTAGGTAAGCTTTAGCTCCTCTTTGGGACTAACATATTAGGAATGTAGGAAAAACTTTCTGAGATATAATTCCCGTGACTTTTTATCTTTTGTTTTTAGCTAATTCTGTCGCATAACACTAGTACCGACTTAGCTTCTTTAGTTACGACCTACTTCTAAAATAACTTAAACGTTTTTGAATAGCATCGCTACATGTGTTCTGTGTTCACACAAACAAACGTGAGTCAGCGTCAGTGTGGTCTAATGCGACAGGTCATTAAGCCGCGACGTTTGACGACAGCAAAGCGGCGCCGATTGTTTATTTTCTCTCCGTGATAATACGTAACAATATGCAAAACGTAGACGCGAACAGACTTCGCTTTAACGGCACTTTCGGCGTAATAACTGCAGCATAGAATGATAAATTACTCAGTGAAATGCCTTAAATATACAGTTACATGAGGTGCGCTTCTATTAGAAACGGAAATATTACAACGTTTAACAATTATTCAAACTTTCGTGAGTCATTATAATAATCTGATATAAAAACGGCTAAACGCTCACGTATAATCGTCCGGTGGCGGCGCCGAATAGTTTCGAGCCCATCGGGTGCCCATTCAAAATTCACCCTGATGAAGGGCCCCAGATGGGTTCGAAACTAGTTGGTGCCGCCACCGTACGAATAATCGTGAGTGTTTAGCCGTTTTTATATCAGTTTATTTAACAATTAATTAGACGTATTACGTAGTACGAAAGTTATGTTTCCTTTGCATTACCAGAAAATACAGCACATGATTGATTTTATTTGTTTATTTACTTAAAAGTAGCGTCGTAGGTTTTTCAAGGCCAAGTCGCAGACGAGGCAAACAGGACGTTGATAGTAATTACAAAGTACTACGCATTACTCATCAAAATTCGTGCGTATTGTGTCCGTGTTTCGACGGTAGAGGGGATATATACATTTTCTGTGTTTCTACACCTCCATTGATTAAATGTAGGCAATAGATCTTCAATTGCGGATGTCTATGGAAAGCGGTCGTTGCGCTATTTCGGCGAATTCAAGTGGCTGCTTGCTCATTTGCCACCTCATAATATAATGTATTGGAAACTAAAAACTCTTTAAACAACTATTGTACTTTCTTAATCTAAATTGAAAGAATTTCTCTGTTTTAACCTCTCTTAACTAATCGTATAGCATGTAACTTTATATTAGCATTCGATTCCTACATCCTGTGGTTACAAAATGTATATCCTACAATTACAAATCGACAAACATGTCGCCGTGTAATTGGATAAAGACAACACAATATTACATTTCGATGAAGCGAGGACAAATGGCGGGGACAGTAGCTTATACCAGTAACACACGAGGGCACAACAGCAGGCACAACTTTATAAAGAGACGTACTGCACTGGCCACATGTGAAACTGGCATTAGCATTATATTTTGCAATATCTAGTACTATCAGATTTTACTTATTAAAGGAATCTAGGTGATTATCTGATAAAATTTGATTTTTTTAATTGGATTGCAGAAAATAATGTTTCTATTTGCAAAGAGCCATGTATAAAACATTTTAGAACGTAAGTAAATGTTTTCGAAATGTACGACAAAGAACTTCAGTTCTTACAAAAGCATAAAAGGCAGTTGATAATGTAAAATGGAAATCTGTGATCACAACCTACTCCACTTGGTCAAGGCCGTGAATGCTTACATCTTTTATTTATATAAAATGTTTTTCATTAAACTTAAAAAAAAACTGGGTCGGTTTAAAACTGGATCAGGTTAGTCTATTATCGCAATGGTTATAATTCTATACAGTTATGGTGTTTAAAATTTTTGCATTGCGTGAAAAAAGCAATGTAAAACAATGTACTTTAAATGTTGAAGCTTTACGTGGAAGTGCCGTTGTTATATATTTTTAACTCGCACCACTGTAGCAACAATAACCACCAAATGCTCTACTTCGCTTACTTTATAAAGCTTGTTCACACTAACAGCGTCAACGCATGTGCGGTTACGCAGCGTTTTCTACACTGAATCTTTACTGGATTACTTTGATGGGACTTTTATCTTGTAGAGCATAATACTGTATTCATTTCTATCTTTGTTTTCCGTCATTAGGTAATTTAAGACACTATCTAGTTCTATATTATTAACATTGTGATATTTTAAGAACCGCCTAAATATTAAAAAATTAACATGACTCTGCCAAAACGTGGTCTAGAATTTTTATAAAACTAAAAAAAATATAATAATTATAAAACAAAACAATAATATAATTCTTATTTCAAGTTTATCTTGTCATAATTCAAACTATGTGTATAGAAGTTCTAGGCAGAGTACAAAACTTTGCGTTCGTTTTCCGCAAGCGCAGTTCCAATGTGAAAGGGGCATAACAATTACACCGCAAGAGAACTGTCGAACAGCTCGAGAAATAGTTATACATGCCCCATATGTTCCATAACGTAAACGCACTTATTGTTACGGTGCTTTTATTTTGCATTTATATCATTTTTTTTCAACGCACGTCAGACGAGTATACCAATAACCTCGCGAATAATGAATGGGCACAAGGATGCATAATAATGGCGGGATATTGTGACAGAATATCCGGTCACCGGATTCTCGGCTTGACATGGCGCCGTCTGGATATTAGAAAATTCAAAGTTTTCATATGAATTGTACAAGTAAAAGTTAATTAAATACCAAAAATCAACAAGACTCATCAAAAGGAAAATTACAGAAACAAGTGGATATTTAAAAAAATTGAATTTTGTATCGTTTCAAGGAATTCTTAATGTTTTAGTAAAAGCTTTTCTGAAACCAATCCTCAAGTGGCAGACTTCTAATAAACGAGGCATTAAAATATCCATTTGCTAAGTAAAATTGCATTTTCTGTTGAAATTTAAACTTCCTAGGGACTGTCATAAAACTTACAAAAACATTTCGCTGAAATGAAAGTCTACAATAATAATATTTTTATAAATTGCCGTATATGTAATATATTTTTAGACTCGTAGACTGATCAAGCAATGCATATCATTTATTTTTATGGCTCACTTCCATTGTTTGCGGTAATGATGTCGAGGTGTCTACGACAGTGCCTGTCGTCAATCATTACGCGTTTACGATTACATCGAAAACATTCATATATTATGATCATTTATTTTATATCAAGTAGATGTAAGAAAAATAGGTAAATTGAAGAATATTTGTATGCCCTAGCCCTAGTAAGTAATGTAGGACTCGTGCTTTTTTATATCATAAGGTGGCAAACGAGCGAGCGGCAACCTGAAATCGCTGAAATAGCGAAGTGACCGTTGCTGATAGACATACGCAATTGCATATGCGTTGCCTACCTTTAATCGACGGAGGAGAGGATGCACAGAAAGAAAATATCTTTCCTTTCCATGATTTCCTCTCATCCGGAAAGTCCACTTCCACTTCCCACAAAAAAGGGTGGGAATGGAAAGAGGACTAAATTAGGCCTCCGGGCCGCACACTCATCAGACGAAACGCGGTATTGCTTCCACTTGACGCCTGTTTTCTGTGTGGTCGTGGTCTTTCACCGGCCGAGCCGGGCCAATTCGTGCGAAGATGTTAAAGCGGGCTCTACCACTGCTAAAGTTCTGTACTGTTAATATTTCAAATAGAATCTTAGTTTGTTTTACATTTACATTTTACACTTTTATAGCCAAACATTCAGTAGCAAACGGAGATATTATTGCAGCTTAATACATTAATTTCAGACTTTCACACATACATCATTGTTTATCTTATTTGGAATTATAATGCGTAACGTGCAACATGGTACAAATCTTTACCTTATAGGATTAGCTTTCGACACCGCATACAATACTCAATACATTGCTTCGCCGCACTTTGTACCATTTAACATTTTATGTCACGATTTCTTTTGTTCAGAGCAACAGAGGATGGACTATGAATACTGATTATAAGGAAGATGTAACAAAAATTATACTTTAATAAAACTATTGCATAGATACTACGAAAGGCGAAAACTTATAAAATAAAATGTCTGTGTTAAATCTTACTAATATTATAAATGCAAATGTTTAGATGGATATTTCTTTAAAAGGATCTCGCTAAAATTTGGCATAGATAGGTCTGAATGAACACATTGGCTACTAATTATCTTTGTTTTTAACTCCGCGCAGACGAAGTCGCTTGCGACAGATAGTTTTACACAAAAACTTATTTAAACAAAGTCCCATCCTTTTGCTTTATTACTTATTAAGTAACTTTAAGTATTTTGTGTAACTACAAAGGAGCGTAAAATTTAATTAATGAAAATGTTAAAGTTTGTTAAGTAGATGTTAAATTGTTCAAAAATTCAAGAGACGCACAAAGGTAATTGTGAACAAACAAAAAATGTAAAACAGTTCTTTTTCAAAAGTCTCGAGATAATTAGTTACTTCCCGAGACCTTGCTAATCAGATCTCTAGAGCACATCGTTTTCAAATTGTACACGGCTGTTAACTTTACCTTGCCTCGTTTAACATTCTTCGTATTCATATTTCCTTTGTAGTCTTGTTTGATTTGGTTTTAATTTATTATTCCTTTTTAAAAACATACATTGAATATTAAGAGAGTTTATGGGCAAAAATAAAATAGATTAACAAAGAGAACATTTTAACTTCACATTTACACGCATATTTTATTTCCTATAATCGACAACATATTTGAATCGATGTAATCTTGGAAATATACTAAAATAAAAAAGTGTATTAAAAATATTTTAATCTTCTTAAGAACACATATACAGTGTTCTATCTACATCTACTCAGTATTATAAAAAAAACAGATGAAGATATTTGAAGTGACATTATCGTATTAATCTTTGGAGACACGCGTGTACAAAAGAGACAATGGGAAAAACGAAACCAGAACGCACGAGAAAAGTATAATGAAAGTGTAATAAAAATGATATAAATTCGTTTCGAAAGTGCTATTGGAACGTGTTAATTATCCGTCTGTGTGTATGAAAGAGACTTTGTGTGATGCCAAATATTATTCACGGTTACTAACGTTCGAAGGTAAGTAGAAAAGAAAACGTTATCACTAATTGAAGCTAATGACAAACACTTACACTTTCAACTTTACTTAATTAGCCGTATTGCAATTTAATTATCCCTATCTCAAAAAAAAATCAAATGATTAATTAATAATGCGTAGTGTATTTTTAATTTTATAAAAAAGATCTTTTTTTTTTCTCTAAAATAATAAATTACCCAAACTGCGACCTGAGTTATGACGATATGTAGTGATTTACGTTTAGGCAACCATCTTGAAAACAAGAAATATTAATCATGAATGAATGTATATTTGGACGTAAAGCTGAGCCAAGACTGTTATAAAAGGAATGCCACACAAACGCCGGATGCATGCTAAGCAAGCACTATTTAAGTCTGTCCCTTTTTGTTCAGTAGAAACATCCCTAATGGATTGCAATTTCTACTTTATTATTGACTTTAAAAAGACATCATAAATCACACAATTATAGCTCATATTATAATTTTAGGTCAAAGGTCAGAAAATATTAACATCAGAATGCATACTTTAATATAGTAAAAGTTTTTAAAATCTTAAGGAAATGTATGTTATTATTAAGTTATTATAATACTATTATTACATATTATAACATATAGAAACTTAGAAAATGTTGACTTAAGCCAGTCCTGTCTACATGCCATATGCATAGTAACTGGCATAAAATACAACGATATTTTTACTATTTCCATAACCTCAATAAACCGAACCTTCTTTGACCCATTTTTGCAGTCCCATAAATTACATAGTACACACCCTAAAATATAAAAGTTACTCGACTTTCAACACTAAATAATCGTCAAACAAAGTATATTTTTCAATAAAATGGACCATAATTATTTATTGTATTACATTTGTCAGTACTGAGTGAATCAAAACCTCCTTTTATCTATTTCTAATTAAAACATCCAATTCATTTAATAAACTGAGTAAGAGGACTGAATCTTAGTCGCGCAAAAAAGCTACGAATTCAACAATAATGAAATATATTAAGTTGGAATTATATTTTAAATTGAAGTCTATGAATCATACAAATCTAAAGCACGTTGAATAGATATTAAAGAAAAAAAATTGTTATGTTAAACTATTAGTATAAGTAAAAAACTATATAATGACGCAAAAAAACTATGTGGTATCAAAACTCAATTAAGTTGCGTAAGTATTACTTTGCTGAAACCTTGAAAGTACCTTGAAGTGAAGCCAAAAGTCTTTCGGATTTATTTAAATTAAATAATGTTTTGGCAAATACGAGACATCAGCTTCCAAGAAAACTAATTTAACGCTTTATAAGTTGACGATGCTTTTGGTGAACATGCTCGTCTTGTTTCATGTAAAGACAAAATATGCTCCTAAAGTTTAAAGATACAGGGGCTTCTTTTAGAAAGAAATTTATAAGATGATGGCAAGGTCATTAAATGGGACTAGAACAATGAGTCCAATGTTATTGGCTTTTATGGGAGGTGTCAAGTGATCTGGACTGTATTTTCATATCTGGCCAAACGAAGCTCGGGCAAATTGCTAGTGTTAAATACCACTTAGTAACTTTTACGTGCGATATCAAATAAGCACCAGTAACAACCTTGAGTGGTTAAAGGATTGGCTGATAACTGGTTTCAAGTTCGATCTTCATCTGTGATAACGTCCAGAGAAATTGACACACATATTTCTTGTTGGACAACAACTTTTCTTCTAACAAGTGAAAGCGACTAATTGGCTTTTACTGTTTTTACACTTGTTAAAGCAAGCAATACGTTTTTTCATCCAAACTTATACTTTTAAAAGTAAATATTAGTTAAGAAAAGATTTACTCTCTTTTTGGTCTATGCTGGTATTATTAGCGAATTTCCAAATGAGACGACAAACTTGAGTAAGGTTGGTACCTAAATATGATAATCAGAAGTGTCCGATGTTGAAATGAGATACAAGGTTTTAAAACACCAGAAGAATCAAACGAAGCGATAAACATCAAAAAAAAGGGGGCAAACAATCGGTAATGGCTAACAAACAAGCAAAAAACCGAGGGACGGTGTGATCCAATGGAGCGTTAAGTGCTTTCACTATGCAATTTACTTCTTCCTTATTGGACTTCCTTTACAGTAATTGAGTGACCTGATTTAATTCAAAACAATCAATGTTGCCCAAAGCGATAACAATAAACTCTGGTTGTCTACCAATGAGTAAATCCAAGTCTAGTAAACAATCTATTGAGATATAAAAAAATCCTATACACATTAATAAATAAAAAATTCTGCTACTAAGTTACGATTAAATTTGTCATTTTGAAAACATCACTTACTAAGCCGGATATGTCACCTTAAGGCTTAATAGAATATACCCTTTATGTTGTAAGATTAGTTATAAGTACTGGTTTATTAAACATTTAAAAACATGTTTTGGTAATTACATAAGCGTAGTATTATGTATAAGATACTAAGACAGAGATGATTACGACTTTACATGTCGTGTTATTTTTATTTACACAACAGTGAGTACACAGACAAGGTGCAGAGGTTATTGTTGTTGTTTATATACAAACATATTGTATCTTGTACAAATATTACGATTAAAGACGGATGTTGACATACTGTATAATGAACAATGCACCAAGCAACAAAAACTATTACAAACAACATCTGTAAGATCAATTTTTGAGTTTAAATCTTGAGCGTTCAAATTAATTAACCCTTTGACCATTGAGAAACGGACTAGGCGACCGTTGTTGAAGCGGATATCAAAATAATGAAGTTATAAGTTATACGCAAAAGTTGTGACATGTTATCGACTAACTTGAGTTTAACTAATAACTTTAGAACTTTGTATGAATACTAAGTTCGATGTTCCTCAAAAATGTATAAAAACATTTCTTGTTACCCATAAACTTGGTAAAGAACGATTCTTTACAAAGTCTTTTTAGTTCCTTTTTTGAAGTTTGTTAAAAAATGTAACAAAAAGTCACGGTCAATTTAAAATACAACGAAAATTGTAAAAGAACTCTTGAAACAAATATAATTAAAATAAGTTTTTGCGCAAATATTACTCCTATAGCAAATTGTCAAGCTTTATTGGCTAATAAATACAATACACAAAAAAGTATCAATTTGAATTACCCAAACACGACGATAAAATTTAACGTAATTTCGATCGTATTTTTACAACTATAAGATTAGATTTTGCATGTCAATTGTTGTTTAACAGTTGAAAATGGCTCACGCACACGGAAATTCGTGTATCTGTGGTTTCGCGTGTTCCTTCGCTTCGAGCAAATCGGCATTGTGAAACGGAGCGACTCATAAAATTATTGCATGGCGATTTAAAAAACCTAATTACACAGCACGACTAATGTCATACTTTATTCCGTCAATTAAGCTTACAGTACGGTATACATAGTACTAACTATTGCCCGCGACTCCGACCCCGCGGATTGAAAAAAAAAATAGTATCCTATGTGTTCTTCCAGACTATGTTCTATGTTTATGCCAAATTTCTACAAAATTCATAGAGCCGTTCTGAAGATACCTTCAAACAAAGATCCATCTAAACATTCGCATTTATAATATTAGTAAGATCTACAAAATGTGCCTGTCCTGCTATAAAGTAATCATGTAACTAAGAGCTTAGAAATTTATCGAACAGTTTTAAAAGTGTTCATAGTCCTTTAAATTTAGTATCCTGTTTTGCTATACGGTTAAAGTAAATATAGTAATCGAAGTTAAAAATAGCAGTCCAATAGCTCTCCAGCGATCACGCTGCGCTATAATAAATTGGAACAAAGAGTAGTTGACCCGTCAACGGTTGTGTAATTCTAGTTAACTGTCTCGGCGCTAATGATAATGCGAGCTCCGTTACGCACCTGGAGCGTATCGCACAAACAAATGAGCTGTTGCGTGGTCTATCTGTCAACCGCATACGGTATACGTGGAACTGCAAAGGTGTGGAGTATTGTAAATTTAAAACTCTATTGTCTTTACTGTTTCCTTGAATAAACAAGTGTGGGAGCACGTTTGAAGAGGCAGCTTGAACCCTATACTATATATACTTGAAGTTATTGTTTAAACTTTAGTGAAAGTTGATTATAAATTAAGGAATTTATTGAGGAGGAAATTAACATCAAGCATGCAACAGTTGTATGTCAAATAACCAATTAAGTACTTTTGTTTTAATTTGCCGTCTGTATTTTCTCTTAATATTGGCCTTAATCCATGGAAATTAAGTAAATATTATCGATGCTTTAATAGAATTTGTCACTCGTTGTTGAAGGAAATTAATTTATTATCATCTTGTTTCAGGGTCGACTCTTGGATTAGTGGGAGCGGTATAAGTAAGATTTAGCGCTGGCCTACTATTTAGATAAATAATATATTATAGTTAGGCAAAGCTTTGTTCATCGTCAAGTTTTTTTTTTAAATATAAATATATCACTTCAACAAAACAATCACACTTATGACCCTTGAGACGTGAAGGCATGAATGTTTCTTATTTAAGATTTGTGTATACCAATTTGGGTGCCCTGCACGTGTAAGGCATGCGATCCGTCACGTCTGCATCGCACGTGCTCGTCCACGGCACACACACCCGTAATTACGAAGTCATCAATGTTGACACATACACCAAATAACACTAAATAAGTCGCGGTACTATCGCGACACATTTCGTTTCACACATGTACTTATTTAGACTGGAGTTTTGCTACTAATTTTCCAAACAACTATTATGTTCCAATTAAATAACATCGTAGAGCTTGTTTAATTAATTTTCAACTAAACATTATAAAAACATTGAAAGCACTATAAGTGAAAACGTTATCGGTCGGCGCGTGCCTCGTGCCGGCAAGCACGTGTTGCAACTCTGCTGCTGACATTTGGAAAGGTCGCCAACGTAGACGATGCTTCGATATGACAGCAGTAATGAGTACTATTCTACAACAATTTTGTTTTACCTACGACATACATATTTTTTGGATTGTTTTCCACTGCACCAAATTTTAAGGTAAGCTATCATTCTAAATTAATAACCTTATTGGTAACCTTTTAAGATTCAAATCTGATATAAAAGTCTAATAGATATAACAAGACACCGCCGCGATCTTTTCCAATAAAAGTAAAAAATAGTTTATGTTAATTAAATAAAAAATTGCCACGCTATTAATACTTAATGGACAACATTAATAAAAACTTTTTTCTCTAACTAGATTAGGAAAAATTACGTAAGCACTAAAATAGAATCACTATACCTGGCAGGTATAGCCAAAAAACACAGCGGAAATACTTTAAAAACAAATAAAAAAGATCGTTCTTCTCTATGAAAGAACACCAATTAGGACATAGAACGTAGGATGTCAGGGCCCGTTTAAGGTGAGCATTTATTACCATTCGCCGTTCATTGTTCCTGGTTGGAAGGCGTGGGTTTTGTGCTGTTGGATTGTTGCACCCACGGCTAATTCCGCGCCGATGATTTTGCACCGCGGAGCGAATTAATTGGTCGCAAAATGAGTCGAGCTGAGTGAAACCATTTTGGCTGTCGTTGAGAGTTTCAAGATCTAGTCGAGACAAAATAAGTGGAGTCACTACAATATTACGTTGCCCGAACGGACGGAAATGCGAAGTTATACATTAAAATTCATAATTCAAAATCTTCAACTACTCTATCGTTATTTGAATAAACTGGCTGCTTCAGATTTATGTTCATACTTGTACTGCTTTCATTAAAAAAATATATATATTTTAATTCAATGTTAAAATTCAAAATGTTTGCGTAAATAAATAAAACTAAGTTGAAATGTGGCTTCCCAGCCGAGTTACCTAACCTATTGAGTATGGTGGGCCGTAGTTGCTCGTTTGATCCCTTATCCTTTAAAAAAAAAACTACGGGCAGTTTTTTGGTATCCTTATGTTTTTGTATTATGATTATTCTATCAAAATTGAGACTAGCATAAAGATTATACATAAATTGTTATTATCATACTGTTTATTCCTGCAGATAAAAATAGCAACTCGTATCTGAACATGAGACCATGCGCGCGACGAATTCAATAAGCGGTGGAAATTTTCGTAAACATTTTGAAATAGCGTTCTGCAACCGAAACGAAATGTATCGATTTATGGGATTTAACCAAAACATCAGTGCTTTTCGAACGGCATATTTACCGTTGTTTAACACAAGAAAAATAAATTCCCAGCCTATACATACTTTACGCATGACCGTAATCGTAATTAATTTCAACTAAGATTTTTGGGTGGTCTGTCTTCGCAAGCTAATCTCTGTCTCTTTTCTTCATACAACCTTTTTAATCAAGCAATTTACTTTGGTACTAATTTCAGCTACTTTGTTTAATTAAATTTGTGATGAAAAGTCGTCTTATTACATCATTGTTCGTCTAGCTATAGTTAACGTAGTTCCGTATATAATAAAGGCGATTTCACTTCCCATAGTCGCGACAAAGGTGGCTAGTCTGTGCGGTTCTGTGCAATCGTGCGACCGTCGAGATCATAACAACAAGCAGGAAACGATGGAAAGTATAATGGTAAGGAAGTGCAGCGGTGTAATCGACGAACGCGCGGACGGTAGTCATTATTGATCTATTAGATCATAGAACGCGGACACGTAACGTAATTGTTATACTTCTTTATACATTACTGACTTATTTATTAAGGTACCAGCTGTCGCCTGCCAGTTCAATAACGAAAAAAACTAAATTTGTAGCCTAAGTCCTGTTCCAGTCTGTAATGTGATTTAAAAAATTTATACAAATTCATTCAGCCATTCTGGAGCTACGTGAAACATCAACATTCATCAATACTTTTGTAATTATAACATTACTAAATTATTAATATTGTTTACAAGTAATTATGACATTTGATCTGCTCTTTTAATGTTATCTTTATAAAAATGTATTATATTTTGTTGATTAATTTCTTTTATAAACGTAGTAGTTCGATGATACGCCCTGGATGTACCCATATGATAATCAAACCGAATGCATAAAAAACTCGTTAAAGTCCAAAGGCCATCAAATCTATTTTTTGAATATCGAAACGGGCGTAGCTCAATTCAACATCAATTACAACACAGATTTCAATATCAATACTGACAATGAGTTTAAACGCCGAAACATGTACCAAAACATATTCCTATTGCTAATATTATAAATGCGAATGTTTAGATGGATGGATGTTTGTTTGAAGTTATCTCTAAAACGACTGAAGGGATCACGATGAAATTTGACATACATGTAGAAAATAGTCTGGGATAAGACATAGGCTACTAATTATAATTTTTTTTATTTCCGCGCGGACGTAGTTGCGGGAGACCGCTGGTCTATTATAAATAGAGACAATATGTTTACGTACAGGTGTTTAATCAGTGAAAACTCACAGAAGTATAACATTGAAATAACTGCGGTGTTCGATTTAATAGTGTCGCAACACAAATTACTTTGATACTACTTACCGTGCCTAATGCATTTAACGTTAACTGTTATTGTATGTTATAAACACTACTACTCGTAATTTGGAAACATACTAGTTCGACGCCAATAGACCGTTTTTATGTTAACTATTTATTAAAACGGTTACTCAATTAACATATCTTGATTTTCGCGATCTTTTTTTGTGTTTAGCGAGTGCTTTGTAAATACCTATATGTCTTATTTTGTTACTGACGGTTTTAGAATGATTCTCTATCTATAAATTATCTGTTACTAGTACTACCTCTGGTACAGTATTTTCTTCATAATTCAATCAATTCATCACACCGCTAAAGCTATTATTAAAATGAAGCAGAGCGTAAACAAACTGTACATTTCAAATCAACTTGCTATATGTACGAATACGTCTTGGTTACGCTTCGCATCAGTAAAAACGCATCTTAATATAATCTAATGCGTTGGGATATACGGGTTTTAATGCCGACTTCATCTCGAACAAATAAACGCGAAACTTTTTGTGCACCATTTTCTATAAACGGTAATGTAAATTATATCCACACTCTGCCTGTAATGGGCATAGTTAAAAGAGCGCCATAGCGGTGGTAACATGCTCAGCGCACTGCAGTGTACTCACATATTAAAAGAGATTTCAACATTATTACCCACTTTGATAAACTACGATGGGTATCTACATGTCTTGTTCTCTCTTAAACCTAAGTCCTAAGGGTTTGAAAAATCGTCTAAATTTGGTTTTAAAAATTTTCAGTGTTTTAGGTATGATAAGACTGGTGTAATTTGTTACCCAACAAATGGATTACGTTCGGACGCAGTCGGAATGGCGTGAAGCAAGGATTCATTACACGAACGAAACGCGCCAACAGACGCTCTCAGGCAGATAAGAGCAATTGAAATAATTGATGCTAGACGACGGCGATGGCTCATGAGTGTTGCCAATAAGCCGGCGCCCACTGCACAGCCCTTGCACGCGAATGAATCATATCATGCCCACTTAACATTGTTTCTACGGATCATAGAAATGAGAAACAAGCTGAGGATTGAAAAGAGCAACGTTGCCATAAAATTACACAGTAATTTTAGTATATATTCGTTATTATAGAATAGCTACAAAATCATCAACTCTTGCTCAATTTTTTTACAAAGATATTAATGCATTCCAAGCGCGTTACGATAGCTTAATGTCGAAGGCGTCAGAAGAGAAGTGTGTTTTAAAAACATCATCAATACAAGCCATTAAGGCCAGAGACCGTCCGCGTTATCGCTATATTAAAACTTGGCAAAGTTGCGTGTTTTGTTCCTAATCCATTTGCTTCCGACTTCCTCTAAATCATTATAATAAATAATTTATTTATCTTTTTTATCGAGTCGCGAAGAATTAATTCATTCAAATTTTATTCTTGTTGGAATAGTAAATATGAAAAAGGAAATGCTAAATAAGGTCCTGATTAAACTTTCATTATTAAAGCAATTATCCAAACGTATGAGGAACTAATCTTTAAAAGACATTAACAGCTCTACTTGACAATCCTTTAAGCTGCTTTAGGCTCTAACGAATAACTAACTAACGCGTCTTTTCGCAAACTATTGGTGTCACTCGGACGATCCAGCTGGCGCTTGACAAATTCTTGAAAACCAATAAATCTCACGCTAATTTCAATTGGAAACCGGAAAGGTGTAACTTTTTCACTGTCTTCAAAAACGAGATCAACAATGGACCAAAGTGTGCCACTTTTTATCAGGCAAGTCACAAAAACTTTTGTATCACAAAACGTAAACTTTTGTGCAAAATATAGTCCGTCTAAATAAATTTGTTCACTCTCTAACGCTTCGAATAAGAGGTTTGTTGGCATATGGCTAGAAGACGAAAGCGTAGGCGCGAACAATACGATGAATCATTCGCTTCTTGAATGGGTTTCGTTTAAGGCAGTGGGTCGGTGCTCCCGAGATAAAAATAAATCTCGACGCTGTCGTTCCGCGTTAACTAATTCGTTACACGGCACACATTACCTCGTTAAATATATGCACGATGTGTTTTAATACGACGCATCTACCTCAGTAATGAATTCACTTATGCGAAGGAAGTCTGGCGCCATGGTCTATGTGGGTCGACTTCAACACATTCAAACATATTCATTCTTTTTCTGTGAACAGAAACCGCTATGCTATGTTCCACTGTTTCGTCGAAAAGAGATTTGTAATTTTCCAGTACCGAAGTATACATTTTATAATATTCTTTAGGATTTTGCTTGTAACAGTCCTTACCACTGAAGTTCGGAAATTACTGCTTTTTGAAAGTAGTTATTGCTTCATAAGTTCTCAAAAGTTGACATTCATCATCCGCATCAGTGACACATCAAAGAGCTGGATTGTTCTCAGAGTGGGACACTTTCACTGCTTAATTTAAGACCCATGTGATCCAGTTGCTTATCGGGCGACGTGGATTAAAATCGACCAGCACAATACGTTCATAAGCATTCACGCCACGTCTCATAAGGTTGCAGAAACTTTGCCACATTGTCGGTCGACACTTTCTATTCCTGCATATAGCATGCGAGTTTCAAATTATTCATCTTTATGAACCTAAGTTGTGTAAGTTTGTCTCAGAATTTTGTTAAAATTTAAACAGTAAATTATCTTGTTTAAATTTTAACGACGTTGGTTCCATTAAAGGAACACGTCTCCCTTATTAAAAACAAACGATTTCCAACCGGCGTTCTGTTCCAAGGGATGCTTCCCTGAACGTTTACAATCTAAAAATAGAAGTCAAGCAGGCTGGAGGATATAAATAAAACATATTCAAACAATTTATAGAAAATTAAGTGCGTGTGGATTTTAACCAATGTAACCAACGAAAATAGACGTACAAGTATAAAGTGAACGTAAAATGTGAGGGTCATAATATTACATCATTTTTAACATTAATATGAGACAAATTGCGATAAAAGTATGTAAAAAAGTAAATCTCAAGAGCACTGTTACCTTCATATTTTAGTGTCTTTAGGTTAAGAGTCATATTTCTATTTTTACGTACACGAACTTAATATTGGTACGCGAAACGTTAACTTATAAAACTTAACTGTAAACTTGATTCAATGACTGATAAAACGTGTAAAATACTTATTTCTACTAACTAGTTATGTATCAAAAATACATGCAATAATTCCAAATCCAATTTCACCATCTCAACTTAAATTAATCAGATATAAAACAAAATAATTTACAAAACCGGTTGGTATTGTAAATTATTTTGTTTTTTTTTGGTTAAAAAACGTAAGAAAATTGTTTTTAAATAGATTTTATTTTACATAAAAATGTGTAGTTTACATGTTTTCGTTTAGAATCCAGAGTTGTCGTCAATAGTCGGTATGTCACAAGAGGCGGTGTAACGACATCTTGGTATATCGATGTTTGCGTTAGTATCGAGCTCCAGTTTCTCGCGGTTTGATATCGTCCGTATCGACTTTCTATAGTTTCCATTTGACGCTTTGTTTGTTTGTTGTACCACTGCTATTAGACATCTGAGCACGTATTATTGAATTTTTATAAATCTATTCTTATAACTGATATAACCGCAATAATTTATTTTAATGACTCAATACAAATTGCAATTTTATATGCGAATTGTTTTTATTTCATTTCTTGATAGTATCACAGCTGCCTCTACGTTCCTTTGAACGTATTTCTTTAGATACTATAACATATTTATATAACACAGTGCAAACTCAAATAGAATTTTCTAGATTCAAAACACTAAAGCAGGATAAGAGTTAAATAACAGATGTTGAGAAAGAACTCAAAGATTATTTTGAAATAACCAGCATTAATATTTAATTAAGAATGTAATATTTACGATTATTTTATGTAAATATTTTACTCTGGGTTATACATAACAGCGTTGGATTTGAATCGACTGTAGAAAGCCTACCTTTTTTAGGAATTTTTAAATTGAACTAAGAGGTGTTAATAACTAATTTGCAACAATTAGGCTTCCCTAAGTAGTTAAATGGTTTAACCGACATGAAACGTGCCTTATTCGTTGGTGTATTTCGCCTTTGGAGTACCAGGAAAGCATGGGTTTTAAAATAATGTAGGTAAAGTTGTCATTCTAAATTTAGAAACTGTTCTGCTGTCGCTAGCGGTCAGTTGCAATGTCGCAGACTATTAGACCTAATGGAACTTTGCACAATACTTGATTTATACCATAATGTACAATGTCAACACTGGTTACCAATTGGAAATTAGATTTAACAGTGGAGATAATTTGTGGTGGGAGACGGAAGTTGCGGCGGAAGCGGCTTCACGGTCGTCGAGCGCGTTGCCTGACGTCACAACCGGGTAACGCACAAAAAACTTTTTTTATGTATTTCGTCTTAAAATTCAAACAAGAGACAAATATAAAGAAAAAATCTCTACACAATTAGCCCTAAACAAAATTTCAAGCATACTAATAATTTGTAGAAGTTGACTATGAGTAGTTTAATTCAACGGGGAAAACCTTTTAATTCCTTGCATACCTCGTCATATTTCATTTTTTTTAAGTAGTTTAGGATAGAAATATTTTATGTGCTTAAACAGAATATGTAAGCGATTCCGAGCAGATTCCGATGGATATTCAATCTGTTTATCAAAGATCACATGACGCGTGTCAATCCAAAACAATTGACGTGTGACTGCTCGGACAGATAAAGGTATTTATTTGTCATCTACTGTGTTGATGTTATTTATCGAAATATTGCAAAATAAAAATGAAACGATAATGAGTATTATAATTTAATAATAGTATAATTAGATAGCAATATCAAGGCTTTTGTAAGAACAAACGTCATTATCGGTTGATAACGTAGGAATTTCTCGCAATTTATTAAAATACAACATAGAAACCAAACAAATTGAATTTAGTATTGATAAATAAATAAAAAAATATGTTCTTTTTATTATTATTGACAAAACTTTTTATCATGAAAGATCTCTATGTTCAGCAAAATACTATTTAAACTCTCTTTTCACTAAGCAACTAGATGCGCCACTCTGCCCTGCTAGTCGTGCTAGTGAGAGAAGGGTCTAAAGATGAAGAGATGGAATAAAAGTTTGTTATTGCTTATTTTTTAAGTTCAGTTTATCAGTAATGTCGTAGATAAAGACATTTCTTTTATAAAAAGACATATTCAAGCGCTTGATAAGATACTTTATATGTCTTGCGTTATTTTTAGTTGCCATTGTGAGATAAGGTGCGTGTGATATTTTCACAATGACATTATGATTGTTTCTGCTCTTTGTCTTTTAATCGAGTGGATAAACTCGGGATACCTTTTTATTTATGAAAGAAAAAACATTTCAAATATAATTATACTTTTATAATCAGTTTTTTAACCTTCTAACTGTTATTTTACAACACAGACGCAACTTTTTTATGATTGTTTGCGTTGAATTGCCTTCCATATTTTTACAACAGGTTACTTATTTTAAATTACTCAGAATTCTGTGTTATTAAGATATAAAAAATGAATAAAATATATTTGGTAAACTGTGGTAAATTTATATTCAAAATAGAAAGTTATTAGATTTACGTGAGCTACAGTATTCGACGCAATTCAACACGTGCGCATCTTCGCGAATGTTTCGAGTCACGCAAAACGCGAACCGGTCGAATTGAAATTTAGACAATTCATTTACATACAGATCGCATAGTTTCGAGATTTCGTGTTTTATTGCACAAAGCTTTATCATTATCCAGTCGACATCCGAGTCGTATACAGTAGTTTACAACACTGCAGCAAGCGAATAGATCTAATATTTCAGTACGAGCAACGAGGCATGAAGAATTTTGAAATACTTCTTATTCAGATACGATTTGCAACTTTAGCGTATTACAGCGTGACAGACGTCTGTAAAGTTCAAAGCGCGTAATGAAATAAAGAGGCTATATTTTGTACCATCCAATAACTACAAAATTTATAAGGCGATGCCAGACAAACTCTTACCGTGTGTTCCTGAGACCAAAGTCCCCGTTTAAAAAATATTGTCATATCTGTTTTGTCAAAGATAATAACAGGGAACACGATATGTTTTATACAGAGATTTTGATTTCAGAAACCACCGTTTAGCCATATATTTCGGTATCTATGGATACGCAAAATTCAATTTGGAATTTCCTATTAACAACCCCATGTATTTTATAACTTAATTTAAAAACCATAACGTTGCAACATTCTATTTCAATAATTTATGATGGGAGAGAGATAATTTCAACACGAAATATCGTCAGCGTCACACAAATTGGATTAACGTTCATTTTGTGATGTTTATAAGGGCATTGTGCTGAGGGAGAGTGCGGGTGAGCCACTATTTACAATAAAAGTACGTACACGATTGAATTGTCCGCGCCGCTTCGGCTTAATTCAATTTACGCCCACCGACAATAAATGGGTTAGTGGCCCGGCTTCCCCGCTCTCCGCTACTGTTTTTATTTTATAGTACACTATAAAAGATGCTTCGAGAATATGTAATCACTCACGTACTTAAATGTATTCTTAATGTTATTGGATCTTTTACTTTACACATTTACACTTGTATTTGTGTAATCAGTGACTGTTGTATTCTTCTCCACACTTTTTCTTACACATCTTTTACTACTTATTTTTTATAAGGATAACTTTAGGGTAACTTATGCTAATGGTGAGTATTGTTACAATTAAAATAAATGGATATTAATGTGATGTAAAGACAGGGTAGAGAATAATCTCTAACAATAACCTTAAAGCAATAAAACAGCAGTTTTATTAAATAATTCACCACGGGGCCTGCGTACTGGCATCATATAATTAATAAAAAAGGGACAATAACAGATAAAAAAATTCATTATTAGCGATACTGTGTAACTATTATTGGCAATTAACTTACAGACTTTTCTCTTTAATAGACAAAGACGACCCGAACTAAAGCTTACCTGTAACGAAACAAATAATTCATAAAATATACAATGTTGCAGTAAAGGTGATTTTGTTAGTCGCAACGTCACCAATCCAATATGACCTTCACGGAATGGTAACTGTTTACAACTTTCTACCTAGAAATACATGAGCACAAAAGTATTGAATCACAAAATGGTTTTCATATTTTTATGTATTTAGTATATACATAATATGGAATGTAGTACAATCGTGACTGCACAATGGTCAACAGACTAGTTGTTATATTATTATAAAAACTTGTAAGGATCTTGACCAAGCCAAGCCATACGTTTTCTATCATTGCTTTTTTATATTTTTCAAATTTTGTTGAATATTTTTGAAAACTTTGTATCAAATCTTTTACATATCTTGGCAAAATGTTTTAATTGTTATACTCAACCGATTTGTACACTTTAAAGTTCTCCTCCACTAAGTAATTAGCAGTGCACGACCAGTCGCGCACGGCCAGTCGCATTGTGCCATTTTTAGAGACGTTTCCGCAGTTAGTCGATTACTATTAATAGGCTAAAGGCCCAGAAACGTTACACGTAATAAGTAAGTCAGACCTTAATTCAAGCACTTAAATTCGTTAATTTTACTTGAGAATTTCGATTGTCGAGATTGCGTCACGTTTCTATTGTCAGTTATTTGCAGCTCAGTTGACGTCGCCTCTAACACAGTTCCGGTAATTATTTTAATGATTATAATACTGTGTTGCGTACGAAATAATGACAGACAATTCTATGTAGGTACTATTACGAAAATTAGGTGTTATATAATCGGAACAAGGTAAACAAATAGAAATAATAGACTAAGGACTAAAGCACAACGCAGTTGTGAAAAGGCGACTAAAGTCGTAACTATCAAAAATGAAATAGCAATAAAGCAAAGTTATTAGCCAACATTTTATCAATTTTTTCTACAAATTGTTGTTGTATAGAAAGACTTCTATAGAAGATATTTTGAATTGACCTTCCTCAAAGACACAAAGTCAATCGGTTCGTTGATTCCTGCGCTGCATTCACATGCTAATGTGTTCTATTGTCGTTGTCGTTGAATAAACTTGTATGTGGATCATAAAATAGGTCAAAAGTCACAGCGAAATAAACTCAATTCACAAGTTTTATCAAAGGTCAACCATCATTTGGAGCCAACCATTAAAATTACTTTAGACCAAAGTTTTGACACAATTATTATCAAAGTTTATTTCTTTATAATCTTCGTAACCTTTATTGTAGTGATTCAAAGGTCGCCAATAGATTTTATTTATTTTTCCTGTTGAATAAATGCATCGATACGATTTGTACATCCGATGTAAACGTGATTACCTCGATGACAAGGTTGAAATGCTGCAAGAAAAAGCCGTGCATGGCGCCAGCATTTAAGTTAGTAGAGCGTTTAGATAAATAACAGAAGATACTAGTTAATATAATGGCGAGATAAATTAGCTTTTTCTAGATACTAATTGACATAAAAGCAAGCAAAGGCCAGGTAAACGTTTGCTTAAGGCTTGGAACATCGCCTTAAGTGCAAGCATTTTGAGTTTGATATCTAGTGATTGTTTGTACCTTTCAGATAGTATTGGCCAGGATAGAATCCTACATATAGCTTCAAAAATCTAAAAAGTTTGGGATCACTATCCAAAGGAGTATGTATCTTAATCAAGTAAAAGCGAAATATTATATATTTTAGAAATAAAAAACATACATCAATTATTAGCAACAACAAATACATAAACCATTTTACTAAAAATATTGTATTAACATAAATAACCAATGTGACGTAGGAATTTTCAATATAATCAATGATCGTGCAAATATTAATATTTATAAGGATACACAGAGTTGCGTCAAAGTCTAACCGCAATAAAGATGACGTAAACTGAATCTTCAGGGATTCACAATTGTCAGGAAACTCCTTGCGGTAATAGGAAGAGATCTGATAGTAAACGTCGGAGACAAACGCGAAAACAGGTCAGATCCCTCGAGTATTCCTTTAGAAGCAATCGCTCCAGAAGCTATAGTGCAAATGTTACGGAAATGACATAGACAATTGTCAAATTAAGAGTATTTTTTCCTAATTAGTCAATCTTAATTGTTACTTAATATAAATACAACAAAAAGCATCCTTATTACCTTCCAATAAGAAAATCCGAAATATGACTATTTTCTACATACAAATTTTTAGACATTATTAGTTAGAATCCTTTGGCGCGAATGGCACGCTTTCGTTACAAAGTCATGTGTCAGAAAGATTAGTGAGGGGACATCGACGTCGACATTTTAGTAGGATAGTGTTGCGCCGGTACAGTGCCGGCACAGTGTCGGATTTTCTTCCTAACAAAATATATAAATTTAATATCAAAACGATGGTGACCAGTTTTATAGAAACTATAGAAAGTAGAACAACCACAACATAGAAACTACAATCAAAAAATCAAACAACCAAAGAAACTAACAGTTGTCCACAATTGTGGTTATGTAATCGGCGAACAGTGCGGAGTAGCGGTCCAGTGGGCAAGGCTCGGCTGCGACGCCGTTCTGCATCAACGGCATCCTCGATGGACGCAATCGAACGTGACATCTACTACGTTCGCCTGATTTCGTCCTTCATAAAATTTCTTACGCTTCAAAAGCTGAGGAGTAATTGAAGATAATGGTAAAGAATGAAGGACGATATACTAATGATTTAGTATACGTTCTGGCATTGTTTACCAAAATGTATAACAAAATTAGAACAACCTTTAATGATTACGTAGATCATTATTCTTATATTGTAGAGAAGCTTTAAAATATGGTCCTCAAACGTAATATATCCTACAGTTAAGAATGGTTCATTTCCGTTAGGAACTTAATCATATTAGGATATTCCAAACATTTGATAAGCCGACGAGGTTATCGCTGCCTAACAAAAAATGCAAACACAAATAAAAAACCCAAACCTTATGAATACCTTCCCTTTAATCCGGGCACATGTGTTCGAATGAAAGGGAATCATGGATTAGTCGGAGCCCGGATTAAACACTGCCTACTGAACGCAAATACACAAACACGCAAACATGAACACAATAGTTCAAAGCAAACCCTTTTATAATCAGAGAAGTTAAAGTTTTTTGTGAGTGTGACAATAGAAATTCCCTTGTCTATTTCGTTTTCGTTATTCGACCCATATTTTATCATACAGTTACAAAAACAATATCTAAATCAATTTATTGATACTTGACTGGCTCATAAAGTATAACTAATCTATAAATTGGTATTTAACGTCAATTACATAAGAAAAAGAAATAATATTCCACTAGTTTTAGTTTTTATTAGATTGTTTAATGGCTCTTCATTAATTTAGTATCGCGCTGTATACTCATAATGTAAAAGAGCTATTAATATCAAAACGGTCGGGTGCATTGTCAGGTATTGAGGGCGGTCGAGGCATGCGTTGTGCACTTTCTATTTTAGCCCTAGTGTCGCACCGCGTCACCTCCCCTAGAGCTGATTAGTGCTTGATTACAAAGCTTAATTCCAATTAACAAGAACAACCATATGTTGAAAACTTTCGTACATAGTGTCCTCGTTTTTGGATAATGAAAAGGTCATGCTCTAACTTGCATGACTAGAATAGATGACATGAAAATGACGTAAGGTAAACTTGTTTATAGACTTTTTCCTTCTCTACTAAAATATTTAATCACATTGAATAAAGAATGCAACAAACACATGCTTTATTACCATAACAACAAACATCTCGGTTAACAAGTTAGAAAGGGACAAAACACGACCGATTTAATCTTCGATTATTTGTAATATTAAATCAACTGGTCCCTAATCGAGTCAGCATCGGCTACCGAGACTAAAGCGTCCGGCGATCGCGAGATAACAGAGAAAGTGCCGTTGCTACAACTGAGTTACGCGCTCCCGGCCTATTGGCAGCGAGAACCGCACCACCGATACGACACGGTCCTTTTTTGTATAACGCAGCCGTGTGAATGAATACAATCTGTTATTAAGAGTGCGAAAATCTATTTTCATAGCTGTAGACATAATAGCGAGGTAGAGAAATGTGCAGAAACAATGTGATCTAGTCTAGATAATGGTTTAAAATATCAAAGGATTTTCTTGAAGTACTTTAACGGGAGTTGTAGCAAAACTTTCAGACTTTACCGAGAACTTAGAAACTAAAAGACTCTTGAAGTGCTTTCAGAGTCTATTATTGCCAAGACTTAAGATATATAAACTAAGAAAATGAGAATTATTCACACTATCGATATAAATTGAAAAGGAAATATACATACATATTCTGAGATGCTTTTACCCAGACTTTAAGTAAGATCAACGTGCTATCTTTGCGGCAAACGATAAATAAGATGAAATCCTGTAAAACACACATATTTAGCAATTACTTAGTTGTGTAAATTCTATATATTACTATTGCGTATGTAACTATCGTATGTATACGCCTACATTCGGCAGATATGCAACCTCGGTGTAAAACGTTATTCGAAATCACCGCATCCAATGTCAGACGGCACAAGGTCGCCTCTCACGTCGGCCGCCTCTGCATTCGGGACAATAACGTGCGGCAGATATCCAATCGGCACATTAGCGACAATCGCCGCTCTGTCTGACTGCGGACTGGTTTCGAGATATCCATTGTTATGTATTGCTTCATTCATTTGCTGTTCAGTTATTGTTATATTACATTATTTTGTCACATGTGTCAAATCGATGTGTATCACGCAACTCTTGTTAAAATATAAAACAACATATTTCAGTACTAATTGCAAGTTACCAAATACTTTAGTTTGTACAAATTACTTTTTTTTATATCATAAGGTGGCAAACGAGCGAACGGCCACCTGAAATCGCTGAAATAGCGAAGTGATCGTTGCCCATAGACATACGCAATTGCATATGCGTTGCCTACCTTTAATCGACGGAGGAGAGGATGCACAGAAAGAAAAATTTTTTCCTTTCCATGCATCCTCTCATCCGGAATGTCCACTTTCACTTCCCATCCTTTCCTTATTAGAGAAAAAGGGTAGGACAGGAAAGAGGAACTTCATGTTAAGACTTGGATGGCTAATTGTAAATCTATTAGAATTATGATAAAAGGTGACAAGGATTTTTATTAATATCATTCTTCGAATTTGAGACTTTAAAACAAGGTTAAGTACATTTGCAAGTATTTTTTTCTTTCTTAAAAATACAGTTATAAAAGGTAACATAATAACATAGTGTGCAGTTCGCAACGTAAAACCTTTGTACAGTTCGCTAATAATCGATCACGTTTCGCTGCTCTTATCGCGATTGCAGCGGCCCCGTCCCGCCACGTGCCACTACGGCTTGCCCATTGCATAACTACAATTTGGTGTTCCATTTAGTAGAAATAATAACAAGGTAATAGTATAATAGCAACGTCTGAGTTATGATTATCGAGAAACTTAAAGTCAAAATTAAATACGGTAACATTTCGATATAACCTACGAGTATAATCTATGGTATAAGTATGCTTCATAGATTTTTTTACGTACTCAAAGTGAAAAACTTTGCGTTGCTTTCCGTATAAACAAAATTGAATCAATAAATCGCGCAGTTGACAAAGGTGAAATTCAACAATCGGTATTCGCTTTCGAATACAGGCCTGAAAGCGAAAACATCGATTCAAGAAAGCGGAGGTCATAGAAAACAGACATAACTTATAAATCGATAAAACAGCGATATTGCTCTTATACACGAGCAGCCTAAAACTCGTGGTAATAAAAACATGAATAACGATAGCGCAAACGAAAAAAAAGTATTTACTGATTCGATCCGTTTTCACTGCACAAAATAAATTTGGTGTACTTGATTCTTTGACGACAGGTGGGTTCGTCGACGAAAACAAAACAAAGTACACAGTTTACGGTTGTCGACTTTGAGATACAGGATGTCCGGAAGCAACAGCCAAAGTTTCATTTGGTACATAAATCAGGCATTTTTAAACTCAAATTTCATGTTAAAATCATAAAATATGTGTTACAACTTTTAAACAAACTAAAATAAAGCAAAATTCATAAAATTTTCATTTAAATAAAGATGAAAAATAAGTTAATCGAAGTTGTTTTAGCAAAGAACACGTGGTCTTTAATGCTAACCATCTTTGATAAACAACCTGTACATGTCGATAGTGGGTCGACAGACGGAGGCGCTCGATTCGATTATAATATTTTTTTTTCGTTGTTAACTTTTTCTTATAGCAGACATAGAAAAAAAGCAGGGCAGCAATTTTAACACATGTTATAACACGTTAAAATTAAACTTGAAACATTTTAGATTTTTTATTAGATAGAACCATTGAACACACTAATGCATGATTTCGTTTATGACATAAAAAATAAACTACTTTTATCGTAACTTAATATTTTATTAGATATGGCTAAGAGATTGATAAAGATGAAACAGGCTTATCTGATTTATCGATTCAATGATGGATGATATGGAAGAAAATGGGTCGGCAAAAATGTTTTCGATATTTTTATCACATCACCAAAGGCCGAACCCAATAATCTAACTCGAAACTTGCTTAACTAATCTAAGGATAGCAATAGAATAGCCTGATCTTGATTTTGAAGTTTAAGCGATTGTTTCGAATAAAATTTCATATTGTAATATTCGGCCATAAGTCTATTAATATATTTAGACGCATAATATGACATTTATTGAAATTGAGATTAAAAAAAAAAAATTGTCGTTGGTATTTTAAAGAAAGTTGTCATCCTTAGTAATATGTTGTGAAATAATAAAATACGAGTACTAAATGTGACTGCGGTCAAGGTTTTCAAATTATACTTACAAATTATAGATATTTTTTTGATACTTTTTTGGACAACCTGTCTCCGTGAACTCATAAAGGTGATAACACGAAAGTACTTTCCAAAAAGACATAAAGGATACTGGATTCTAGTGTACTCGTAAATATAAACCCTATTAAAAGAAACGAGTTTAATTGTATTTTAAGTGTAGCCACTTTTAGGATGCACCTTGTGATGGGGCATGTTAAGAAAATTCGCTATGTTAATAAAACAAGTTTCAACAACACCTGTCTGCGTTTTTAGCTTATGCAATGGCTTTGTTCGCGTGTTAAGATACAGTATGATGATAATTTAAATGCACTTATCTCAAGCTGGCCATCCAATGCGGGTATACAATATACACAGAAAGACTAATAATATCATACTTAGTTAAAAAAAGGTTTACTAAACGATGAAGATAAGTAATAATAGTATACTAAAAATATACTGACAATAACTAGCATAGTGGTTAATCATTAGCTTTTATACATCATTATAAGGTACGATGTACGATGTACGATACGATTATTAGGTTTATGTAAAAGTGTTTCGGCAGTGGAAACTCTGTCAAACAGGTGATATTTTTTTTGTAGCCTCACCTTAACGGAAGTAGAAGGTGCAGAGTCATCACAACTATGGTTGTTTTTGATAGACATGTGAGTGATATAATATTTGAAAGAAATGTACTTTGATGAAGATCAGCTTAGGTAGGTAGAGGTAGGTACCTATTTACAGATATTACTGATGTACATTTCTTTCTTATTACTATCCATCTCTAACAATATGAGACTGATAGTGATATTGATGATGATAACAGTTGTTTTTGACTTCAAGTACATATCTATGGATTCGAGAGAAATTAGATAGTAATTGTTATCACATTTACCTGTTCGGAGGAAGAAAACCTGGGAGTTTTTTTTACGATAGTACAAAACTTTTGTACGTTTCAGAAACATGAAACCAAAGTGTCCTGTTATTGACCGCATTATTCCATAATTCCTGATTAACGTGATTATCGTTCAAATAAATTTCATACTTTGGGCCTACATTTGAGGTAAATTTTAACATCAAAGTACGTAGAATGACGACAGTGATATTAAAATATAAACATAAAATATTTACCTTACAAATAAATTGTAGGATGAAGTAAAGAAAAAAGAGGGAATTTTCTAGAAATCTACCTGTATAAAGATATAAACAGATCCGCATAGGAAGCTTAGAATCATGTACTTTTCAACAAACACCTTTAAAAGGGAGTGCAATGTTGACAAACCTGTGGTGCGAGTGCTGTTGGCTCCGTGGTGGCCGTTTTGAAGGTCTCCGCTGACGCTAGTCGAAACCTCGCGGGACAGCATGACGCCCGACTTGGCGCACAACCATCCCAGTCACACGAACTCCCATCAGTCACTCCCTTCACTGGCGCAATCGTACCTCGTCCGATCCTACACTGGGGACACACGTCCGTGAATCACTGGGCCGTATCGATGCACGCACTCACAGGTAATTGTTACCGCTCCCTGTACAGAAAGCAGTCAACACACGCCGGCGACATGAATACAAAACTTTCAATGTTTTGGAAACAATGGCGGTGAGACGTTAAATTATGCGAATCGAAACGGTCTTTACGAATCCAATAATATGCTTTTGAATAAGATCATTTTAAATGATTAACGTTTAAATCACTGCACGATATTTTAAAGGACGTAATCCGGTTGCTAAAAAGCAATGTCAGCGATCTATTGGATATTTGACAGATACGACAACGCGATTCGTGAGCATTACACACGGTCCACACAACTCGAAGACCTTTAACGTACTGACCGGAGGCAGCTGTGCGAGACCGGCAAAAAAGAGAGAGAAATATACTATCCACTGCTTCTACAAACTCGTAACAGACGTGATTCAACGGCGCAAAAATGCACCGTATCAGTAAGCAAATAAAGTGCAGTTTGTTTTGACCGCAATGTACACTGTGACAGCTGAGTCAGTTTCCTCGAACATTGAGTGTGGAAATTCGAAACGAGCGGAATGGAGAAACGTGATGAGTGTGAAAGAGATAGAACAATTAGAGATGGTTGGCGACCGGCGATGAGGCCCGAACGTAGACCGACCGCCAAGGCCGGCTCGTGTCACGTTTCGTTTAGACTAGACAGACCCTTATGTATGGATGTAAATATGTACATACATACGTACCTTATATGTATAATAAGTTTATTGCCCTTCCCTGAAATTTCGATACGAACAAAAGCACGTAGACTCCTGACATAATGCTTATGATTAAGATAACCCTGCTAATGACTGATAATGGATTTATAAATAGATTTATGCTCTGTTAATTGTAACCACTGATAGAAGCACATAATATCATTGACGTCATATGTAAATACAGCTGGCTGATGCACAATGAACTACAATTAATTGAATTGAAACATAGTTAAACTTCATAAAAATGGATATGACGTTAAAGGCAATTTTACAATTAAAAAAATAAAGATCGATAAAGAACCATTCATATTATAATTAGAAGTTCGTTTTGATAAATCATATAACATAGATGTTAAGGCCACGGCTTTGCTGCACATTTTAGTCAGCAGTAACCTACGTGACAAGTTGGAATGAAGAATACAAAACAAATGCTTAAAACCTGTTATTTACCCAGGTATATTATTTCCTTTTTTTACAAGCTAAGGTAACAGCCACTACAAATAAATAGTAATAACAAATTTACTTTACATTTTTATTCAGGTACAAGAAATAAACGATTCGAAATTGATATGAATGATGGTTCATCTTACGTGCGTTTTATATGTTTCCACTATACACAAACTGATACTGTATAATATTAGTATATTATTAATTCCTTTACATATGTTAATGTTTAAGAAATATCTAGTATTCAAATGGTACGGACACGTTTCCCACCGCACTCGACTAAGCTAGGCGTGTGCATTCGTCGGTTTTCTCCCGCGGCATCCGCCCGCCACTGATGCGAAACCGATTTACGAATACATTCATCTTTTTAGCATTACATTTTAAATTAAATGATAAAATATACCCAACGAAGACTATAGAAAGAATCGAGAAAAATTCCAACAACCGTTAGTTTATAAAATCACAAAATTATAAAGATTCTTAAAGAATGCTTGATTTGCATACGTTGTTCGTTACGTTTTGCAGAAGTCAGAGCGGGTCTTTTGTGTGTTTTTCAAAGCGCCTGTAATTACCGACAAATATTTAAATTATTTTAATAACTGAAGGCTGTATCGTGTCGGTTTAACTAACGTTTTAAGGAAATTGTTAGAAGGTCGCAACAAGAAATTCCAAGACCGAGTTTTTATATAGTAAAGAGGTTTTATGTGTATTTTATACGTTTACTGTATTCGTGCATTGTCTGATACTGGCTTTTTAGTAAATTAGAAAAAAACAAAAATAAAACAACATCTTACACAGCCAATGAGAGTTTTCTTTATTAGCTAAGTAAAAACTCAAAATACCTGGGTTTATGATTTGGTTCAAATAAGTATGGTGACTCACTTGAAACCTAAAACATTAATTTAACTTTCTCCAACAAGGAGTACGCAGCAGCGATACAGTAATAGTCATAGCATGTCACATAAATTCAAATAACCACAAAATAGGTTTGGAAAATTTATTTATTGTCACTGACCTCGTTAGGATTATGGTCGGTATATAAAATTTACTTTAACTATTGAATAATGAGCAAATTATTAAGACAATTTTTCATTGTCCTTGTGCTCTCATTCGTTAATTTATTTCCCAAAATTGTTTCTTAACAAAAACTCGTTAACCCGCTATGTGAACTAAAAGAGCGCCAGAGAGTCCATGACCGAGCATAATTCGTTTACAATGAGGATAACCCATGACATCATACATAATCCTTAGAGCAACAGTTTTTTGATACTTTTATAATTTTGCAAGTTCGTTGTACCTTTAGGATCGAATAATGACTTTCTTGCTATGAATGTGTAGGTCAAACGTTTGGTGACGACGACATTGAGAGTTTATCAACAGTAACGTCTTTAATAGTTTCAGATTATGACAAAGTAAAAAATATTGTAATAAAAATTAGTCTTTACCATGACAATAAATGCTTTTCTAAAATAAACTAGTTGGTAGAAAGAAAATTTACTACAGAACCTTCACCAAAAAATTTCTAAAGGTGAAAACGGAAGAAAGAAAGTTAACTGAGACGTCCAAATTAAGTTCTCATGATGTCTCGCATCTTACAATTCAGAGCGTGTTTAATTTGATCAGATACAATGATATAAGGGGTCATTTACAAATTGAAATCGGACACTTTGTTTTAGTATTCTGTCAGTCTGTTAGATGGCTCGTTTCGCTCCGATACACTTAGTGCATTGCCCTCGTGCCTCAAAATATCAACGGAGTAAAAACTATGGTAGTTTACATTGTTCCTTGTATATTTCCTCACACGATCTTTTATTACTTCCTCATTCAGCCGAGATTCGTGTTTGAATTCTTTTCAGAGCATTAATATTGACCTTTAAATGTCACTAGCTGACTTCATCGAAGGCGCTGTTATATTTTTTTATTTTCAGTAGCCGATAGCATAAGATGATATAAGTTTAACTAGACTTGACACAGATTGCAATCTGTATCTATACAGCTATAAGGAGAAATTTATTAGATAACTTTATACGACCTATTAAGGATAATTTGTTAAGATTTTAATATGTAGTATTCTTCTTAAATCATTACTAAAGTTTACGTTACGTTGTAAAACTAACCCCACGTAATAATCACAAAAGCATACATAAACAGAATCATGGTAGCCATCGACTAATCAAAATCACCGGAACTCTTCATAAAGTGAGCGAGTACACATTCGATTTATGTTCCATTCTAAGGTTTATCGACCCTAAATAACTTTATCATCATTAACTTCTACCAAACACAACGCATAAATATACAATTTTATGACTAAGCACTCAAATTATCTAAAGTCTTACGAATTACGAGGAACAAAAACGCAGGACTTGTTGAGATAATCTTGAAGAAGTAATTCTTATGTGCCATGCTGAATTTGATCTTTAATCTTTCAATAAGACACAGAACTTTGATATTGTAATTTCTAAGACCATAAAGAATATTGTAGGTTCGTATATAATCCATGTTATTATATAGATATTATATGTACATCTATAGACATCAAAGTTGCAAAGCGCGTAGCTTTAGTTCCTTGAACAAGAGACAGGGAATGCATAATCGATAAAACAGCGTAGGCGAGCGGGTGAACGGCCCGCCTAGGTTTCGCACTCCAATCTATGTGGACAAGGTCTCCTAGATTTACTATTGAAACTAGGTTTGTAAAATACACATGTATTTTATGTACAGTCGCCGTCAGATATATTGTAGCGGACAGGGTGATTTTTGACTTTGTAAGTGTACAGATATTTTTGGTTAGTTGTGTATAGAAATTATTGACAAGCATCTGTTCAGATAATATTGGTAACTAGTAGTGCATAAAATTTATTGACATTTTAAATTGTTGAGAAGTATTTTGTCATCATGTCTGCTACAATATATATGACGGCGACTGTACTAACAATTCAGACAGCTGCTATATTACTTACAATAAGATTCTTAAAACAGTTAATATTTATTGGTATAGAGGGAACCACCGACATAAAAGGCTGATGTTAAAAGGCTTTTTAATATTTGCATCATGTTTAACCATGAGGAAAATGTAAAGAGGCTGCCTTTCCTTTTAGACTCGAACAATATTTTAAAATTCATATTTTTCTAAGGCTATAAATACTAATTCTTTGATAGTTTGCGGGCTTTAACCTTCTTAAGCAAAATGACCTCACATGTCTATTACTTAGTATAGGAAACATACTAATAGACACGGTCGGTCTGTCTTGGCGATATCAGTACAGTGTAATCAAATAACTTGTTTTCTTGTATTATAAATACACGGTACATAATTAACTAGTAATTTATTATGAGGATTTCAAACCTATATCTTCATGAATCGTATATTTATTATTTTGTGAAAATATAAGACACGTCTATTATTAATCTTAACTAGCAATATCTATAAAAAAAGTTAAGTACAATCACAATACTCCTAAAGCCGACAAAAATGGCGCCAAAGGTGAAACCGCGAGGAACAGCTGGTTTGTTGGCTAGTTCTTTTAAAAGAAACTTTCTTTATCGTCTGCCTGGCGAGACGTCCAGTTTGTTAGCTTAATGCTAAATGTCACCGAACGCCTCCGGACCGGTCGTAATCGAAAATGTTTTTAATCGATCGTTCAACGCATGACGCATACTCAAGAGCGCGAAGATGTTCATCTAATGATTTCGTCATGGCGTTTCATTATTATTTTTAAATAATTTGAAAATACATATTTAATTGATTTATTAAATAATAAAGATCCATATTTTCCGTAACCTAGCGTTTATTTATAAAACATTAAACGGTATTAGAACCGAGTTTTTATAAGACTGAAAAGAGCACCAGCTTAGCCGTTAATCTGGGTTTCTAAACCAATCAAATCAACTAATTGTATGGAATTTATGTCTTGTTACGAAGAGGCTGTAGATACAGAAATTCAATATAAAACAATTAACAAATTACGAAATATCGATTGCGAGCAAGTCATGTATTTAACAAGAAATACCCGTCTGAATTAATCGATCCACCGGGTAAGACCACGCCTTTACAAAATACCGCTAAAATAACCGCCACCGTTCGATACGATATAATGAATTGAAGGTAATCGAAGGTCGTCGAATGTTCCTTTACAATAATGCTACCTATATATGTAATAGTTTTTGCTCCTAATAAGTATTTTATCAATAATAAAATTAGTATATTATGATAATTAACCATTTTTAATTCTGACATAACAATGCTTTCTAATTTCCTTATCGAGTACAAAAAGTGTCCATAAACTGTGAGTTTATTACCGTTGGGTGTACAATGTTCTCATTTTATTACCTTAATTGCATTAAAAAGCAATCAAATTTGAATAGTTCCCACTCCAACATATTAACATGCGTGGTAATGTACGCATGTTACGTTACTTGTGTTCTCATAAGTTAAGTTAAGTGCAGTGTAAGGAAAACGTTTATAAACATTACGACGAGCTACATTCGTGCCAGTATGGATATGTACTTAGAATTCAACATTACGAAGATAAAAGACAATGATAATATAAGTATAAAAGATTAATAAAATCAGAGATAATAAAAATAAGGAACCCAAAAAAAAAGAAAAGAAAAGTTACAAAGCTAACCATCCCCCACCTTAAGTTATTCTTATAATCTATACACCAATAATACTTCAAGAAGAAACTTGACTCTAGATAGAAGGATCGTCTAAACACCAGGTTTGCCGGTCATTGAAGCGTGGTGCGGAATTAACGATGTGCTAGACAAAGCTACGGTATTTATAATTCACAACTGCAAACATCCTACGAGCGATGAGTGCGACAGCTCAATGCACCCATGAGAGTAATGCCATAATCAAACCCAACAGTTGTTTTAATTCATACACATAACTATAAATCTTATACAGAGGTTTTAAAACGTATGAATTGTTAAATAGACAAATATATGCAAATATTCTCATACTTTGAACAGAATTAGCGGATTGGTTCTAACACGACAATGTGCCCTTCCCTGAATCAAATCGATCGTCAATCAGACAAGCTGAACGAGCAGAGGTCGATTCAATGATTAACTTTACCCTTTTGCAAACTTATCATTTCAGTATGTAAAATTTGCAAAAAATGTGTTTACAATCGTTCAAATATTAAGAATATTTGAGATACTTCTAGTACAGTACAGTAGCGAATGTTTAAAGGCACCCGGCGCTCGGCAGATTAAAAGGATAAAATCCATTAAACATTTCACCATCTAAGTTTCACAGTGAAATATAAAACGTCCGGATGAAGACTCTTTGATTCCGTACTGTTTATTAATGAGCAACAGAAGCAGTGGTCTCTTTGATAGCAAGTAGGTGCGCCGCAGGAAACGATCCAATAAAACCGGAGCTTTCAGGTCTTGAACGGGGTATTAATACTATCTCTCTGAATCATTTAACGATTTTATCTTCCGTGTCATGGATGTTAGTACATTAGTAGTTATTGAGGTTAGATCATAAATCTTTACTGTTCAACTATGTAAACATCTTTCCTGTGATCTAGAAATAAACAACTTGTTTTTTAGATCTTTGTTTTCTCGCAATATCGTATTATCTGCGAGTACGTCTTTCTGAGTCATCAACAAAAACTAGATCTGGTCTGTTGATAAAATGCATACGTCACACCGTAATTGAACATCACGAGTTTCAACAACCTTGTGCGGTCACTTGAATGTGTTCTGTATTCATCCTATCGTTTTATTTGAATTCAATAAAAAAATAACAATAATTTAGACCAAAAAATAGTCATAAAAATAAACACGAGTTTGACCGAATAAGGCTTAAATAATTTTTTATTCATATAACTAAACACCGCTAAAATTTCGTTAGTACGAGAAACCACAAAGGTTTTAATTTAAAAAATCAACAAGCGTAAAATAAGAAGTAAGCGGGCAAAGGATAGGACTTCCTTTCTTTCACTTATCTTTATTACGATGACAGTGCTGTAATTAAGCTTAACGGGCGAGCATAAATTAGACAATTTAAGATATGACGGAACAAAAAGCTTTACGGAAACATTTAATAATGCTTTAAATTAAATTATATTAATTAATCGCGAACTTAATGTAGGTAACGTCACTAGTATTGTACAATCAACATTATTAGGCTGTGTCAGTCACAAAACGCTGTCCTCCGCTTTCAATATCCTGAGACTTTCTGTCTTCTTTACCAGATAAAGATAGATAAATGTATAGTCATGTAAAGTCATATGCAAATGACGAATAGTTTTGTGAATGAAATATTCAAGTCAAAATTAACACTGCATCATCTTCATTTGATGGATATTTAAAATGGGAAAGTTAGATGAATCGTAAGTAAATACGGCAAACAGAAATGGCGCAACTTTAGCTGATTGTGTACACCGTCTTATGCATATATTTATGTAATCGTTACGAGAATTGTGTTAACTCACTTTATTTGAAACTGCATATAGCACGATCAGAATAGATTACATTGGCTCAGTATAATTAGACAATTCTATAATTTTCATATTGTCTCTATCGCTAAAGTAATGAAATCATGTGTTCCATGCAAATAAGAGAAATGTATGTACATTCAGAAGTATCATTTATCGATAAATTAAAGACACATCAATCTCAATATCACGTATATGTAATACGAGGCCTTCAGAGCTAAGCGGTACAGTGGTACTGGAACGACATCTGATATGAGAGGCTTATCGTGTTCTGCGAGGCGTGAAGACCCTCGAGATAAATGCCTCTAAAGCGGTCACCCACACGAGGCCGAGTGCGTACCAACTCGATACATACGAATCAGAACTGCGTAAGTACACAGAAGCTAAGGATTTACTATGTAGTTCGATTCCACGTTGTTAAATTTTACACATCTCTGTCCTTGAAAGGAAGCTCACTCTTGATTTCATTGAGAATTCTACACGTTTTGAAAATCTTTACTTTAAGTCTGTGCTGTCCTGAATTAGCTATTATTGCATCATCAAACCTATTTATTGCATTAATCTATGGATTCAAACCAAATCACTTCTTTTGTCCGTAGCCCATGAATATATTTTGAAGCAAAAACCCGTTGTTATTACCTCGGTCAACAGTCAAAAAGTAAAACAAATTGTGTACAGATAATAAATTTCGCGTCATAGCAATTTTTCATAATTCTAGTGACGTAATAGTTACATATATTTAATATCAGCATGGAAATGTGACAAGCACATGTAATTTTTATATTGCGTGACGCCATTAAGTAATTTAAGAAAGAATTCAGACAAACGCGTTGGGTTATTATATAAATTACTGGGTTAATCGCTTAAAGAAAAACATTTTTGATTTAAATGACATAGCAATGAAATCCAGATCAAGAGGAACTGCGCCACTTTGATATTCGATACTACAGTAGTTGCTGTAGCTGCAACACTATTATTTTATACATGGATTTCTTCATAGAACAGACATCCTGTTCATTTTTCTACTGAGGTCAGCACAGTATGAAGTACTCATCCATTCTTCTCTTAGTTCTTTCTTGCGCATATATTCTTTCTCAAAATCCAACAGACTTTTTCATAGAAATAAAAGAGTTTTATTTTTATTACCTTATGTCTTAGTATGGAATGTAAATAATGATAAAAATCAAATTAAACATTAATTTCTCCAAAACTTAACGTAGCTCGTTCCACAGGCTTCTGAATTTATGGTCCAGTAATAAGAAAGTTGAAAGTGTAAGGAGTAAATCTTAGTTATAATATAAAAGCGAATATTTGGACGGATCGATGGATGTTTACTAGAAGGTATCTCCAGAACGGTTCAACGGATCATGATGAAATTTCGCACAGATGTAGAATATAGTGTAGGCCACTAATTAAGATTTTTAATTCTCCGCGGACGAAGTCGCGGGCGACAGCTAGTGTAGTAATAAATTAAAATTTAACCAGATCGAACTGCAACATATTTCTATTTCGCCTGTCTGAATAACTGGCATACTTATGCCCTAAATGTAAAACAATAGTAAATAATTTAGGGTACGTGACATTATTAGCCATGAGGCCATCGTTTACGTGATGTAATTAAATAAGATATGATTATTAATAACACAAGTAATTATTTGTAAATTATTATTATTAATTCATAAATAAGTAATTAACAAAATAGTTTCCTTCTACGGTATAAATGGAAATTTTAATTATAAAACAATACATGAAGCAAATACCCATATAATTTTCAAAATATTAACTTACTACACAATTACATAATTAAAAAAAAAATGCACTACTCTGGATTTTTATCTCCTTATTTGGCCACGGACCACCCAATAATATTATGTAAAATGAAAGTAGTCTTTTTTTTTTTGGAGAAAGAATACATTTTTATAAGACCTATGAAGTAAGAAAACATTTCACTGAGTAATGGCTGTTATCACGCTCTTATGTAAAAGCGTTGTCTTTTGGAACAAATGCGACCACATAAACTTTCGAGATTACATTGCGGCGAACGACAGACACGGTCCAGTTTTAGGTAATTGCATATGCACTTGTTATGCTAAATAATGCAAGTAACATCGGTCATCATTGCCCAAGTGCGTTACACAACGCCCGGTGCGAATAAGGCGTGAAATTCAAAGCTTGATTGTAGGTACACCTGGCAGATATTGGTCACATCACTAAAGTATAATATTGCGTTAAGTCTTGACTTACAAATGGCAACAGAAATATAAAATTTTAATAAAAAAAGAAACCGTGACACCAATCATATCTAAGAAAGAATCTTACTAATATTATAAATGCGAATGTTTAGATGGATGGATGTTTGTTAGAATGTATCTCCGGAACGGATTTTGATGAAATTTAGTGTAGATATAGAATACAGTTTCAATGAACACATAAGCTACTTATTAGGTTTTTTTATACCGTACGGACGAAGACGCCTGCGACAGCTAGTTAATCAATAAATGATGTTTGAATACTCCAATATTTAGATATTAAGCGTTCAATGCTGATAAGTAAGGTATTAATATTTTTCTAGTTATTAATATATTTATTGTTACTGATAAAAATATATTTACTTTAATATTGATCGTACTGTTCAATGTAACAAAAACACTACGTGCAATTTGAGAATGACATATCTACCGCACCTTAATAAAGTAGACTAGCGCTCTAGTGCTACTGATATGACAACCTGTCACAAATATTTTATCTGTGCACATCTACAACATCGATGTCCATTTCCGTTCAATTATCTTTTCAACGTCAGGTGGGTTTAGTGATTGACATGGAGCATACATTTTGAACATAATCATTCAAAGCTAGAATTCAGTTAGTTCTCAGTTTACGATTACACTTGACTTACCGTGGATTTCTGAAATCAAAATCACCCTTTATAAAATATTATCATGTCTGTTTTGTCAATATCTGATAATATGGATGGTATGTTTTAAACAGAGACTTTGTCTCAGAAACCCACGGTATGTTACTCTACGTCATTACTCTTAGTTTTACTCAGCCGCATATAATTAAAGTGTAATTTTATTTTATTTACTATGCGCTATAAAAGACATATTGGGGATATAATTTAGGTATATGAGGATTAACTAACTCCAATATCGCGAATTGTGTAGCTGTCAAAGTTATATAAATCTTTTATCTGCATTGTGATCGATATTTGGACGAAAAGGCAAACTCGCTATGTAGCATCGTAAACTGAAACATTTCGGTGCCATGCGCCGATGTCACCTGCCCCAAATGCTCAACATTTCATACAGAATAGTTCGTGTTATAGTACAATTAATAAACAGACAAATCTATTTGGTACCAAAATCCATTTGCAAAATATTTTAGAAGTTATAGCTCGATTATATTTTTTTTAATTACTAATTATTTTCTGTAAATATCAAACAAAAGTTGGAATTTTTTTTATCAAAATGGGTATTATAAGGTCGCATTCAACTCACGTGGGCACAAACTGAACGAGAGAAGCCATACAAAAGATCCATCTGAAAGTTATTTAATTGAACTACGACGCGGCTCACGCTCCACTGAATATTTCAATTTATTTCTTATTTACATTTTAATCAAGTATTTAAATTTATAAAAAACCGCAGCTCAGGCTGTGTAACAAAATTTGTTGTGTACAGTTTTTTTAGAGTGGGCTATCATTGATGCCATTTCATCAGTGTCACATTGACTTGCAGATTTTGACCTAGATACGAAACAACTGTAACCTAATTGAAGTAATAAATATGACTCCGTGTGTTTTAATTTAATAATTATTAATATATTAACAAAATGATATATAACCAGACGTAAGCCTAATTAGCATAATTAATGTTACAATATACTCTATATTTAGTTTTTAATATTACATTTATATTATATCTAATTAACATATAATTTACTATTATATTATTATAAGTATAAATGTACTCCGAAATTTTGATTGACCTTTTATTTTGAATTCTGATTAGCGGAATAGAACATTGTCATGTCTTTTTGTTAGAAATTTAAAAAAAAAAATATTTACGCGAATGTTGTGTTTGCCTGTAATTGAAATATGTTTTAGCTTACTCTTTATCATGTAACCTATGTACTAAGTAAAATTGTATGTAACATATTTTGTTGGCATTCCTAAATAAGTAAATAAATAAAATAATAATGATTGAAAAGAATAGCTGATATTATTTAAATTTGTTTTAAAACCAGATGTTGCTACCTATTAATTAAAAAAAGATGTTCGAAATCAAAAAAAGTTTCACTTTCTTTCTGTGTATTCGTAGGCGTGACAGCCTCGAGGCGGTCCCCGCACCGCCAACCGCACGATTACATACTTTCCCCGTTTTATGGGAATGTCATAGGGAGTTGATGATATAATATCGAGAAAGCAGTAATACGGCGACATTGTTATTATTTTGATGACAGTTGATTTTAAGCGAATATAAGGAATTAAGTTTCTCTTCATTATCGCACATAAAATTAAATTTATCTCATTATCTCTACAGACAAGTGACTACAGTATATGTAACCAATAACTTATCTAAAAAAAAATGTTTAACACTTATTGAGGCAACAGTGATAGTAAAATAAATACAAATAATAAATGAATGTGAATCCTACAGCTCTATTAATGAGGTTTCGTCGTACAATTACAAGACAGTGTAACTTTACATTGGAATTAGAGCAGAAATAGTCTTAACGAATATAAAAGATCCAAGATAGTGAACACGTCCGCCTTCAACCGAAAGAAAGCCGATGAAGGAACAACTGCACACAAGTACTGGATTTTAAAGGCAGAAAGATTTTTTGAAGTTGAACTAAATAAAGTTATCGGAGTGAAGCTTTTGTATTAAGAAAATGCCAACAATGGACACAAATAAAATAAATACTTCTAAAGGTTAACCGAGTAGTAACGATTTTTTTTTATTTATTAATTTATATTTAAAAATGTATACACCTATTAAATTACGCAGACGGGTTGAGCGCTGCAGTCTGTCATAGTATGAACTGTGTAACAGACACCGGCGCCGTTCCTTTACAACAGATAAACGAAAAGGTAGAAAACATTTAGGTGATGAAGAAGTTCGTAATGTTCTATAATTTTTTTACAAAATTAAAAAAAAATCTACTGTCAAACCAACAAAAAATCCTTGCACATATCATGCAAATGACGTGAATTAGTTGAGTACGATTCGATGTTTTGAAGTGGGTGTTGATGTTTCCGTCAAAGCTTTCATACGATCCTCCGGCATGCATAGTCAAACGACCTTACATCGTGCAAGTGGGCACGTAGCATTGACACACATGGCCATTCTAGCATCAGCAATAAATCACACGTTAAACGCATTATGTAAACCGAATCCTTGCATATACACCTGCTTTCGTTAAAAAATGAGGCTAATTAACAATTTTTTTAACCGAGCTTTAAGACTGGTTTCAAAACTATGTATAATATTTTTTAGTAAAAGAAATTACATAAAGTTTATATAAAAAAAATTACAAAGACTCCAAAAACACGTCACTATTCTCTCTTCATAATGTTTCTTTACTCTCCAACAATTTTTTTCAGAAAAATGGAGATTCGTGTACTAAATAGTAAAAAAAAACAATGAATTGAAATTTAAAACATAGGAATATTAAAAAATATATTATACCATCAATTATTCATGAAGTTGAAAGCAATGCGGGCTTGGCAAAAATAATGGCACTGTAGGCACTCGAGACAAATACTGGGTCAAGTCTACTTATACGCATATAGTATATACTACTTGCAAAGCTAATTATAGTATCGGACACTATCATTGTGAACATTTATAGGAACTTATTTGTATATCCACCAAGCATACTAATTAATTTGCGACTTACTTCTAATATAAATGCGAATGTTTGGATGGATGGATGTTTGTTTAAAAGTATCTCCGGAACGTCTCAATAGATCGTTATGATATTTGGTACAGATGTAGAATATAGCCTAAAAGAACACAAAGGCTATTCTGCTCTGACGGAGTCGCAGACGACAGTTAGTGTTAAATAAAATTTATATAATTTTCGTATCAATGTTCACACTTTAAAGCAGCAATATAAAATATGTTAGATACTATTTGGCATTGTATATCAATCAATACAAGGATACTCTGTGTCAGGCATATTAATTACTATTTAAATAACATATAGCATTTCTAACAAGTGCATCAAAAATAATAACATATTTTTTTACATATGTAGGCAATGCAAAGGCTAGAAACAAGTCGAATAGACACGAAATTGTTGAACAAAAACATTTTTTCTCACTTGTACGAATATTTTTAATTGCTCTCTTTTGTATAGATAAAAGAGGACATTGTGCGACGTGAGTGCTTGTTTTGCTATAGCAATGTTCCTGAAATAATTGTGCCAAAAACAAATGAGGTCAGTCAGCACATGTCAATACTTGACTCTAGCTTCATATCGTTACGATTAAATAATAAAGATTGCTATTGAATATGAGTAATTGGATAATGAAAAGCGAAATAAAAGATACGATATTCCTTATTTTATCAAGTTGTCTTAAGAATATCGTAGACATTCCTATTATTTCAGATATTTCAAAAACATTAGACAGAGTCTGATTCAATTGTATCGCTTAAAATGTTTATAAACTTCTCCAGCAAGTTCGGTTGTTAGACAAAACAATTCGTTGCCTGAAAGATAGGTTTTGTTTTATTCAATATCATATAAGTTCATCTGATTAGATTATTATTTATCTTTCTAAAAGATAATCGGCGTCTCTTAATGGACAACAATGATATAATTGTAGAGAGAAAAAAAATCAGAAAGGCTGACTAAAAGGTAAAAGGTTGAACATTGAAAGGTGAATATATTCTTTCCAACCTCAGAACAAACATGTTTTCAAAAACAAAAAAAATCGACGCGGGCGTAACCTTATTCGATGCAATTAATAAACAGGCAAATGAAGGCTTCAAAATTGTACACCCACTAGAACTGTAATGGTGGGGCACTAGAAATTACTGTCTGACGATATAAACACGCGAATGCAGACAAGGTTAAAACAGTGAATAACAAATTATACAAGATTCATGCCCGGCTTTTATTGTGCCGATGCTTTAAACAAGCTATTAAATTTACTATAATAGCTACTTACTGAGATAAAAACAATTCGTGACCACCAAATGGTTAAAGTCAAAATATGCTCGTTATAAAACTAAATTATGTCTTAACTCTATTAATAAACATGATTCTAGGATAAATAATAGAAGATTTTGGTGTCCATAAAACCGTTTCAAAACATTACGATTGCCTTCAATTGAAATTAATAGAGAGGATAAAGCAATTCGTTCCGCGAACAAACATTAATGGTTTTGTAAGATGCATTTACATTTTCGCGTTGCTAACTAACGGCTGAACTGCGACATGACTCATTTAACGCATATTTCTTAATGCCACTTGCCCACTTATGATAGTCATTCGGTTGCTAAATGAAAAAGGTCGGGAGGATGTTGGTATTGCCACATTTCCTCTGTAGATCCAAAACTAAAACAATAAATTTCATGTAATTATGATATTACTACAAACATTTTTGATAATTATCACACTTGTTCATAAAAATGTAAAGGTTATAAGAATTATTTGATGTCCATATCTGAATTGCAAAAAGACTAAAGTTAGAATTCGGTATGATATTGATGTTCCCTAAGATTCAAATGGACGATTGACTTGAAAGTTGGGACCGGACATAAAGTTTGGAAAATTAGGAAGTGAGGTAACAACAAACAGTAAGCTACTGGCAGAAAATAGATTCGATTGATTGCATTAATATGACTGCTGTTATGTCATTTAAAATCGCATAGCAACTAGCTAACATTTGAATGGCACTCGTGCATAAATTCGACTAAGCAGATATCGTCACGTTGTGAAACAATAACCAGAACAGACGCTAATGTCTCATTGTATATCTACATGATACCATGACGCCGCGGTTGAAATTTGACAATGCACTTATAAAGAAAGCTGGCATCGAGACGACGCGTGATTAAACATGCGCAGTTCCTTTCTCGTGGGGGCCATTAAACGAGCGGGTTGTATACAAACATGCCAAATTAAACCGGATTTTAAATAGATCTGTCTGCTGAGGCGCACGGGTCGAAGAGCAAAATATACATATGTTAAACATTAAGTGGACGCTTCTGGTTGCTGTAGACGAAGAAAGTGACATGCTGACCTGGTTGCGAGAAGCGAGAGTAATCATATGACGTCTCAATAGACAGCCTGAGGTCAAATATGTCTGTATTCAGTAGGCGATGTTCGAACTTACACAGGGAACTTTTTGAACAAAGTGATTAATGTTAGTGTAATTAAATATTAATTTAATAAATTGCCGCTATGAAGTCACTTTTATATTAATTATTTTTTACTCAAATGTATGTAAACTATTATAGAAATACCTATTCTTAATAACATCTTGTACTAAATTAAGGGCTTCGTAATTATATGAAAAGAAATGCCTTAAATGGAATGACTGTGTTTGACGAACACATTATTACAAATACTTTAATTAAGTACATTTAAGTCGGAGATCATAAAGGCAATTATTTTCTACCGGTTTATTTTAATAATAATGTCGAATACAATGAATGTTCTGGTATACCTCTTGAAATAAAAAAAACACAGCACCAATTTTCAGATTGCAAAGTTCGGTCGGTTATTTGACAGCTATTCATCGGTCGCACCATACGACGAGAAGCAATTCGACAGCGGTCCACTTTTGTAATGCGATCTAACAATGTTCGAATAGATATGAAGTAACGACATCAAGATACCATTTTTATAGATTGACTGAGCGCACATTGACCCAGGCGACTAGTCTTCGTTATATGTTATACTAGCTGTAACCCGCGACTCTGTCCGCGCGGAACTAAAAGAAAAACATAATTAGTAGGTTATGTGTGCCATTTGATTGAGTTTCGTCCTGGAGATGCCTTCCAACAAACATCTATGCGAACATCCAAATTTTCGCATTTTATTATTTTAGTAAGAATATTAAACTACTTAATTTCTTGTCAGTGAATTAATTCTTTTTATGATATAAATATATAATGAATAAATTAAATCTCAATATAAGAAGTTTAAGAATTAATTATGAATTTCCTATCAACCGGGTTAAATGTCTTTATATTAGCAATGTAGCGATTGACCTAGTGACATATTTGTGAAATTTAAATAAGTTCGGGGAAAGTGGATGACCTTTGCTACTTCAATTAGCACCGATTCAACTTCTATCAAGTCTAAAACAGAAAAATAGACAATTTGTTTGAAATCTAAAATAAAAACAGAGTAATAAATTGCTCTAACCATTCGTATTCGAAATAAACACTTAAATACATATTGAAAACAATCAAAATATATCTTCTTGTACGTCCATAGACGTACTAGTTTAATAAAACATACTAGACTAGACATATCTAGTTTAATAAAAACATGTTTACAAGAAATGTTATAAATAAGCCAAAAATTCTTGGCAATGATTATTTTACCGTTCATATGTATATTTTCTAGTCCTAACCGCGTGCAATTGTTTTAATTCTTTATGCATACATTTTGTAGATTTTTTCTCAAAGAGGAAATGTATGAGGTTATCAGGAATTTTCTATGATTGGTCCTGAAATTGAAAAGGGAGATATAAATGTCAATTTGCGGTTTTACATAACTAACAAAATATACGTAGAAGAGACTCACTTTCGTTTCCATATCGTCGTTATCAAGGCATCATATCGCATAATTGTCAATAACCATAACGAGATTTGAATAGGTCGTTGCATTCTGATCGATGAAGGCGCAAGAGCCAAAGAGCTCGATCGAGTATTGATAAACACTTTCTCCGATATGTCGGAGGTGCGAATAGCGGCTGATATATCATGAGCAAAGAGCCAGTCATTGCTGGGGGGCATGCTTATGTTATAGATCCACGTCTGCGAATTGCTGACTAAGATTAATAAATGTCAAAGTGAAACTATACTTCGTTAATTTCATAAATTCCAAAACCAATTTCAAGATGTGATTACTATTGTATTTACTTTTAATAAAAAATAAGGGACTACAAAGTATCTGAACTCGGACGGATCTAAACGGAAATAAATAGTAGATAAAAAATTAATCCCTTACGATACAAGTGATTCTGTAGCATAAATACTAGTTCGTAATTTGTCTTGTGTCTAATTTTACATAATAGAGTAAAATTAAAAGGCATATAAGTGCGTGTGCTATGTAATGAAATAATAGGGAAATCTTACGCAACACGTCGTAACTGGGCACGCAATGATTCAGTATACGGAAGTTATTTTGATCATACAAAGATTGTAAAAGTCGTGCATCGAACGAACGATATGGTATACTTGTGTAGTGGTTGTAAAAGCTAAGAACACCGTGACTGATCCATTGTCGAATGGTAATTGAATCCGATGTAGTGTTAACCAATGTAATAAGGCTTAGCAATAATAATCAATATATTAATATTGACTATTATAAATATCTTCGAGCAAAAATAACTCTTACACAAGACAGTGATGAAATTTTTAGGGTTCCGTACCTCGAAAGGAAAAAAATGGAACTCTTATAGAATATCTTTGTTGTCCGTCCGTCTGTCGGTCAAGACCCTTTTTTTAGGTTATAATTTATTTGCTACTACATATTATTTGCCATGTATGGCAAAGTCCAACTAATGTAAGGTTTTTTGTTTGTTTGCATGTAAAAAATGAGACAAGCAATTATGTTAAAAAGTCAAATCGTGAAATTGTTCTATGACGCATTCGTAATTCATCTTTATTGACAATACGTATCATGACAATAGAATCTATTTTAGTCAATATCAATAAATACATGCGTCATCAAACATTTCTTATATCTATGTTGCTATGTATACAAACAGTTCCATGTAATAAGTTCATGCTATCGGTACATTCACTTTAAAATTATGTGATCTTGTACTTAGCTTTCATTTGAAGACTGTCCAACATGTAGGAGCAAACGTATTTGTTGCAATATTAAACTGACACAAGTATCCTTGGCGAATCGCCCAAGCTTTTAAGATGTCGTTGCCATATTTCCTATCAGCCAGTATCCGTGTTTCTGTTTATGCGTTTAACGGTAACGAGAGAAAACAGATTTCTAAACGTTAGCCCGCATTTCCTGATCGTCATATGCCAACCACTATCGCCACCTTCTACCACCCATCATAGCATACATTATATTATACGACCAGCTCTAGAAATAGTACGGACTGCAAGAATACCATAGTATTTCAACCTTGCGAACATAGATTTAGTGGTTTCTATAGAGAATATTGCATTCATACACCACTATTAACCCAAAAAAAGAATATCTCAAAATATACTTATATTTTGGAACATCCTGTAAGCAAATAAAGCGTTCATTTTCATAAGAGTAAAGTAGATTTGTATCACAATTAGATGTCTGATTTCAGATGACTTAAGAAACGACTATAAAATCTATACAAAAAAATTCTAGTCTGTACCATTGTGATCTGCATATTATCCGTTCATATGATCACAACACCGTAGCCACAAAAGTCCTTGATAATGATACGCTGTGATATTTATCAGGTTAATATTACATAAGCTTGCTTGCATGATACATACGATAATACCACTTACATTATAAACATAAACAAATTAGATATCTTCGAAGATGTTTGAAAAGATCAGTTAAATATCAAAGCTTTAATGGACTCATGATTAAGAAGAATTCATAAACAAATTTTACTTTCATTTCATAAACAGAAATTCTAAGCCGACTGGATTTTCTGTACATCCTTTATACAGCATGTTCTTTACCATTAGAAGCAAAATTTCAAGGCAATATTTGGATAGATTTAAATATAAACTACTACCATTCCATTTTATTTATTCAGATTAATCTCAATCGATAATATAAATATTCCCGTAATTTCATGGAGCAGCCTTTATTATCTCATTTCCGATATAACCCATATCATTATACTGCAACAAATAACAATTACAATACATTCGAGACCGATAATTTGTTACTTGAGTAAGTTTTGAATATTGCTTACAATCGAACACCTGTTATAAATTAAATATAGAGATATTGTACGCATTTTCTTATATAAATTATAGAGTTGGAGTACAAACATACAGTCAAGCAAATGTTACGGAAATAAAGTTATTTGTTTAAATATTAAATCAAGAAATAATAGCACTTTATACACACAATATAGTTATGTATTTTATAGCGTTCATCGTATGTTAAGCAACATTGTAATATCAAGATCATGAAATTAATGTATTAAATCAACATACTATTCAATCGAAGGTGTCACGCTATTGTCTTAAAGTACACGTGTAAAAATATTTACAAAGACCTATGTTTATTGCTTCAGATATCTTACAGTCAGTATGAGAAGTTTTAAATTTCAATATAGACAATCCGGTATCGTAGATAGAATACAACTGACGTAATATAACCAAACCTTAACATTAAACGAAGTGTTAAAATCATTAACATCAGATCCATTACCTCGTGCGCATCACGATTGGCCAACAAGTCATCACTTAATAGACCCCGCAGGTAACTAAACGAAGGTTATTAAGATATTCGATACCATCACAAAATCTTCTGATGAGTAGTGTTAACACAAGTTTTATTTGTAGTGGGATAATCCTTAAGTTCTTATAAATTATAGCAACCTTTATGCAATTTCTAGAAATAAGTGTATCTATGGTCTGATTATAAACAATATTTTTTGGAGAAAAATTAATAGATATACATAATACCCCAGCTTACTATACAATAGAAGCCAGTTGGAAAACTTAATATGTTCAATACAACAGCATGTGGCCTACCGGGACAGGCTGAAAACCATCTCCGCGTGGCTGTTGTAATTACTGTGTGATGTTTTTATGTGATGGCAATAAAGAAGTTTTATTTATTATTATTATTATGTGTTAATAAAGTGGTGGTAAGTTATCACTTTTTTATCATTTTCTTCAGTTTTAGATTTAATACCGTTATAAATTTGTGATGATGGCGACTCTACCATCATAAGTAGTATAACGAACAACAATGGATAACCGATTGCGTAATTCGCACAACGAAGCCGTATTTCGGACAACAGATGTTATCGGGGACTCGTTTCTCGGACGCTACCGAGAGCCGATCTGAGCTGGACGTCGATCAATCGAACCGATTCACGATCTAATTGAACCTTACCTAACGCCGAGTAACGATTTTGAAACAATCGTAATGGCGTATCGATCTTTTCAAGGACGTTCTACTGTAATTGCTTTTCACTTTTTGATTAATCGATTTTAATCTGATTTTGGATAATGGAGATGGATTATTTGATATACCTTGTATTGTTACGACTTCGATTTAACTAATAAATGTATCACACATATTGTTGTAGTTTTCTTGTTTGTTTGCTTGTGTTAAACTTTTGGTGATTGAAATAAACGAAGATACAAGTACATGACCTGGCCTTTCGTAAGGACATTACATTAACACCCTTCGAGTCATATCAGATGCTTTTTATAACACACAACGATGACTGACATTTGTGCTATTCTACAAATGAATGCGAGCTCATCACGCGATTCAACCTATATATATTAATAGTATACTAATAATTATATTGTCTATAGAACTTACTACATAATATTGAATTGTGCCAATGTACTGGTTATAATATAGCAAAATTGTCGATTCAAAAGCATATCCAGTGTATGCCATTAAGCATGGTAACCCTATTCGACCCCTAGGTTCCTATCAAATTTGGGTTCGCTCGTTTTGTTTTCACGATAGTGTGTTAGAGGATTTAGATCAACAGTATTCATATTGTTGATCCAAGGTTGTCTCCTTAGCGGTTTCTAACGTCATATCGTCCGATAATCCGATCGTGGTTTCATTTTACCGCTTTAGCTGCAGACTCTACATGGCGACTTTATTTATATATTTATCTATTTCTGCCACATCACACGATAACTTTATTGTGGCATGGTAAAATAATATACATAAAAGTTTCGTATAGGTTTACATAATTAATTTACACCATCTTAATTCCAAATAAGACAAAGTTTGCAAGCACTTTCGAGTGAAAATAAATAAGGAACACCCACGTGCGCCAGACTAACTTAGCGAGACCCCGCATCGTTTATTCACAAAGCGAATGTTAAATTCACACACACAATACTACGGCGCGTAATTAACTACTTTCCCTTGTTACCAAACTGCCGGCTGTTTACCGCAAATGATCGTTTATTTATGGAGCCGTTTCAAAGACTCCATTAACAGATCTTAATACACAGAGATTTCTTTTTTATCGATTCTGTATAACAATAAGGAAATATTTTCGTTTAATAGAATAAAAGTTAACAATTTTAGTAAAAAAGTTATATTATGAAAAAAATTCTTTTACATATTTTTCTCATATAAAGCGAAGTATTCGCGAGATAAAACCACTAATTGCCTACTTGCACTATGGAGTAACTTTGCAAAGCTTTCGTAATCGAGATAAGCTATCATTTTCTAGAACACTTTCCCCGTCAGGAGGAAACACTTATAACCGTCTAATAGATGCTGACAACGAATAAGGATATGGTTAAGTTGAAATTGTCACTAAGTTCTCTGCGGTTAGAAAATGTCGGTGCCACGTAAACATCAATTATTTTTATTGCTCGATCAGACTAGAAACATTCTACTTCCTTTAAAAGTACATTGAGTAAATTATGAAATCAGAAAATAGACTATCAGTTTTATTCTCCCAAAAGACATTTAACGCTATATTTTAACGAAGGAAACCATTAGCCAGTTACTTAACTATCAATAGTTAAGTTATCAAGTAAATTATTTTAGCAACAGTGTTGACAAAAGTTTGCAGAATCGAAGCCTTGAGAGGCAAAAGTGTCTTTTGTTTTACAAAAAAGGTGACCAATATCAATCTTATTATATAAATAAATGGTAGATAAGTAAAATGTAAACATCGTGAGAGTCGCATTAATATCAGTATCTCGAGTCATTAAATATTTTAATTAATATAATTTTAATTCAGCCAATATATAACTTTGCCCATAAACTAACCGAGTGTCCGACATATTAATTGTCAAGTCATCACTTAAGTTACGTCACATAATTCACGTTATTCGAATTGTATTAATTTTATATTCATTACTGGTAATGGTATTATCGAAGTTTCCATTAAAAAGTAACTCAACTTACGCAACATTCAATATCGTACCGTATGAAACTTATTAAAAACACAACAAAGCAATTTTGTAATCATTACTTTGAACAAGAGATACTGTCTATCATCAACACAGGTGATGACGGGTGTCAGACTACGTAACAATTATGGATTGCATATCAGACAGGCCAATAATATTAGGTGTATATAAATTAAATTTATTTTTATATAATACATTGAATTTTTCTGCGCATTCTAAAATCATCATTTAATCATCCATCGATTGTTTTTAATTTATTTTGAAATACAAATCGAATAACTCAAGTTATCTTAAAGCCCGAAAAAGTTTCGGATTGGACGAGGGCAGAATATATAAAAGTGATATAATATTATATTTTAGACAAATATGAAACTTTCGTATACAAACACGTGGTTAAAATATCGAAAATGAAGAATTAAAATAATTAAATGAGATTTTCAGAGATAAATATCTTCGCAACTTAAGAAGAAGCCGAGGAAATGTCCGGAGAAAACAGCGAAATGCTGTTTTACAATTATAACAATGATGTTAATTCTCTCTGAAGTTCAACATTAAAATGAAAATTTTACACGAAATATTATTTTTAATTCTAAGTCAGACACAGACAAAATCACATACGACAAGCGATAAAACTTAGATTTAAGTATTGATTACTTAAATTATTTAGAAACAGTGAATACACTGCCAAGTTCAATAAAATGTTAATGGGGAAAACAAAGAAACATCCTGTAAGAGGCGTATAAAAGTTAAGTTATACCGCATAGTAAAGTTTTAATGGAAAAAGTTTCAAACGGCCTCTGGCAGTTTTATTAATTCATGCCGCCATGTTGTTCGCTCGCATTGCACTCAGTTATTATTAGCTTAGTGGTCACGGTGACTGGATAATAAGGTCCGAGTTCGTGCTCGATTCCCAAGACCATAAAATGTTGAACCAAGCAAATGATGACTATAGATAGAAAACTACGGAAATTTTATAAAAATCAAATAACGAATAGTGCAGAGTGTGCATTGCTTATGTGCAAGAAACAAAGTAATTTATATAAGCAAGCAGTACAACATTAAAACCCACCATTCTCATGTTCTTGGGTGGAAAACAAACTTTTTTCATGGTGCGCCCCTTTCGTCCAGTCAACGGCACTGCATCCATATTTATTAATCACCAGTCGCATTACTAAGGTAAAGCTACATTACGACTTTGTTATACACTGATGTTACTACGTTACAAAATTCAGTTGAAAAATATACTCTTTCAATCTACGTTGTCGGCACCACACTAATGAAAGCACAGCCATTTTAATATTACCTAACGAATTATAATTAAAATAACTGTACTTAGAAAGGTCGCAAAACAGCAACTGTTTCGCAACACGGGCGGCTTAAACTGAACTTCGAATACCAAAGGACTGGATAATTTTGCGACGAACACGCGATTCGTGGGCACATACATAAATTTAAGTCGATATCGATGGTTCGCGAAACTATCATTGGCTGTATTATCCATTTGTGCTATAAATCTCGATCGACGTTATTTTACAAGGCCTGCCTTTAGTGCAGGACGTTGGAAGTGATAAGACAAGGCGAACGGCATACCGGCGACACTTGGGAAATAGGAGCCGATCAGTCGTCGAGTGCACGACAAATATTTTATTACAAACTTTACACTAAGAATACATGTGTGATTGTAAAACGTGACTGGGAACTATACTAATCACTTGTTCAAATTATTGGTCGATTACCATGAACATCTTTGTTTATTATAACTTTAGTTGTATGTCAATGTAGAAATAATATTAAAAAATATCCAGACAGTAAATCATTTTCAATTTATCACATTCAAAATTTCATATAAGCTAACAAAATTTTGTGATATAGAACAGCCATATAACCGCAACTATGGCACAGTTCACGCGAGCGCCAGGCGGCTCCTGGTACCCTGGTACGACGCGCAATTTCGCCTTCAACATGCAACCTCAGAGCTATTAAAAAACCATATCTAGTATCTACTAAAAAAAAAGTATAAAATACCTAGATAAGGTAAACTATTTCTTTTAAAACAAATTACAAATTAAATTCGCCCTAATGCCTAATTTCTAGTGATAGAGATAAGCTACCTTTATTAAGTACTTTGGGAATTTTATGTTATAAGATGATAAACGAGCTAGCGGGCACCTGAATTTGTCGAAAAAGCAAATCAACTTCTGCCCATAGACATAAGCAATGGTAGAAGCATGCCTCACTTCGATCACTGGAGGAGGGGATGTGTAGAAAGAGCACATTTTCCCTTTTTAGGCATCCCACATAAAAATTACTTCCTTTTTTATTCTTCAAACCAGCATGCAAGACCAGCCTTTAGCTCTTAATAACATAGCCTAGGCATTTAAGTAATACCATATAATCAAGATAATAATTCTCAGTTTTCAAGATAAAGATTAAAGGAACAAAATCTCAGCATAATGACAATAATATGTGAGCAAAACACTATTACACAGAACAGTTAATACCCATGACTTGTTGTTTGTTGCGCTAATTAAATTGTGTCAAAAAGCTGCCCTAGATCGCATTGTGTGGTCGTGGGATTGAGACACTACTTTTATTGTTCATAGGCTCCACATATTGACTAAATAGAAATGATAAACAATGGGTTTCAGATCTTTTTGCAACTATAATCAAACATCATAAAATCAGGGAAAAAATACATGCCTTGCGCAATCCATTTGGGGTTTATTTAAAATGATTTTAGATTTATGTTTTGGTACATTATCCATTTTTATATGAATTCATTAAATATTCTAGAAAATCATTCCTTATGTGATAATAATAGACTGAAATTTTACTCTGTCACAAGTAGTATGTAAAAGTTACTAATTTAAACATACCAATAATTATTTAATAGTACATAAGATTACAAACCTATTTGATTTGTTTACGTTTGAATTGATTGAATAGATTGAATAGACATAAATTTTTATTTTCTATTTATACAATTTATTGTTAAACATGCATCATATCATACATGGGAACAAAATGCTCTCTTTTATAAGGGAACAGCTCAAAATTATTTAAATGTTATGAGTGATGTGTTCATTAATTTTTTTTATTTCCTATGCCTTCTTGTTACTGCAGTGTTTGCTCAAAGACATTTAATGGCAACAACAACATGACAAACTAGGGACCTCAGAAGCTTAACTTTAGTACTGCAAGTAATCCTTGATTTAAGTTTCAAGTTGGTTTAGGCTAAACATCATACCAAAGTTAATTCAGCTTATGGAATAAGACACCAAGTTTCACAAGAGTAAACTATTGTTAACGAAGGTTGTTGCTTCTTGCTTCATGTTTACCTTCACTAAAATTGTGTATGAGTAATGTAAAACTTGCTCAAATTCATTATTTCTTTAACCAAAATAATGATCATAATTAATGACCTAAATTGACTTCCTAATAAATGTTAAATTCAGTCCTATGGGTTATGAAATTAAAAGTATATTCATGTAAAGATACTGGCCTTGTTTTTGACGTGTTATAACTTATAAAACTTTCTAAGATAAATAATGCTATTATTTGCACAGCTAAAACAATAGTTTACTGTTTATTTTGCTTATATTAATCCATAAATAGATTTTTTTAATATAATTTTAATGAAATACTCTAATCTAATCTCTGTAAAGCTACAAAATAAACTTACCACATTGTTATAGTTGAAGGCTGCAGCTCCTGAAGCGTAAAACTCCCTGTTCAATTTATCGCTCATTATGTTTTGGCGCGAAACACTTGTATCTTAAATTGAATTCCACATAAAACAACATTATATCTTCAATAAAAACACGAATCCTTCTTATAATAAAATAAGAATTCCACGAACATGGGGAGCGTCCGAACTAACATTTCGATGCTAAAGTCAGTACACCATCTATTACATATAATATCTAACATAAAGATTACTGTAGATAAATTTATAATTATTTAGCGACTTATCTTAATTATTTTTATTTATTTTAAAGGTTTTTAATGTAATATCACCATCAGATTATTTTCACTTGACACTTTACCTTGACATATAATATGAACCATAAACGACTGTCACAGACAACAAAAATTTACAATAAAAAAAGCGTTCGGATACTTGCAACGTCAAAAGGGCTAGCAACTAAAATTATTTTTGTTTTCCGAATTAATTTGTAATTCGTCACTTCTTTCTTGTCTACATCATGCTTGAATCAATTCATTCATAAAATTTCCCTCATACTCCACCTCCACTCGATCCTTTTAATAACATGCCCATTTCATGCAAACCTTTTAATGCTCGATATCGTTCGTGTTCGCAACTTTTCCGCTAAATGACTTTAAATGTTACGCATATTTTAGGTAGTTATTAAAATATGAAGTAAATCTAAAATTATATATATTTTCCTTAAATTGTTATAAACAAATCACAGTATGTCTTTTAATACACCATATGTGTAAATATTATTTCTTTTCACCATTAAGTCTTGTCATGCATTTGTAAATATATTTTTGAATGCCATCCGATCCCATACGTTCTTCTATGATTTTTAAAGATAAGGTGAAGACCTCCCATGCTAAGTCCTCGTCCCGAGAGAGTTCAGAAGGAGCACAATAGTAGCAGTTATTGAAATATAATCCAGTTACATGATCTAATTCACTTGCTACTGCTGTATAGACTGTTGTTGCTGCTGCTTGTTGCTAGAATAAAACAGTGTTCCATTAAAACAAAAAACCTTCAAAACACAATAACTTATACCTAAAATTTAGTGTGTCAGTCTTACCATTGACTTTGTAAATGGCCTAACAATGAAGAACAAAAGCCTAAATAACCACCAGGATTTACTAAGATTAGTGTAGACCATGTTCCCTGGGTGAAGAGAGTTTACACATATTTGTTTATCCCGCCATTCTTCACTTAAAATCTGAAAAATTCAAAATCTAATTATTTTTGTGGGTAATTGTTTGAACACAGCAGATTGGCATTAGCAACTTTTTCATAGTACTGTATGTGTAATAAATATTTGACCGCAATCTAAACTAATAAAATTATAAAAAGAAAAGATTTGAATTTTTATATGTAACAAAGAAAGCTCAAATACTCCCAGACTCATTTAAAACTTTTTCTATTTAAACTCCGCATGATAACATCTCAGGTAAAAGCTAAAGTTAATAATATGATATCAATGTTTGAAGATGATAAAGACTTACCTTAGCTATCATAACCATATATAATTTGGAATTGTTATATGCCATCATAGAACTATATGAATCTCTGGTCATTGCAACATTCTGCTGAGTAAATACATTTTGCAATGAGGCAAATCTAAAAATAAAATCAAAATGCATTCAGAACTGTACATGTTACAGGCAATAATTAACTATTTTTTTTTATTCACAAATATGTTTCATCAACCAAACATATGACCCCATATTATGATCAATAATATGAAACAAAAACAAAAGGTTTTATGGAAGAACATAACGAAACTGGTAACAATTGATTCAAAACTAAGTGTAAACAATAGATTAAGTACCTAAGCGTGACACTCACCTATGAGATTCTGAAGATACAAAAATAACTCTAGTGCCTTTCTTCAACAATGGTTCCAGTAACAGAGTAAAGTATAGATGAGCTAAATAATTAACTTGGAATGTAGTTTCTAGTTTATCAATGGTTTCTGTGTATGGCAATCCAAATACTGCTGCATTCAATATTAATATGTCCAGATAACTAAAAAATCATTAACATGTAATATAACTAAGAGTTCAATTTCTTTCACATATAGAGGTCTTCACTTTGTTCTTTGCGACCAGATATTGCCACTCGCACATGGAGGTTTCTTGCTTATCAAGGTGCAACTAACACATTATATGAGTAAATTTGAGTTATTCATTTCTTTAGGAAATTGTTTCTAAATTGTAACTCAAAAACAACTACTATTTATGATTATGTAAATTAAATGTTGTCTTTAATATAACATGTTAAATCAAGAAATTAAAGAAAGGAATTTACTTATAACATACTCTGAAAAAATAGTCTTCACAGTCATCGCACATTTTTTCACACTCTCCAATGAGGCTAAATCTAAATGAATAGATTTTAGATTATCCTCTGATGCATTGGTTTCTTTGACAATGTCAGCTATTGCTTTTTTAGTAGCTTCCATGTTGCGGTTTGCCATTAGAATGTTACAACCATGCCTTGCCAGTGATTTAGCAGTTTCATATCCTATTCCAGCATTACAGCCAGTGATTAAGGCAAATTTCCCAGATAAGTCTATTCCATGTAGAACCTGAAAAAATAATCGGATGTTATTAGTTTAGTTTAGCTTGGATAACTGTGTGTCCTCTGTCTATAATTAAAAATGTAAGTTCTGTTAATCTCCATTTGTTTAAGTTTAAAGTGTGTAGTAAAAATTGAGATACCTGAAATGCAGTAGTAGATGAATCAAATCTTTGACGAAAATCATTAACATGCTTCTTTTCTTCAGTGGCAAATGCTAACCGGGGATCTACATACGTTTTGTTACCGGTTTCTTGCTGCACGTACAAAGTTTTGCCAGTTTCGTCGACAGTTTTTGTCCAACCAAATGGTAAATCTTGTGGAATAATTTTCTTTCGGCCAGTTCTGGGATGAGTCCATTGGATTTTATTTGTGCCAGAACTGTAATAACGTATTCTTATAATAAACAAGCTTACAATTAAATATGAATAATAATAATGATACAAACTTGACAAAGTAAACATTTCCATCGTCAGTTGACTTTTCTACCCAGCCAGGAGGAAGTTCATCTTCACTGTCTGAATCGAGATTATGCATATTGTGTGTATGAAAGTTTGTACACCCTGTTCCTAGTTATTGTTTTGAATGCCGATAAATCACCTATAAACTAAACTGCTAAACACCACTATAAAGAGTATAAAAGTAGGATATATAGTTTTAGTGGTGTCAAGTGTCAAAGTCAATGCCAGATGATGACAGGCATGTCATATTATGTCAAGTCAAATACCAGACTATAAAAAAAAGAAAAAAAAAAAAGAACAGAGAATACACAAGTATTTTTTTTTAGTATAAATTACAAATGAGGAAGTGGCCTCGTAAATTCGGCACAACAGCGAAGTGACTGTTGCCCTTTAACTTCTGTGTTTGCAAATGCATTGCCTACCTTTTCGTTGACGGAGAAGGGGTACCGAAAGACTATGTTTCCCCTAAAAGAAAAGGGTGGGAAGAGGAACGAGAAGTGAGACGATACGCGAAATTGCTTTACACTTTATTTCATACAAAAATTGTATTATTAACATACTAATTTAAATACGCTTAACAACTAATAATACAGCAAAAACAAGGGTTATAAATTTTTTTAGTTTTAAATGTTAAAAACGGCAGGTTGTAGGTTTTTTTCTGAAATGAACAATGCGTTTAATTATTAACTTAAAATAAAACAAATGAAAAATAATCTTCAACTTAACTGTAATATAACTTATTTTATTTATTACGCAGTACAAAATAATCTTAAAGAACTATTGTTACAACACCAAATGTTATAATTTCGTGATTTCTATGTTTGTTTTGTCGTTTTCCTTGGATTTGTTATTTGGAAGGCAGAACGAGGTAAATGCACAAACTGGAACAAAAAAGGGGAATAGTAAGTTGACCATGGAAAAAAATATATCGACATTCAATGTAACTTACCTATTAACAAACCGCCGAAGATGTAGAAATTAGCCATACAAGCCGTGTTTATAAGTGAGCCGACCAAGTTTGAACCAAAAATCGCTCCCGAACGACCAACCATCATTACCAAACACATTGCCATACCTCTGAAAATTTTATGCTAATTTAAAATTATATTAAAAAAGAAGAGTGATATAGATCAACAATGATGTGTTTGCCGTTGGGTGTAAGTCCAACTAAATTATGACAGCTTACTAGCGCCCTACTGGCAATGTGGAATAGTGTCACAAAGTCTCAATTCTATTTGTACATACTATGGTTGTTGTTGTGTTATGATTTTTTATGCCACTTTCTATTTTTATGCTAGTACTAGCAAATCCTTAAGGTGGCGTACTGGTTATTTTACCTTAGATGTGTAGGAAAAATGTCCGTAGTGTACGCTCCAATAGGTCCGATTGCAAGCGTGGTCATCATCAATGACTGCATGAAAATCACTAGCAGGATTCCATTCTTTACAAAGTTGATTAAAAGGCAACAAATACCGGTGGTTAGAAGAATGAAAGATATCAATATCTTTTTGCTAATAACTTTTACGCTAATGCTAACCGGCAACGCGATGATACTGCATAAACAACACGCTATAAAGCTTATGAGAGAAGTGTTGGTGTCAATAGAGTCGTCACATGTGACATTGCGTATTGAATTCTAGGGAAAGAAAGAGAGAAATATATTTTTAAATTATTCAAAATATTTCATTATAAATAAAAATTCAACTTTTAATAAATTCAAATACAATCAAAATGTAATAAGTTCGCTGGTTATAAATTAGGTGAATAAGAGGTACCTTAGTATCTTCCCAAACTATAACATCACAAGCAGAACTTTCATTCAGACCACCGAATAAAATTATTCTGTTCACAAAGTCAGGGGTCCATATGTAGAGACCACTCAAACTGAAACAAAAAATGATCAGGACGGGCGAAGAGAGCACTATATCCCCATACCCACAATGAGATACTTATAACGGCTGTGCCGATTTTGGAGTTTGACGGGAAGATAGCAATTGTATGCATACTCACTTTGCGTAAACTCCGAAGAGCAAAAAACTATTTAGAGCTATCCACTTAATATATGGAGGCTGCAACAAAGGAGTTGACTGCCTTTTTAATGAAGAGCGAAAACCGTAGCTGTCTGTGTGTCTGTGTGGCTCTCTTTTTAAAGTTTTTATCTAAACAAAAAAATTACAGAACTAATGTATAAACCTGATATAATAAATGTTCCGTAATTAAATATTTGATGTGTGTGATGTCAAATAACTATGCTTATTCTATCGAGGTTCTTTATAACCGTGGATTTACACCTGTCATAATGCAAACTTTATCTTTCTTTTTTATATAGAATGAGAGGAATGTCAATATGATGTGTTTCGGAAGTGGAAACAAGAATACATCATTATTCAAAAGAAAATCGTATCTAGTATAACTAAAACAATATTTAAAAGACTTACAGGATAATCATCTAGTGATTTCTTCTTGTTTTTAGAATATATGATCTTCAATGTATTAAGACTTTCTTCGATTCTATTTTGGGACATGAGGAATTTGGGACTTTCGGGAGCATCATATGCTAAAGTGGCAGCTATGATGAACAGACTTCCAAAAGCCAGACACAATAATCTCCAAGGTCGAAAAAAGTAAATACCAAAATCTAATTTGAAGTCTAAAGACAGAATTCCCAACGCCAATACTAAAACAAAAAAAAAAGTTAACTAATCACTTTAAAAAAAATAATAAAAAATCTAATTGGTCAACTCACAAGGCACTAAAGCAGAACCCATTATTTGCATAGGATTCATAATCGATGCCGCCAAATCTCTATATTTCGGTGGCAAAATCTCAGCAATATAGGTGTACGGAGCGGCTGCAGTGCACGACATACTGAAATAAAAATATAATAAATAGTTATTACACTAAAGACAACGACTCTATAAAAAAAACTTTTCAATTCGTCCAACTGTGTTTCTTTTTCGAATCCAAAGGTAAGGGAGAGTGATAAGAGTGGTAATATTGTGGTAAGGTCTGTGCCAACAGTGTTTTTCAGAATAAAAATTAATATTACGTAAGATACGTAAACATATGTAGTTTAAAATATAAATTAACTTACCACAACGACGAGAGTAGTTTACAAAGAGCAAATGATATTAAATTTGGCGTAAATGCAGATGTTATTGAAAATATACCGGCAAGTAATGAACTGTAAACTAAAGATTTTTTCCTTCCACACGTATCGATAAGATAGCCCCAGGGAAACGACGATGCTAAAATACCTTAAAAATAGAAGCCTTTAATTACCGATATTCAATGATGTTGTTGCAAATCAAGTTTTTAGAAATTCACTATAAAATTTAGGTGAGTCGTTAGTGTGTTAGTGAGTAAGGAAATCGATCGCAAGAATGCCCTGACCTCAGTGGAAATGTACCGTAATTTCAATTCTGACTCGACCTATTAATTACATGACAATGGCTTACTTTCGATACTCTATTTATTATATTCTTTTCTTTGTAAAATATGCCTAATGGTCAAACCTACAATCTTGTAACCATCAATAGCTTTAGGATGTCGATTTATTGCATAATAATAATATAATAAAAGACATTTTAGCTACATTTTTTTTATAAAAAAAAAATGTTTCTGGTACGACCCTAAAACACTTAAAACATTTTGATGCAACTGTTAGGCTATTCTTTGGATATCGTGGATGGTTTCTTAGTAACTTATTTTTTACATTACGTGGCATTGTAATGCAAGAGATATAATGTCGGGTTTAACTAGTATGCATTTACATACCTATGTAAGGTATTGAGGCTATAATCCCTCGCTGCGTTTCACTCATCTGTAGATCACATTTAGCAGCAGGCAAAATAAAGCCATATCCAAATGGTTCTATTGTCGATGTGATTAAGAATAATGCTAGTATCATGCAGTATTTGATATTATAGCAACCAATACCTGAAAATAATCAGTGTTAAAAAAACAATTATTTATACTTTGAGACAAGCCGGCCAATATTTGAATAACACAGGCCGATGATGATAATGGTGTTTTTTATCTATATTAATATTATAATAAAAAAAACTTCCTTTAATTCCACGAGGGCGAAGTTATGGGCAGTTGCTATAGTATACAAAATAGCGTTTGACCCTGATGATCCCACGTGATTTTTAATGATAATGTGTCACCACACGCTACACAATATGTTAAAAAAGTACTCTTGAAGACCAACGACATATTTGGACTTAGACGGAACAATTAGCTAATTTAGTTTTTTTAAGTATTAGAATTGAAGAAAACATCAAAAACATACCGGCTACATCCAAGGCTTGATCTAAGTCTGCTTCATAAATATGTTTTTCCTCTACTCTTCCAGAATTAGTCTTTCCCTTGCATATTCCGAATTTCATTTTAGAAATGAGAGCAGTAAAAATGTTAAATTTAAAGATAGACACAACTGCTTTCCTTTAACACTGTATATTAGTATTAGTTAAAACAGGTTTGCTATCAAATTTTTGAGGTTGAACACCCAATTATTTTAGTAAAATTCATTCACTTACTTTAAAAACTTATTGAAAACTAGAGACAAATTTACAGCTATATTTTATTTATAAGAATCAACTTCATCAGGATCATTCCACATCATGAATGTTTGATATTTCAACACGATATTTGTAAAGTGTGAATGTAATAAATCTTAAATTTTTTAATACGTATTTTTTAGTACTTTTCCAATGGAATATTTTCTTTTCATTTGAAGTAATTAAAGATTAAAATAAAGTACAAAGTAGGTCATTTTAAAAATTAATTTGATACTTTTTTGGATGATTAATTAATTCAGAATTAAAAAAAGGTTGCAAGGACAAAGTAGGTCAATATATAAAATTTTATTCGTAAAAATAATCTTATCCTACACGACTTAAAATACATTTGTACATTTGATTTACGATTTATATGTTTTTAATTACAATTTTGTCGTTATCGCCTCTTTAGTTTGTTTTTTCTTAGATCCCGGCATCAGGAATGATAGCAAACCACAAACTGAAAAAGATACAGATTAAAATAATTATTGTATTATATAATCTTAGTATCAGTTTTTAACATGAAAGAAAGATCTGTTATTTATCCTTGGCAATACGTTAATAGTCATCTTTACTTAGGTAAGTTAGAAGTCATTATGTAGATTTTCAACTTACACATCAGAAATCCTCCGAAGAAATAAAACGTAGCTTCACAAACTGCATTTAACATAGCGCCAGCGACATTAGCTCCGAACACGGATCCTACACGACCTATCATCATTGATAAACTGACGGCCATACCTCTGCAAAGAAATACAAAGTGAAAAATCTTCAGTACGGAATGTAATCTATTAAACGAATTTGAATGTGGCATTTAAACCATTTTCGAGGCATTTAACAACAATAAATGCAAAGTAAAATGTTCTTCGCCTTTACTACTCGGAGCTTTTATAGTAGGTTTCTGAGACCAAAATATCTTGATAAAACATGTCGTCATCGTCATCCGTGTCATTATTTTTGAGAAAAAAGAGATAACAATACGGTTAAACGAAGATCTTGATCTCAGAAACCCACAGTTAGTGATACATAGAGTTGTTTATGATATCCATGTAGTTTTAGTCCCAGATAGTACTAACCTTAGATGTGTTGGGAATATTTCTACAGCGTATGCATTGACTGGTCCTATCGCTAATCCTAGCACTGGCAACGCTGATAAGAATATAGCAAACAAAATATCTTGTGTAACCACGTTGATCAGTACACAGAATAGACCGATTATCAATTGAACTGCTATTAATAAGTTCTTCTTGCCGATGATCTTGACGGTGCTACTAACTACGATTGCGATGACGGCGCATGTTACATTGGCCACCGAATTAATGAGGAAAGTCATCGTGTCCAATGTATCGTCACATTCGGCGAAGTCATCAGCAGTCTAAAACAAAAGACAACATCTTTAGGCAAATTTTTATAGAAACAAGAAACAAAGAAGTATCGATTACTTAATCTTCTCCGCTATTATTAAGCATATAGTTAACCAGTTACCTACAAACCTAAATACCTACATACCTACCTTCGTTATTGTAAAAGAGTAAAAATGTATTACATGTATTTTTAACAGTGGTAGAGCCTGCTTTAACATCTTCGCACGAATTGTCCCGGCTCGCCCGGTGAAATACCACGACCACACAGAAGACAGGCGTGAAGTCGAAGCAATTTCGCGTTTCGTCTGATGAGTGTGCGTCCCGGAGGCCTAATATAGTCCTCTTACCCTTCCCATCCTTTTTCTTATAAGGAAAAGATTGGAAATGGAAGTGGACTTTCCGGATGAGAGGATGCATGGGTAGGGAAATTATTTTCTTTCTGTGCATCCTCTCCTCCATCGATTAAAGGTAGGCAACGCATATGCAATTGCGTATGTCTATGGGCAACGGTCACTTCGCTATTTCAGCGATTTCAGGTCGCCGCTCGCTCGTTTGCCACCTTATGATAAAAAAAAACTTAAAGTTACAACACATAATTAATACATACACTGTTAAGTCGCTGGGCGATAACTTCGCAAGCCGTAACCCCTTCACCGTCACCAGTCAGCACCCGGTTCAACACATCAGGTATCCAAACATTAAGACCATTTATTCTGAAACCATCAAATATTATTTATAAAATCGCAGAACGACAGTTAACAAGAATAGAAATTAATTACAAAAAGAAAAGGCACACCGTACTCACGTCGAAAATATACCAAAGAATATAGTACTGTTGAGTGCCATCCATTTTAAAAAGGGCGGTTTAAACAAAGGTACTGATTGTACTTTTAGTGATGTAAAGAATGCAGGTTTTTCTTTTTTAACAAATTCGTCTGTCTTTAGGCTTTTAATCTGAAAATTAAACACAAACTTAAATTTACTGAATTATACGAAAGAAAGTGATATCGTCGAATCTTCAACTGTTTATACGAGTATTTGCATGTCAAGTAAAAGCTAAATATAATGTGTAATGTTCCAGAACTCGACTTCGTCAATTGAAATCAGGTAATAGTAGAAAAGACAAAGGCGTACAAGGATCAAACTTAATAATTTACTAAAATAGCTAAAAACTAATACAGAAGAGTACTTTGTATTCATCTTCATCTTGAGGTGTACAAGACTAGTGAAGGTTGGCAGTAATTGTATTACTTACAGGATAATCATCCGGAGATTTTTTCTTATTCTTCGAGTACATCATTCTTAACAAGTCGAGGGTTTCATCAAATCGTCCTTGAGATATCAGATATTTTGGGCTTTCTGGCCCGCATGTCAGTAGCAGCGCAGCTATTATGAATAAAGAGCCGTACATCATTGTCAGTAGTCTCCATGGTCGAAATTCGTAAGCTCCGAAATCCACTCTAAACTCCAATGGAAGTATAGCCCAGCCGAACACTGGAAAACAAGCATTAATATATATATTTTTTTACATATCATATGGTGGCAAACGAGCGAACGACCACCTGAAATCGCTGAAATAGCGAAGTGACTGTTGCCCATAGACAAACGTAATTGCATATGCGTTGCCTACCTTTAATGGACGGAGGAGAGGATGCACAGAAATAAACTATTTTCCCCTTTCATGCATCCTCTCATCCGGAAAGTTCACTTCCACTTCTCATTCTTTCCTTATGAGAAAATGGGAGGGAAGGGAAAGAGGACTAAATTAGGCCTCCGGGACGCACACTCATCAGACGAAACGCGGAATTACTTCCATTTCACGCCTGTCTTCTGTGTGGTCGTGGTATTTCACCGGGCGAGCCGGGCCAATACGTGCGAATATGTTAAATTGGGCTCTACCACTGTTATAATTAATATAAATATATTATAATTAATATAATTAAATAATTAATATTAAGTTATTAATATTAATAAATATTTAAAAAATTTATTAATTAAGTAATATATCTTATAATTAATATAATTAAGTAAATATTCAGTAGAGAAAAAAATCAAATTCAAGGTTAATACCCAAAATTTGAATTGTAAGTAATTGTCGACTGTCGGAAAGTCGTGCTGAAGATTTAAAATAACCTTTTTAATTAGTGATTACTGGTGAACATGATGTATGTAAAGGTTTTATGATTTAAAAAAAATACTTACAAGGAACTATAGCGGATCCCAATATCTGCATTGCGTTAGTAACAGATAAAGTGATATCTCTATACTTCAGGGGGACAAGTTCTCCTATAAATGTGTACGGAACTGCAGCCGGACATGCTATACTAAAAACAAATGCATATTGTCTATAAATTAACGTAAAAAATTAAAAAAAGACAAAGTACTAGTCAGACAAAATGTTTCAGAAGGACTTTATTTAAGGACAAAATACAAGTATTTTGTACTGATTTTTTTTAAAGATAGACTTTTAGCTAAAGTTAGCTAACCTTACTAAGTTTTGAATGCAAATAGAAATTTTTAGATGTCATTCAAGGGCTTTTATAATTGGACCTTTATGAATTAATTTTCTCTCGTGTGTTGTTTAAACCGAAAAACTATTGGATAGTTACAGCTACTGCTGATTTTAATATGATAAAATAAAATGTTATTGATAAGATAAATATTGAATTACTTGATAACAAAATAACTACATCATAATGAAATGAAGAAAATCGGGAAGAGATAAATAAAAAGATACGTATTAACCATAAAAAGTATTTAAAAATTGATTAAAGATTTATGAGCTATACATTCCTCGCGATTATCGGGACAATTGAATAGCTATTAAACTGGTGTAATAAAAAATAGGAGTTATTGTAACTTACCATAATGCCGACAAGAATTTGCAGACAGCAAAACTTATAAAGTCAGGCATAAAGGCGGAAAGCAGTACAAATACGCCCGCCGCCAGAGAACTCAAAATCAATGACATCTTCCTGCCCCGAGTGTCCACTAAATAACCCCATGGAAATGATGTCAGTACAATACCTGTAAGAAAACATTTGAAATTAAAATTGTCAAGCAATTTAATGATATGCAATTTTGCAGACAAAAGATACAAAGGCGTTGCCTTAATGGTTTACTGCGGTTAGGAAAATAGATATTATATGTAGATTACCCTGAATAATTCTTCTTCTTCCAAGCTATCCCCATTTTTTGTTGCCTAAAACTTTTTCAGACTTGATGCCTTCAAGTCTTAGAATAATTAGCGTTTTATTAGAGACTAACCGTGGGCTTCTGAGACCGAAATTTCCGATTAAAACATATTGTTTTCTCTGTTTTGTTTAATGACAGGGTTGATGATATATTTGATACAGAGATCATGGTCTCAGAAACGCACGGTAAGTGCACGTTTACATGAACAATAAATAATATTTCAATTGATCTTGTAGATGGGTTTTCCGCGCGGGATTGCGAGGTCATGAACACGCCTTATCATAATTTATAATTCTAACAACATAATGACAATGATAATAAATTAAAGAGCTGTAAGAATAAGATTATAATAGAAGATAAGATTTCTGGTATGTAATACGTAATGGATGTCATAACTTACCGATATAGGGTACAGAAGCTAAAAATCCTCGCTGTCCATCTGTTATGTTCAAATCACATTTAGACGATGGTAATATGTAGGAGTAGCCGACTGGTTCTACAATTGCTGCTACGAGGAATAGAGCCAACACTAAACAGTATTTGATATTGTACCAGCCGAGACCTAGAAACATGTTTCAGGTTACAAGAGCAAAGAAAATATACACAAATAGGCTTAATATTTTTCTGTGCTAATCTTACTAATATTATAAATGCGTATGATTAGATGGATGGATGCTGAAATTAGGCATGGATGTAAAATAAATCTGGAAGAACACATAGGCTACTTATTAAGTTTTTTTTTTAATTTCGCGCGGACAGAATCGCAGGCTACACCTAGTATAATAATAATGGTGACTGTGAGCTAATCTTAGAACTAGATTATTGCATTCTATTGGTTAACTAATTTCATTATTTTTTTGTAAATTATACCTTAAAGTAAATTGAATAAAGTTCATTTTTCTTTATTTTGAATAATGTCGGCGACGAGTTTGTCTAGTGAAGAATCATAGATCTTGATTACTCAGATAATGTACAGTTATAAAGTTACTTTGAAACTTTGTTCCACAAATGCAAATAAAAGTATCAGCAATGATCGAGATCTTCTTAATCTTTATTATGTAGGTTAGTAATTTTCCTTCATCTTGTTTGTGTTACGAGACTAATTAATATAAAGAAAATAACAAAAGGAGGAATTGCTTTGATGAAAATTGCTTTTGTATATCGTTCTGCTAAATACTAAGTATATAATAAAATATAATCTCATTACATAAAATAAATACTTATTATATATTTAACATTGAATATGAATAATTTCCAACTCTAATGTAAACAATACAATTATCGGTCCATGATCACGACATTAGTCAAAACATATAATACTTCTGTGTCTTGTTAAATATAAATTAATACTAAAACTGGTTGTCAAAACAGTGACTCCATGACTGTTCGTTACAGTCGCATATGTTATCTTAATGCCTTACTGTTTACTAATTATAAATGCGAATATTTGGATGGATGTATGGATGTTTGCTAGAAGATATAACGGCTGCATAGATATCGCTGAAATTTAGCATAGATGTAGAACATAGTCTAGAAGAACATATAGGCTACTAATAAACTACGCTTTAAATAAATAAATAAAAAAAAATATTCCCTGAGACGAAGTCGCGGGCGACAGCTAGTACCTATATGGTCCAGTTTTCAGTTCAAATTTTGCGATAACGTTTTCTTTCATTAAAACTTAATTTATTGAAAACTTATTTTAATTAAAACCTACTTAATTTTTTGTTCTCTTTGCATAACAGGTTTGCATGCGGAGCATTAAGGTGATGAATGATATTCACCATTTTATTTATACCCTTCCATGTGGTCTAAGGGGACTGGAGACAGGGACTAGCGTGTACCACTTACGAGTTTCAGCGTTTGTAACATTTCAAAGGCATTGTGCATTCTTAAAAAACGAATCAACTAAAAGCGTTCCATAATTTGTTTATCTCGTACTACTTATTTGTAGCACAATACAGATAGATTTCAATATAAACAATGGTTATCTATAAAAAGTTATAGATTAAAACGTCCCAATTGCCTTACTTATTAGAAACAGGCAAACATGAAAACATCCTAAAGTAATCTAAAATTGATTTAAAATTAAAATAACTTATAGAGATAAATGAATGATTCACAACAAAATATTTTGTCAAACCTGCGACATGTAAAGCGTGATCCAAAGTTGCTGCATTTTCGTTTTTCTTCTCAACAATCTCACTGACCGTGTCAAATTGATTTCCATTCATTGTTTCGTATTATAAATAATGTTATCATTTATTTAACAATTATATCACATCAAATTATCACATAATTCACTGTTATTAAAAAAATAATTCAGCTGAGATAGACGCGACCGTCTTCAGTGTGTACGTAGGCGCTGCTAAATTATTAATGTTTTGATAAAGTATACAAAACTGATAATAAGCTATAAAGTATATTTATCATGTCATGTAATTTAAAACGGTTAATTTAAAAAAAATGTAACATTTTTATTTTCTACATTTAACACCATTTAAAAAGAATGTTTAGTTTTAATCAAGGTTAGCTTTCGCAGTTGTAAGGACGTCCATTACTAGACCTCTTACCCTCTGCTACGACTCGATGACCTTGACAACATCGTCATCGATTTAATAAACTTATGCTTATTTCATATTTCGTGAATAAAGTAAGTAAATGTTATGCTAATTTATGATAAATTCGCGAAAACCGTCTTTTGTTATCCTTGCAAAAAATTGTGTAGTTTTTTCTTCTAAATTTATAATTTAATATGTCTGTATATGTTCGTACCTCACGTAACCGTTAATTTAACTTTATTAATATATTTTGTTATCTTTGTTTCAAAGAGAATCAGAGACATGTCAATATTGTATTAATACTGCTGTCTTAGTTCTTGGTGGTCTTACGATAATGGAGGTTTGTGAACAAAAATTTAAAGTAATAGAATAAGTACATTTTGTTACACTGATAAAAAAAAACAATTAATACGAGTCATGGCTTGCAGTTTTTGGTTACGCTAAGTGTCTACTTTATCAACACATTTTATATTATCTTGATAAACTAAAACGATCACAATGTGTACAGATTAACGTCATTTTTATTGTTTACGGTGAAAATATACGTATATGTTATCAAAATCGAATCGACAAGTATGTGATGTTTATTACTACACTGCTACTACTAATAATTAATACATCGGCCAAATTAGTTACAACGCTCATTAAATACTATGTTCATGGTGATTAAAAATGTAACAACATTTATACCATTATATTTTAAATTTTTATACCCTATGAATACTGCTACGAAGATTTCTAAGTTTATCAAATTAATAAGGTTAGAACTACACACATTACACAAAAAGTGTTTCGTTTATTCTATTCATTCTAGTTTATTACGCACTTGTTCGTGGTTGTCTTTTTTCTTAAATAAATTAGTATCGCTATCATAATCTCTTTTTGCAAATAAAACAACTTTATCTTAAACAATGTTAGTTTACATAATCGTATAATGACAGTATTACAATAGGATTATGACGAAATTCTTTTTTATAACATGGAAAGGATTGAGGTTTAGATTTAGTGAATAGATAAAAAGTGGAATGAGTACAAAAATAAATTTTATTCGGATACAAGTTTATATCTTACATGGCTTATTTTATACGTACAATTATTTACGATACTTCGTTTCTATAAATCACATTTTTGTCATCAACACCTCTTTGGTTTGTTTCGCTTTAGAAGAGGGCATTAGGAACGACATCAAACCGCAAACTGAAAAGTAAATAAAATGTAATAAATAACAAAATAAAAAAATAAAACTTTTTCAACCATTAACAGTAGAAATCAAACAAAAGCTTACACATAAGTAATCCTCCAAAGAAATAGAATGTGACTTCACAGGCAGCGTTTAACATAATCCCAGCGATATTAGCTCCAATTACGGAGCCAATACGACCCATCATCATTGATAAGCTGACAGCCATGCCTCTGCAAATTAAAATGTTAACAGTTTGTACTTTATGGACTGACTAAAATAAGTATGCAGATAATCAACTCAATCAATCAAATCAACTTTCCAACTTCCCACCCTTCCCTTATCATATTCCTTACATTATCTCTGTGGTTTATTAGTTTCATTAAATTTGTACTTTACATTGTATATAAGATGCCAAACCAGAAGAGAGGTTGTTTGTAATATTTTAAAGTTCAGCATACCTATAGAAGTATTTACCTTAGATGTGTTGGGAATATTTCTACAGCGTATGCATTAACTGGTCCTATCGCTAATGCGAGCACTGGCATCGCAGACAAGAATATAACAAACAATATATCTTGCGTTACCACATTAACTAATGCACAAAATAGACCGATTATCAACAGCACTGATATTAGTAAGTTCTTCTTGCCGATGATCTTGACGGTACTACTGACTACGATTGCGATAACTGCACAAGTCAAATTAGCGACAAAGTTGATGAGGAACGTGGTTGTGTCCAGCGAATCATCACATTCGACAATGTCATCTCCCGTCTATAAGAAAAAGAGAAACGGTAATTTAAATTTATTACTTTGAAAAAGTTGTACATTCGTCTCATTATACATATATAATATTATATATATATATGTCTCCAACAGGGAGTTCGGGGACTACCCATGTTAGGAGTGACTAAGCTATCAACCACGCTAGATTAGTGTGGTTGATAGCTTGATTAGTGGTGTTGACTTCCAAAATATATTTGAAATTCTTGGTCGATATATACAGGTTCCATCACGATGTTTTCCTTCACCGTTATAAAGTCGGATAAATGTACATATAAAACTGTAAAGTAACAGTAAGGGGCAAACGAGCAGCGGGAACACCGAGGTGTTCAACGACGCCCATGGACATCAGCAATACCAGAGGAACCGGAGATGCGTTGCCGGCATTTGAGATGGTGATACACTCCCTTCTTGAAGGACCCTAAGTCGTAGCGGTTTGGAAATACCGCCGAGTACCGTTCGGCCAAGTGCTTCATTGCGTCATTGACGCTCTTTTGTTTGGATGTTATTGTTATACGTACAGCGTTGAGTCTTTGGGCGATAATTTCACATGCCGTTGCTCCTTCACTATCACCTGTTAGCACGCGATTTATAATATCAGGCACCCAAATATAAAGACCATTAGCTCTGAAAAAAAAAATAATCGCTTACAATTCTGTGGGAGGCAGTTAGTAAGTTAAATGTTAGTAAATGTACATCTTGATATGAATTCAAAATCACAGTTTACACTACGATCTTTAAATAATTTTAGAATATTGTATGAAGCGAAAATTTTGAAAACTCCATATACTATGTTCCGTCTCCAAAAAGTTCTTATAAAATCTAAAAACGAAGTACTTACGTTGCAAGAATTCCAAAGAAGATAGAACTATTGAGTATCATCCATTTTATATAAGGCGGTTTAAATAAAGGCAATGTTTGTACTTTCAAAGATGTTAAGAATCTAATTTTTTCTTTTTGAACAGTTTCGTCGATCTTAAGACTCTTTATCTGTAAAAAGCAAAATCTTACAGCATAATAGATTGTTCCAAGTAAGGTGTGTACTATGTTATATTGGAATTTAAAGAAAATGTACGAAAAAGCATAATATATTTTCCGAAGTACTGAATCCAGAATTAAGGTTAATAAATTTTATCACGACAAAGTATGAATAAAGAGCTAAGAGGGCTTACCGGAAATTCATCAGGCGATTTCTTTTTATTTTTCGAATATATTATCTTTAACAGTTCCAAAGTTTCGTCATATCTTCCCTGAGACAAAAGATATTTTGGACTTTCTGGTCCGCATAACAACAAAAGAGCCGCTAATATGAATAAAAAACCGTACATCATTGTCAGTAGTCTCCATGGTCGAAAGTCATAAGCTCCGAAATCCACTCTAAAGTCTAAAGGTAGGACAGCCCAGGCGAACACTGGAAAATGAGTTTTTAAAGTAGTAAAATTTAGAAGAATTTCCTGATAACAAACCTGTTTTGAATGAAGAGAATTTGAGATAGATATAGAAGAATAAAGAGCAGCATTTATACCGTTATTTCATTCAGATTGAGATTCTCTTATAGAGATGTATGGACGAGTACAAACTTTGCCGAACGATTGTAGGGATAAGTGAAGGTTAATGATGTAAAGATGGAGTGATTACTAGCCAAAAATACATACAAGGTACTATGACGGATCCTAATATCTGCATTGCGTTAGTTACAGACAAAGTGACATCTCTATACTTCAGGGGAACGAGTTCCCCTATAAATGTGTAAGGTGCTGCTGCCGGACATGCTGTACTGAAATACAAATTTTAAATAATAATTAATACATGTGAATAGCCTAATAGTTAAGGGTACGGATTTCCGATCACAAGGTCGGGTCGGGGGTTCGAATCCTGCCATTCGACTATTGTCGTAAACCGTATCCTATCACAAGCCTAGAGCTTAGTTGGAATGGTAAAAGAAATATTAGTAAATTTACAAAACAAAAAATATCTGTTGATAAAATTAAAGTCATATTCTTCAAAGTTTATAACAAAGTAGTCAAGGATTGTACCTTACCATAACGCTGACAAGAATTTGCAGGCAGCAAAACTAATGAAGTTTGGCATAAAGGCGGAAAGCATTATAAACATGCCCGCCGCCAAAGAACCCAAAATCAATGACTTCTTCCTGCCCCGAGTGTCCACTAAGTAGCCCCATGGAAATGATGTCAGTACAATACCTATAATAAAGATTAAAAAGAATACTACTTAAAATGCTGAAATTTTCTGTGTCTTCTGAAATTTGATTTTAATTTTTCATATTATGAATTTAATTCAACATAAATAATCTTACTAAAATTATCTCTGTAATAATAAAAATATGCGAATCTTTTGACATATGGATGGATGGATGGTTGACAGAAGGTATCAGAAGAACGGCATTGATAGAAAATCGTAGTAACGATTAGTCGTGACTTCTTTATTACAGTACTGGATATACAAGATAAGATTGTAAAAAGTATAACATACCTATGTATGGGACGGAGGCCAGAAATCCTCGTTGTGCATCCGTTATATTTAGATCACATTTAGATGCTGGCAATATGTAGGAGTAACCAATCGGCTCTACTATAGCTGCTATGAGGAAGAGAGCTAACACCAAGCAGTATTTGATGTTGTACCAACCGATACCTAAAAAAATGCAAACACCTATACATTATCAATGCAGAATTTAATTCTAATAAATATTTAGACACACACAAAACAACATTCTTCTGGACTTGGATAAACTATCATGAACTAATTTCAGGAACGTAAATGTAATTGAAATTTGAGGTAAAATTAATTTGGAGGAAAAGCGTAAAAACAGCTATCTTCAACAAAAAAAACTCCCTAATTGGAATATTAGTATTTTGTAAAAATCGTTGTAAGTTATTTAAAAAGTAACAACTCACAATAAAATTAGAATTCAAACCTGCGACGTGCATAGCATGATCCAAGGATGATGCATTATCATTTTTCTTCTCAACAACCTCACTCAATGTGCCGACTTGATTTCCATTCATGTTATTTTTTTAAATAAATAAACGTCTTTATTAATTCGTTAAAAATCACATTGATGGTCTCATTTTTCACTACTAATAAAATAAAAAATAATCTTAAAGTACGGACAACCGTCGCCACCGTGTCTTATTGCGTTTCTAATTTATAAATGTTGTGATAAAGCAAATATAGTTAAGCTTGAAGGTAATTTATTAAAATATAAGTGTCATCCTTCATAAGCATTATTTTCCATAATGAGAATGAGAAATATTTTTTCTCCCGTCGATTTTTCCCTCTTTTAATCCACTTAATTTTCGTTTGGTAAATCTTACTAATATAAAAGCGAAGTTTGGATGTATGGATGGATGGATAGATGGACGTTTGTTAGAAGCTATCTGCAGAACAGCTCCGAATGCACGAATCTCACTGAAAGACATAGATGTAGAAAATAGTGGGGAACACAAACTACTATTTATTTTTTCGCTGGCCGCAGCTAGTTAAAATATATATCGCAGGGTACAATATGTATGACGATAAAACTTGCTAACTTTATGCGCTTGGACCATGTTGATAAATATTATACGGTTCAGATGCTACAAAAAAAGGATGACAAAGTCGAAGTAAGACCACGCTGGTCCAGTGGAGATTGATTTTAAATTGAGGGAATAGAACCCAAAACCTGAAGATTACAAAGACAAACTCTACCTTGATGACTATAATAAAAATTTAAATATCTATAATTTAACGTAATATAACATAAGGGCGCTTTCTACCCTACTTGTAATGGCAATTTCTTGTGCTTTAGCTATTAGAATATTTTTTCGGTTCACAGGGAATAAGCATAATTATTCAATTTGACTCACTGCACCAAGTCCTCAACTTTACAAAATAAAACGCAAAATATTACAAAAGTTGACAGTATATTTAAAACAGTATAACAATATTTACATATTAGTACAGTATAGTTCAGGGTAGTTATTGTTCTCCAAAATTATTTACTAGATAAATGTTATTTATCTCGATTGTGTCAGACGTATTCAATGAGATTATTTTATAGAATCGTTACAATGTTTTACAAAGCAACTATGTCTTATGTTAATTTATTTGTATAAGCTTCCTAGTCATCTTTAGTATTCAGACAATAGCTGTTCGATACAACAGCATGTCTTATAATTATTATGGATTTTATGTAACGGTATTCTTTTATCATTATGCAACTTATCTTTTATTAGCAACTGTTGCTTTAGTAATCCATATATATCATTTTTCAAATCTTTTATTGTATTGTGTAGAGGTAACAATTTCTGGTTATACACTTTATCTAAAGTTAATTGTAAATTTCCTTCACTTTTTGTATTATTTGTGATGCATTTTTTTATGCTGCCTCTTATTTTTTTCTTATCTGTATTAATATTTGAAGATGTATCATCGTTATCTAAAACAATGGATTATCTTAATAAAATGCGAAATCACTAAAGTAAATATAATTAAATGATGAAATCACGCGTAATGATAATGCTGCAACTTAAAAAATTACTTTCCCCCAACATAAGACATTCAAATTGCTGACTGATCAATTAAGAGTCAACTTTAATATTTATTTTCAATTCAAGAAGTAATAAAGTGAAAAAAGAATCAACTATACCTTCATCAAATACAACTAATTTATGTTTAAATTCCTGTTTAGGTAAAACAGATTCCATTTTTGTCATTTCTTGATTGTGATCTTCTGTTTCTTTGGCTTTTGTAATTTGTAATAGTAATTTTTTTTCTCTGTCTATAGGTATTGATATAGGACTGTCATCTAATCTCACCAGGGTCATGAATTTTAAAATATTGTCGTCTTCATAACGTTCCACATCGTTGTTCGTTGTTTCTATTGTTCTGATAACATTTCCACCTTTTTCAGAATAGAAGCTTTGAAATGCCATGTTAAGATAAATTGTATCTTTAAAATTACTGTCTTTCGATAAAGGATGAATAAAATTACGCTTGTCTTTTTTGTTAATATCAGTCTCAGTCGCTGTCATTGAAGTTTCATAAAAACCATTGTTTTGATCATCCTTTGCAGTATCAAAATTACTTATTGGACTTAGGTCACCTATTGCGACTTTCAATCCTGATTCTGTTGATGACCTCGCTGTTACAGGTATTTTAACATTGTTTAAATTTTCTTCATCTAATTCTTTAAAGGTTTCCAGTGATCTTTGTACATTAACTTCATTTGTTGACAAACTTAGGTTTTGTAGATTCTCGTTTTTATGAAATTTTATTAGATCGTCTATACTTAACTGGGCTTGAATTTCGTTATTATCACTAAGATGCTGAAGTTCCACTTGCGATGGTGTTGTTACAAAATGTTCGTTATTGGATAGTGTAATATTTGACTCAGACTTACTTTTCTTTGTAAAACTATCACGTTTTAAATTGTTAGTAACTGTAGTTAATATTTCGACAGGTTCATTACTTTTAATATTTACAGTAACATCGGTGTTCACAAAATCGCTAAGGCCAGTATCTTGAACACTTGCTAAATCGAAGTCTGCAGTTTCTGAGACAGGATAGTTTTTCAACGTATTATATCTATTTAAATCTCTCTCCATGCTCTGTAATAGTAAAAGGTATAAAAAGCCCATAGATATAGAAGATTCGATAACTAATTAAAATAGATTAAATAAAAGGAAATAGAGGTTGTAGGGTACACTTTCCTATTATACATGTATAGAGTAACTAACTACAAAAAATTTACTTCCGTATCATCATCAACAATATTTTCATGTTCTTATACTTACAGTTAGGCTTCGAGTTGCAAGAGGACTGCTTTGTATTTTTCTTAATGTTTCAGTGTATTTAGAATCAATAAACAAGTTTGAATTGTCTATATCAGATTTTACGCTTCTTATGGCAGTTTTATCAGGATTCGTTTTTGTTGAATCTGTGTCAGTTTTTTCACTAATTTTTAAATCATTATCACCAGCAATTAGTAGCTGATTGTTACTTTCTTTTACGCTAGACACAGTAGTAAGATTGATTTCACCGTCATCAACCATATCGGTAAGCGCTTCATTTAAGTCATTCCTAAGTACCGAATTATGTTTCTCAATAATTTCCGTTCTTGAATCAATTTTAGTTTCGATTTCTTGTTGAATATTTGCAATATTTGATGTATCTTTTGACAAAATGTTAGTATCCATTTTAGTATCTTGTAACATTTGCTCATATTTCTGTTCCAAATAAGGCTTATTATCTTTATCGGTTAAAGAAATACTTTTAATGACTTCATTGGAAAAGTTGGAATTTAAAATCGGGTTCATATATGTCACCGGTGTTTTTAAATCTTCATTAAGCGTTGTGATAATCTCGTTTTGTGGTAAATCATTATCAACTATTGATTTGTTACTGTTTTTTTCAAGAAATATAGAAGCATTTGGAATTTTTAAATCTGTATCAGGGTTAGTAATCTCTTTTATGTTTTGTCCGTTAACTTTTTGATTTGAGTTCAAAGAATTAATACTCGAAAACTCATTGATTAATTTTACTTCCTCGTTTTCAAAGGGACATTCTGGGTCTAGTACATCACCGTTTTCGTTGTAGTTATTTTCTTTTTCATGTCCCGTTATGTCAATTCCATAATCAAATTTTGTTGAGGTGAAACTTTGATCTTTTTGAGATGTTTCTGAGCTAGAAGTTTCTTTTGTAATATTTTTTATGTCTTCTACATTATTTTTTATATACAGAATAGTGGTATCACTGTCAACTTTATATATTGTTTTTGGACTTGCTGGGGACACGGTGACGGGATTTATAAATACTTTCAAGGAACTTCCATCAGTATTAGGAGCGTCATTAAGTATTTTATTATTTAATGAAGTGATTGAAACATTATTATTTATCTCATCTTTTGTTAGGCTAAAGGAAACATTGGCAGTCCTACTTAAATCAGCTAAACTGCTAATTAGTGTTCTTGAATTCGAATGAATTTCTTCAAAATTTTTATTATTGCTCTGAATTGTCATTTGAGGATCAACAAAATTTCCCTCTGGATGTGTATTTCGGTAACTGTTTAATATTTCCGGTTTCAATTCTATTAAATTGTCTTGATCTTGTGACAATAGTTTTACAAATGAATGTGTTTTTGTACCGAAGTCAGTACTATCGGTTCTTTCTTGAAACTTGTTAATTTTTATTTTCTTTGGTGAAATAAAAAATGCTTCTACATTTTCTTTGGAGGTATGAGATAGCCTGCTATTATTATTACTGTGTTGAATTATTTTTTGCGTATTACTTATATTGAGTGAGGCACTAGATGATATTGAAGGATACGTGATAATCGAATTTGAACGTTTTGTATTTGATAAATTAATATTAGTAGAAAAAGGCAATTGCTCTTTCTTATCTGAAACGTAACTAATTTCATCTTTTTCTTTTATATTTCGATGTTTATTTAATGGTTTCTGTAATGCTATCTCTTTAGATTTACGTTTATTTGAGTTTTTATCTACTCTCGACATTTGAATTAGTTTCGGTACATAGGAGTATTTGTCTTCACCATATGGTGGATCCAGACATCCACCTGTAAATACAATATTGAATGTTAATTAACTCCAATTACTACATAGAAATTAGCTTTACAATGATCTTCAACCAATTTTACCTGGTTTACATTCTCCTAAAATATCTTTATGCGTACGCTTTTCAATTCGTCTTCCATCAGAGTTATCATACATTTTTGTCAAAGTGAAGTTTCGCTTGTTCATATTATTTATTGACGTGCTTTTTATCGGGATAAGCTGTTCATTATCCGTGTTACCTCTTTTTTGGAACTCATATTGGTCTTCCTCGGTCTTGTTTCCTAAACAACTACCTATTGGTATAATCAAAAGAAAATTAAAACATAATTATCTTGTGAAATGGAATTGATAGGTAAATGGATTGGATGGAGCAGTTTCACATTTAATTAAAATTACAAATAATTAAAAATACTTCACCCCTTTTGAAGAATCTAAATTTTCTTTTATGCTTCCGTTGTTTGTTTGTAGATTCATCTTGCTCCATTAAAACGTTGAAGGACATAATTGTTTGATCACTATTGCTTAGCTGAATTTTGTCATTATTATACATTGGATTATCTTTATTTGGTATAGATATGATGCCTTGACGTAAAATTTTATTTTGGTCTTTGTTCCGTATTCGTATTTTAACGTTTATTGGATCATTGTATACACCAGTAGACATTTGTCCCTTATTTTCATTAGGCACTGCTTCTATTTCGAAAGCTAAACTCTCAATAATTTGATCCATTACGTCATTCATTATTGGTAAATAAATTTTGATTCGTATTCAATAATTTCTTCCAGAAAGGATTTATTTAAATAGGACCATTTTAAGTTACCTAAAAATACGAGTAATTAACTGCTTGTTTTGTCGTCATATTAAAGGTGATGCATTCAATATCTTAATCCGCGGTACGAATATTATAAATCTATACATGTTTTATAATTGCTCTAGTATCAAAATAAAATTTGTATAAATTTTAAAAACAATCTTTTGTAAAACTTTGATTTATTGATCGAACATCACAAAATATTAACAAATTATTATTATTTATTGAACACAACTGAATACACAACGCGATTTGATGTAAACTGATTCTCTCTATAATTGCATTTGTTTGAACTGTTATTAGAATAAACAAAAGATTGGAGATATTCAGATTTTTTCAAACCTAAAGGAATGCACTTATTAATAATTTCGTTTAACTTAACACGGAGGGGTAGCATTTCTTTTTCCATAATCTGTTTAAAATAACTGTAACGAAGTGCAGGTAAGACTTTTAATTCAGCAACTCTTAGGTCTGGAGTATTGTCTTTATATGTATTTTTATCCGTTTCAACTTTCGCATCTTCTTGCAGTTTAAACGTCTGTGTTGTTAAAGTATAATACATATTAGTATTGAAATAAGAGTCATTTTGATAAACAGTCTTCAACGGTGGAGTAGGATTGGTGTCAGGTGAAAGAAAATATGTTATCGTTGATTTCTGGTCCAATGTCGAATTTAAATTGGTCAGTGTCGCTATAGATTGAAGTTTAACGACTGTCGACTCTGCTAAATCATTATCGTCTCCAGAGCCTTTGTCCACACTACTTTCATTGTTATCACTTCCAGTGTTTGATATTTGAGTACCACCAGATTTTTCTGCAAAAAAAAACGCGAGTGCAACGTGGCTTTTAAATTCAAATGTTATTCAAAAAAAAAATTAAAATTACTTATGTTATGGAAAATACTGGTAAACATTCTCTTTTAATTTTGCTTTCTAATATGGAGTGGATATTTATTTTGGTAAGTAGTGCTTTTAACACTACTCTCATTTCAAATGATATAGTTATAAATGTAATTCATAAAAATTAAACATCTTTATGTAATTATAGAAAAAAAATATCGGTAGGAAACAATAAAAAAGAAAAATAATTGATGATTAACCTTCTTGGGTGCAATTCTTCTTAGTCTTATTCCGATCTTTTGTATCACAGTTTAAACAAATTAAACTACTTTCAAGATTAATTTTCTCTTGCAGAATTTGTTTCATACTTCCTATATTGATCAAGTTATTGCCCTTCTTATCAAATTCTCTCTCTAAGTCTGATCTGTGATTATTTGCTAACGTAATCTTACATTTTTCATTGTTTCTTACATCCGGTATTATTGATTTAAGTATGACATTATCACTTATTATTCTTGAAACATCTCCTGATCCTAATTCTGTATTATTTATGGATCTCGTATGTAATAAATCAACACAAGAATAATATATCTTATTTGATTCCTCGTTATTATTTGGTGTTACTTTTCTTATAACAATTCTATGCTTCATAGGCACTATGTATTCAATCAAATTATTTTCCTTCTTCCATTCTATTTTGTCAACATTATCAACATAAATTACTTCTGGTGTTATTTCTAAAGAGTATGTTAAATTCTTTTCTTTGATTACTTTAACCATGGGTGTGAATTTAATTCGAATACTAGCAGTGTCCATGTTACGAAAACCAAAATAACTGTAAAAAAAATAATAAAAAAAATTTGATAGTAGCACAAAAGGTCATAGAATGTGGTAAGTTTTACGATCATACATTTAAATAAAATTAGTATATATTATTTATGTCTAACTTCGTAAGACTATGTTTTATCGACCCAACTAAATTAAAAAGCTTAATTACATACGAAGTAAACTCTATATAAATTTTATGAAAATCTGAAAATAGTAGCCACGGAAGTCACGGGTATAATATATAAAGGCTTTTAGTATATAAAAGGTTATAATATATATATATAGCGCGATATTCAAGTCATGTTAAACGCATCATGAAATTTAAAGAATTAATTGGTTCCATGGTTATTTCAACTAATAAATAAAGTTATTTTTTCAAAACTTTTTTAGTCTTTTTTGACTTTTTGCCAATCTGTAATGATACCTTTACCTTGTCATATTTACAAAAAATATATAATTTGAAAAACCGTTTATTCAAAACCAATAGAACACTTTAGCAAATAAAACTATTTTTACCTTAATTATTGTGTTTTACATCAAATGCGGTAAAAATTTACTACTAAAAACTGAAAAATACTATAAATTTTGATATCTTAATGTCATTTTATGTAAAATGTCATATATTTCTTACTTTTTTTAGATGATAGCTAAAAAGATAACGGTGGCGGTTCAATATAACAATAATGTTATAAAATACGTAGTTTTTTTATGAATTCTATTTGGCCGCTACGTTCTGGCAAGCCACGAAATCGATTAAAAAACGGTTTTCACAATCAGTTTCTTGCGAATGGTATCTTAATATCCTCAATTTAATTTTTTAAATTTTACACTATAATTTTCAAGAGATTTTGTTCAAGCATCACAACTTCTATATGAAAGAAAACTTCAATGATTACACCCCAATTACTATCTAAAACGTATAACAAAAATTAAAGACCGTGTACTAATTTATTATTTATTTTCCACAACACTGCCTACTGTACAATAATTACATTATCTTTTTTTTTTATTTTTACAAATCAAACATCGATTTATATACGACATAAGAAATATAACAATTTATTGCTCCTATTTCATCAATATCTCTATCATTTTAAGCCTTAAACCTAAAATGTACAGAAACTTTGTAAATAGCAAAAAATAATATTAAAATAAAATAATTAACAAAAACCCTTTTTTAAAATAGGTTTAGAAAACTATAAGAAATCCTTGGTTGGAGCTGTTTATTAAAAAAATCTAAAGAAACTAAACATAATCATAATATGGAAAATAAGTTAAAATATTTTACAATTAAACATCTAAAACTAACATTAGTTCAGCGTTCATTATACTCTACCATTAATCTAAGCAAAATGTACAATTTCATTCTATAAATTACTTTAATAACCAAATTATTCAATAAATTTAAACGTAGGTTTACACTGTACAAATATAAAGCAATATTAAAGTTATTTCATACGTAAAATAATGTTCATTTTTTTTATCATTCATAAAATAGCTTGACCATGATCCCACCTTTATTTAAGATGCCGTAAATTCACACTGTGGAAAATTCATAAAAAAAATGTTCTTGAATTCTCAGACAGAGAAAGACTGAATACTGAAAACCCGCAATGTAAACTTGTTCTTTCTTTCGTACTGTACAATACTTTTAAACATGGCAGTTTTATTTTTATAATTAAATTTAAATCTTAACTTACATAATACTAGAAGAAGATAACGCGTATCTTCTTACGACTAGAATCTAGACTAGATTTCTGAGATCAATTCGAAAGCCAATTTCGACTAATAAATATTTGTTTTTTTTTTATTATATTAAATTAAAAATCTAATTTTTAAATCACTGTTTATCCTAATACAATTACTTAAGAGTAATTATTTACAATTGATTTTTATTTATCACGAAAAAAAAATAGATTAGAGAAAATTATAAAGGCATCTCATTGATTATTGCTCAATTTATACAAAGACATTTTACTTATAGAGATATTTATATTTTGGATTTTATAAATATTAATTACTTAAGTGTATTGTGTAGTAATTACTATACTATACCAAATTCCTAGCTTAAATTATAACACAAGAATTTCCGTGCAAATATTATAAATTTTCAATCAAGAACATGCAATAATTACTTCAGTCTGACTGCTTTGTTATTCTTGTTTATTTATATTATTTAATTAAGAAAATAGCATGCTTGATATTATTTATTTTAAATTAACATAAACTACTTACAATGAGCTACTAATATTGCAGAAATGTCCCACCTATTGTGCTCTACGCACTACTCGTACTTGCCCTAACCTACTCGAATTTGTAACTTCAATCGTGCTCTGATTTGCCAAAATGGGCAAATGTTTGCCATACAACGTCCTCATCTAGTTATATACTGAAGCAAAGTCGTTATGTCATGTATTTTTTTATTACACTTTTTTTGAAAACAAATAGAAAATTCAATAACGCTCTACCAGGATTTCATAAAAGGCAAAAAAGACGACAAGAAGAAGAATCTGTAATTAAATTTGTTCTTGTTGGGTTTTCTGAGACCAAAATCCCTGTATAAAACATACCGTTATCCCTCTAATTATTAAGAAAACATAGATCAAAATGTGTTTTTATTAAGCAAAACTTTAAAATTAAATAAATTTGGAAGTTTTTATAGGTACTTTAGTCATGTTTTTATATGCATTAACTAGATGAGGTCAATGTACTGCATCTTACGACTAATCACCAGAAAGTTGATTCGATGTTACTAAAATAACTACATAATAACAGTTTCTTTAGAGTTGTTTCAAATGTCCAAGAAAGATTTACAAATAAAAACTTTTAATTTCATAATTAACTTTGTAAATATAAAAACGTATCGTTAAGAAATCTATTATGTTCTTAACTAATACTAGACATTTAATCATTAAAATATAATCTTACTAAATAAGTAGCCATTACAAAACAAATGAATTAATTAATATTATATTAAATAAACTATATACTAAAACTAAGCCAAACTAAAAATAAAACTAAATAATATAAAAAATCGACCCCAAATCGCTGCGTTCGCACGGTAGGGTTCCCAAGAGGCTGGCGGCATTTCCCCGTTGAATGGCCGTTAAGTCAAATATTTAAAATTATTAGACTGTGTGATTGTTAATTTATGTTTTTAAAATTCGTAACATCGAATCATCATTCGAACCACACCATTGCAAAACTTATACGATCCAAGAAATTGTTGTTTGTGTGTTAATCGCCTTTGATTATGTATAAATCTATCTACGTACTTTACTACACTTTAATAATTACAATTTTCATTTAAGTCATTATATGACTATTACTATATAGTACTATACTTTATGCAATGACAGAAAGTAAATTATATATTAAGTAAATTATATAATACATATGTATGACAAATAATTAAATTAATCTACTGTTATTCATTTTAATCAAAAGACGAACAGACAGAAGAGCAGTCATTTTTTATATATAGGGGTTTGGAAATGCGATGAATTTAGATTAACTTATTTCTATATTTATATAATTTTCAGATACTCATAAACATTGGCAGTAAAGTTACTTGTGATATTACGATCAATATTTCTGATCACAGGCACTGATACTTGATTGCTTCATAACAGGAAGAAATAAAAACATGTCACACAAACATATTGCTGTCTTTGTTTTTTCAATATAAATGAGAGGGATGGCAGGATGATTTTCTTAATTTTTTTTGATTGTGGAAACCCAACATAAACAAAAAACTCGATTACGGGATAGGTACTAATAAAATGACAAAGTTCTCGCTAAAATTGGTCAAGTACTCTACTGACATTTATAACATTAAATACATAAAATTGCTAAATAAACTAAAATAAACTATTTACACTATGTCTTTACATAGTTGAATGATTTTGCATTACTAATATTTAGTACTCCGAAATGTTATATAATTATATAATACATATATTGCATGCGACTGTTCTTTAGTTTCTTAAACTGTCTTGTGCTTTGACTGCTTACAAATATTTAATCAGATGTTATCATTTGCTTGTAGCTGTCTTAATACAAAAATACTATTTACAAATTACTGTACGTTTCATGTACAAATTATAAAATGACTAGATACACTCATCCGTTTATGGCTTAGATTATTTACATGTTAAGAATACGTAATTGAATCTCAAATTACAAAATTACATAACTTTTGACAGAAACAAGAATAGGTTAATTAACGAATTCAAATTTATTTCTTGTTATAATATCAAAACAAAAATGTTTTCTTAAAACACTGGTCTGTACTAAAAACATAAAAGAATTATAACAAAGAAAGTTAAAACGAAAGTATAATACCGTAAAGTACAATTTTATAACAACAAAGATTAGCCGTACAGAACAATTTTTACAGATAAACAAGGAAAACGCATATAAAATTTAAAACAAATATAATCGTAAAATTTAATTAAGTGCATCAGTATCACATTGAAAACTGAAAGTTTCTTACAAAAGATAGCAATAAATTCAAATTGTCAAATTAATTTTATCTTATTTATGACTTATTGTGTTTTATATATTTAACAAAAATCACTAGCGTTACTACATATGTACACAAATCTATATAAACGGACACAATTTTTTCTCAGAACTGTACAATTATTTTATTCAAAAGGTTAGTAATATTTATGATTTTCCTCCTCCTTTAAGATGCCTCCGCACGCGTCTCTACGCGTCAAGATATCCGTTATGCAGAAAAGATGTTATTATATATTAGAAAAAATCGCACAGAAAAATGTGGATAGGATGTGTTAATGGTTGGACGGATTTTTTGTGTTATTGTATAAAATATTTCGGACTATTTCATTTTGTCGCAAATGATAGGCAGTCATAGTTGAATGTAGTCAAAGAGTTCCTAGTATATTTAATTTAAGGAATTCTTTTAATAGGATTAATTTAATAGCTGCATCAAGTAAAATAATAAAAAATCAAAGTTTCAATAGATTTTCATAGCGGTATACTAGCTTTTCTTGTCAATACGGATTCAATCTTCTCTAAGTCTAATGAAAATGAAATCTTATCAGTATAATACTTAGGGTTACTTCGACAATAAGTTCATGAGCTCCTCATAAATATCACTTAACTCTCAAAACTTCAACAGGATCGTGTCGTCCTGTATCACTGCCTTGCAGCCGTCAGATTGGTAATTACTGACGGACGTTGGCGCGGCTCAGGTACACAGCCCGGAATTGTCGACGAGGGAACGGGCCAATACATCGGCCGCGGCGATGTCGCTCACTTTGCCCTCGAAGTGACCTCGCACATGGAACATGAACTCCGCTTTGCCGGCAAACTCCTGTCTACACATAAGACAGAGGTGATGGGCATGTGTGTGCTGTCTTTCGGGGGCGTAGTGTGTGTGTCCGTGTGTGAAGTACGTGCCACCGCCACTGCCCTCGTTTACCACAGTGGCGGTCGACACGGAAGCAGTTGCTATCCCGTGCCCATTCAGTATCTGCTGATTTTGATTATGATGATGCAGCAACTGCAGCTTCTCTTGATTCGTTAAATGGACTTTTTCTTGTTGTTGCTGTTGTTGTTGTTGTTGCTGCTGCTGTAAGTAAAATATTAATTTTTAAGACAACACTTATTTTTTTTTTATTTTAATAATTCATCGAAAAGAGTACTTCAGTTCTTCTAGAGTTATAAACTCCAACTGACGGGACAGTCATATAAAACTGAAGAAGAACTGCAATTTCTTTATTAATCCATGACCATTGTGGGCATTTCTAGTTAGTAAGACATTAGTTTCTAAGTTCTTGCGGTCTCATACTGGAAGGTTTTTTCAAATGGTATTTGGCTACGTACTTGATGCGCCTGCATCTTATCCTGCAGGAGTTTGGTATCTGGCAGATGGGATTTGGCGTGTGCGCTCCACTCGTCTCTAGTGGCGAACAGTCGTCCGCAAAGTTCGCATGACCATGATACCACCATGCCCGCAGTAGCCGCCGCCACAGCGGCGCTCGCAGCACTCGTGTGCACCAGATTTGTATTCTGAAATTTTCGATTAATATTACGCTTTGTAAGAAAATTACGCTCTTGACTTCTATTACAGAAAGAAGTTTATTTTGATATGCAATATTTTATCACACTTTCCTTAAATAAAATATATAAATTAAGATCAAAAAGAGCGTTTTTATAGTCATTTACTGCAAGGATTGCTTGAATAATTCACTATGAAATTAAGAATCTAAAGGCAAAGTTTGTTCATTTTAATATATAAGGAGTTTACTATAAAATTTGGGTATTATGTTACATAGAACATACTTTATTTTTGCATAAACTAACTAAAACCAACAGTTAGAAGATAAACATGCACATTTTTTGTAAATTTGTACTTTCGCATTTATTTTAGAAACCCAGCAAATTAGTCCATGCAAAATGATACGGTTCTCCCATAATAATGCCTTTGCTGTCGTCTCCATAACTGAATTAAATAAAAAAATCAAATACTAATGTATTTCTCTATAGAGAAGTATATGATAGACATATTGACATCATGCAGACAGTTAACAAAAAAAAAACATGACCAAATATTCCTACCACAACATCTATTTCAACCATGCGTTGAATGTTCTTTGAGATTTACCGTAAAGTTGTGCCCGGGTACCTGGCAGACCTGGATCGCTTGTTGGTGCGTGTGTTGTTGCTGTTGTTGTTGCTGTTGTGCTACAGCCGCGATTTCTGCTTGACTAGGCTTTGTGTCCTCTTGTTTGGTTAATTGAGGTTTAACGTCATCTAATTTTAAAGCTGAGGAGAACGGTTATATTTTACTGCATAAATTGAATATTGAATCTTACTAATATTATAAATGCGAATGTGTAGATGGATGTTTCTTTGGAGGTATCTCCAAAACGGCTGAAAAGATCTCGATGAAATTTGGCATACATATAGAACATAGTCTGGAAGATCACTTAGGCTACTTATTATGTTTTTTTTTAATTCTGTGCGGACGGAGTCGCGGGCGACTGTTAGTAGTGATATAAATTATACATCAGTTATTTTACGAATATCTACTATTATTTTAGTTTTACTAAAGGAATTAGCAATTTAGATAATAAGTTAGATTAACTAATCTATGTATTGGAAACAGGCTATCGATAAGAAAGAGGACAGTATAACAACTAAAAAACAAGTGATAAGAATAAGGAATACATAATAGTTGTCTTTTCTACACTTTTTCAAATACTTACGTGGTATCGAAATCGAACGCTTACCCAATGGGGCAATATTGGATGGCGTTATGTGCTTCAATTTATTCATGTGCAGGACTAACTTGTCTCGTCGCGCGAATGCCTTGTTGCATACTTCGCATACGTAAGGTTTTTCACCTAAACATAAGATCATAGTTGTAACCAGTTATAATTGAAAGCAATAAGTGTATTGTTGCTTAAATAATCTATAACAAATTAATCTCAACAATAAAGATTATTTAAAAAAATACCTGTATGAATTCGCATATGTATCGTGAGTTTGTCTTTTCTAGCTAGTCCTTTTCCACAAACTGTACACTCGAATGCTTTGCTACCTGAAAATTATCGATATAATGAAGATTATCAAGTAAAAAATATCCATACACTTTGAAGAACTGCTAAACTGTAGTGGCCTAAACGTCGGCTACTATCTCAATTTTCGGCTTCATAACCTTACCTTCATTAGTAGAGCTGGTAGGTTTGATTGCAGGGTGTTTTCTCACGGTGCCCGTCTGCAGGGCTTTCAGCCTCGTTCCTGGGTGCATGGACCCGCCTTCTGCATATGGTTCCGTGAACGGTATTAGGTTTGGCCTAGGTATAGTGTTCGTCACTTCTGGTGACCTGGTGAAAACAAATTAGGTACATTCATGAAATCATACTAAAATCTGTACCTTTACTTTGTGTAGGTAACGATAAAGTAAAGATTAATAACTGTGCTACATTTTCTAATAACCTTTGTAAAAAAAGACTAGGACGTAAGGCAATATAATCAAGTACCCACCAGTTGCCAAGACTCTGTAGCACTCTGACACCGCCTTCGAAGCCCATGCCGACATCATCGGGCACAGTAAAGGTGCTGTCCGGACCTCCCGTGCTGGAACTCACTACTGGTACTTTGATGGGAGAGTTCATGCTCGCGTAGTGTTGGGTGGAGGTTACCGTAGGCGGCGATGGATGGCCTTGATGAGCACTACTAGTATTTTGAGCCTGCTGCGAAATACAGAAATATGGGTAAGTCAATAGTTGCCGAAGATAATAAACTTGTGTGTTAAGATAATGGACCTCTCTGTTAATTTAGGTTACATTGTAATTAAATGCATCGAAAAATACCTCACAGTCACTTTTTCGTCATTCACCTTTTTTTTAAATTAGACTACGTATAACTGTTTAAGAAGGGAACGACTTAAGGTCCTAACAAATGTAATTTGTGAGATTATTTTGTTTTTTTCATGTGGAATTGAAATTTGACTGTTCGTTGGTATTATCGAAAATCCTATTAAGGTACATACTTGCATTTCTTGATGATGGCGAGATGTGTTTGTTGAAGCGTTGTTTTGCTGTTGATGATGTTGCTGCTGCTGTTGTTGCTGTTGCTGTTGTTGTTGCTGTTGCTGTTGCTGCTGCTGCTGTTGTTGCTGTTGTTGTTGTTGCTGCTGTTGCTGCTGTTGTTGCTGTTGCTGTTGTTGCTGTTGTTGCTGTTGTTGCTGTTGCTGTTGCTGTTGTTGTTGTTGTTGCTGTTGTTGTTGCTGCTGTTGCTGCTGTTGCTGTTGCTGCTGCTGCTGTTGCTGCTGCTGCTGTTGTTGTTGTTGTTCACGTCGTGCAGCAGCAGCAGCTTGCGCCATGTGCTGTTGTACTGCCACATGGGCTTCTAAATACGCGGTCTTTTGCGCTTCTGTCATCTTATCCATATTCACGGTACCATCCTGATAAAAAAACATATTTTTTTATTTTAGCTGCACAGATGACCATTATTATCTTTAGACTAAATATTTTAGTATTTTTGAATTTCATTTATTGTATCAATATAAACAGTATCTTTGTTTCAGAGTAGTTTGGGATATCAAAATATCAGTTGCATTTTTATTTTAGCCCAGATTATTCATCTTAACGTTCACAGTTAAGTAAGTAAACATTTTGAAGAAAATTTGCATTATATTTGACTATTTTTTTGATCGTATTCTCGTAACATGGGGAGCAGCCTTCAATGGGTGTCTTCTATGCGGTCGGAGCCTCCCTAATGTCGCGCAAGGGTGGCCGCCCCCGCGGTGCATTCACCCCAGAGCGAACCCGGCTCCCCAGTTCCGTCGGCTCTCATTCCGTAACACGTAGTCAGAACACCCTATGCTTAATTGCCTAAATTCGACACAGGGAAGGTTCAATAACCTCGCGAATCTGGCAACAGTGTTGCGGGCGTTTTGTTTAAAAAGGGTCTTAGAATGTTCATGTAAGATCGACAAATCTTATAGCTGTTAAGATGAACTAATATTTTATTTTAATCGCATACCGTTTACGAAAGAGTCGGATGTAACCTGCAAGTTATTATCCTATATCTATAAAATGTTTACCGGTTAAAGAATGTAAAATAGATAGCAAAGTAAAATAGGTAGTAATGTCGTTTCGAAAATTCGCATTTTTTTAAGATAATTGAATATGCCCAGTCATGGTACAAAGGTAATATATTATCTCTTTATCACACTTTGTTTTATTGTTGATCGCAAATCTATATCACTAGATAGAATAAGGAATAAAAAAGAAATTATAATTTGATATAAAAAGATAAAATCACTGACTACTCGAGATAAAAAATCCGGGACTATAAAAGTAAAGGTGTTCTCTTTCTCCATGTAGTCTTTTAGTAGAGGATACGTAGAACAACGACTTTCATCCATCTGATAATCAGATAAAAGACTTCAAAAATTTAAATAAGCTTACCATGAATATTTTTGCTTAGCTATCGATTCGTCAGCCGCTTTGTTTGAATTTAAACTATCGTCCCCTCGCTCTGATAAGGACTAGGCAGGGGCCCATTCGTGCTTATCACACTGATTAAAAGTAAATGCTCCAAAACTAGGGATTGCGTGCGGAGTTTTGGGGTTACGCAAAATAGGGTAAAACATAAATGACTTCATATTTAGATAACTTAGATTTGGTTTTATAATTTTAGCGTTATAATAATGTCGTGTATTTCGAAAAGGGATATACTATTTTAACGATAATGATTTCTTTGATGTTTTAAATATTCTATAAATTTTCTTAACTAAAAGACGACTTGAGAATCAACTAATAGAATAGATAGAAAAAACTAACAAACGAAAATAATGATTTAAAATGTGTAATTAAAGATATATTTACTTTAAGCAAAAACAAAGTTTACAAAGTTACTTACTCATTCCACAACTTTTTTATATTTTCATTTCATTTTCAACTTTTCTTAAATAGAGTAATCCACTTTTCATGAAATAAAGTTTACACCACACGTTACTACTCGAATATTATAAAAAAAGTTCGTGGTAAAGGAAATGATTGTCTTGAAGGTTAAGGCGGGCGCCCTCCGCGCTTCCTATGTTCCGAGTGCAGCCTCCGACCGCGAGAGTCGTGCATCGATCGCACTTTCCTCTTCACATTGCACCTGAACTTCAAACGCACTTTGTAAGGGCTGCCCTTTGAGTGGAAGACTGCCTGTGTGGCGCGACTCCAAAATCTATCGTTGCATCGATGTTTAATACTTGCGTGATTTTGCTTTCACTTATGCGAAATGTGTTTTTGCAATACAAGTATGTTTATTTTATTTCTTTTTGTATTAGTTGTTATAATTACGTAAACTAAATATTTATTGTTAGATAATTTGTTTATGAAATGACTTGCATAGTTTTGATTGAAACAGGAAACGGAAACGGAACTACGGAAACTTTAAAATGTTTTTATCTACTTAATTCGATGTCTTTGAAGTCCAATGATGTTTTTTTATATATTTTTTTTCTTTATTTATACAGAACATACAAAATACACTTCCAAAAAGTTTTACCAATATTACGCTTTCTTTCATTATAGAACTAAAAACCGAAACAGTCTCTGTCGGTCTAATCAAAGACAAAAAAGACGGTTCAAAGGTGAAGTAAAGATGAAACGACTTTGTGATTACTGTAGACATCAGGTGAGGGTGGTTTGAGTAAGGAGTAAGAACACAGACTGTTTTTTGATTACTGTAACATAGAGACTTGGAAGTTCAGACAAACGAACCGAAGAGTCTCTTATACTGATGTAGATAGTACATGGACATGGCTTTCCGATAAAAGAACTAAGATTTTCTAGTTCGATTTAATACGTAAAGTACGAATTCAACGTATTTGGATAGAAACATCAACACTTTGAATCATTGATTGTTGCTTTTAAATGATTCAAAACTATAAAACAATTAGAACGAGGTTACATACTATTAATAATATGGTAGTTAGAAATATACAGAAGCCGGATCGGGTCGCAAATAATCAAAAAATATTTTCATTGCTAGAGGAATTAACTTGAACGGTAACAGTGTGAGGTCTAGACTATCTCTACCAGCTTTTCTCTCATCGTAGGCTATATTTAGCGCATTCATCAGTCGGTGTGACGAGTGGAGAAGGCTTCAAACGTTTCAGTGCAAGTGATGTTCAGGCGGGGCGAGCGGGCGGCTGGGGGTAGACGGGGGGAAGTGGGGGGCAGTGGGGGAGGCAGTAGTAGGAATATCCTTCACCCCGCGCTAGGTCAGGGTTAACATCACCCCCGGGCCGTGACGGTGAGCCCCCGACCTTGGATTCGATGCGTGTTAATGCACTTGCAACTCTGCCCACCTCACCTCATCGCCTTATCGCCTCCCTGCCTGGCGGGCGACATTCGCTATGCTGCTTTCCTCTTTATACTGAACGTTTACATCCGAATTACAAACAATATTACATCGATATCAACTATATAACTTCCCTGTTGACTTTAATAATAAAAAGTTATCTGATGAGCTAACAACCAATATGTCATCGTTAATTTTTATCTCTACTGGTATTATCACAGTTAGTAACAAAGTACATTATATCGATTTATGAATCGTGAATAATAGATAGTCTCGAAACAAAAAGAATCCAAAGTACATCGGAACATGCGTGGCCAGTACGAAAATACCGATATTCTCTGCGCAGAGCTCGTCTGCCGGCCTTAAGGCTATCGTGTTAAAGTAGATAATTCATACAGCTATCCGCGAACTTTAGAGATCGTGTACACTTAATAAAGACTCCTTTCTACTTATTTATTAGGTTCCAAATTGTTTGACTCAAGTGTTGTCTAGATGTGGATAATGATGAAATATTTTGGACCTTACTTTTTATGAGCTAAGATTCATATTCGTGTGCGTAAGAGAGGTGGACACTGAGTCGATACGAGACAGGCGCGTGTGGATCGATAGAGGGTAGGGCCGCGGACCGTCGTTGTCGCCTTGTTTCGTTAATACATTCACCATAATACATTGTTCATCTTTTAATTTATCATCTCAAAATATCGTGTGCGAATAATCGATATGAGAATTAATATTATTTTTTTTTTGTTTTTAATGTCATGTTACTATTTCTGAGAGGTTAATAACTCTTATGTTACTACTTGCATTTATCTTTACAACGAGCGAATAAGATAAACAAATTAGAAATAAGTTAAAATATCATAATTTGTATGTAATTAAAGAGTTATTGAAGCGTAATTTCTTAATTTTTTTACTTTATCAAATTAAAGTAATATAAAAGGTCTTAGTTTAGGTAGGCAACGCCCTAAACAAATGTGTATTGATTATACATCGCTTATTGTAAAAGGGCAGTTATGTTCTCTATTTTCTTAGTGGTCTTTAGGAATATATAATGCGTACGGAAGTTTTTGTACATATATCTAATCAATGACATTATTTTCTATTATCTATAAATTGATCGCATTACATGTATCAATTTAAAAGGATAAATCCGTAATATGATAGTTAACTGAAAGATAAAATTTGATAAGATTCCTAGCTTACGTGAAAAAATATAATGATACAAAAATGATAGGAAAAACTATAAGTTAACTAAACATCGAATTAAAAATCAATGATATTCATGTTCTTGTTCTTATTCTATGTATATCGACATGACATCATTTTAATTTTTTTTTAAATAAAGGTCGACCGCGACTGTATAATGCCAACCGCAATAAATAAATCAAAAATTTATCCACTACGGTAATAGACGTTATCTACTCCCGCTTTGTCGCTACTTACAATCTAAAAAATCTTACAAATGGTAAACAAAAAGGAAATCTTCTTCCTATCAAAAGAAAGTGGATTACCTTATTAAGATCCTTTTTGTCACTAAGCAACTATTGGCGCGGAAACGCTTTATGTAGAGCAATGTTTGAATAAGAAATAGTGTTGGCGGGTGATCCGATTGATGGAAAAAGGGGTTAAGTAATGTTAATAATATTTACCTGAAAGTTGATAGTGGATGTTACAATGCGCATGGACTCGGCATAATTCCTCAGCACGGAGTCTGTAGCGAGGCAGCTTTGTCTCCACTCGTAAAGTTGCTCCAGCCGGCCCACGCACCGCTCGCAGATCTTCTTCGGCAGAAAGTCGTCCTTGGAGATCTGCTGGATGGACCGCATTATCACTAGTTAGACTATCTGGAAATGTTACATTGCCATATCCACTTAAATATGGTTTAGTCAACTCTTGCTGAAGATGTACACTTTAAGTCAATCACTTAAATATAAATAACCAACTGACAAATATAATTTTGCAACTATTATTATTTCTTCTGTCTTTATAGCCAGAAGTCTGTCTACGCTACACGAGAATTAAAATTGCGGTTAATTGTTAGTTAATCGCAATTGATCGCAGTAGAGTTTTGATATTGACAACCAGATAAATAAAAATAGGTTTTATGTTATTGTTAGTTTCAGCATGTCTCAATTAAAAATATACCCGATAAACAAAAGAATTGTTGATTATCATTGATAAAAGAGCTTGCTATTAGCAGAGGTTATTTTATAACCCGTGCAATATTTTCAAGTATGTTTATTTATAATAATAAAACAAACAATCAAACGTCTTCTCTTTGTAACATACTGGAACAACATTTGGATGAACATAAAGTTAAAAGTCGTATTCACAAACGTTTTTTATTCAACGGGTGCGCCATTTTCTTTTGCTCTAGATCCATAAGAGGCTAAGCATAAATCTGAAAGTTATTCAACAGGTATCGTGAGTTGATTAGCACGGGTGATGTCGGCCGCCTTCGTAGGGCCGTGTAGCGCCACGTAGAGCGCACGCGCTACGCCGCTACGGCTACTCGACGCGACACTCGCTTGTGATATCATTACACTCTGCTCTTAAAGACTCTGTTTATACTATGTGAACCCAACTTAATATATAATTTGCATACTTAATTAATACACCATATCTTAAATTGAAGTAAATATGTTCCAAAAAATAAAATACAACTCACCATAGTGGGCAAACAGGTCCGAAGTTTGAAAAGGATCTGCCTTTGCTCGGACTCCTTATCGAAGATATGGAGCCTCGGGCCGCTCTTGAGCGAGCACAGCCGGCAGAGGTCGGTGAACGCGGTGAAGTTGAGGTCCTCGGGCTCGGTCATCGCGAAGCACCTGATGAGGAGGTCGAGAAGGCAGGAGTTGTCCATGTGTACGGCGATGTCGGGTGGCGGGAGACGGTCAGCGACGCATGCCGCGGGTGCACTCAGGGAGGCGTCACGCCACCGCTGCGTCCGGGGGGCACTGGGGCCGGCGCGCGCCTCCCCTCCCCCTAGCCCCGGCCCCGCTCCCCGGACCCCCGTGCCCCCGTCAGCCCCCTGCACCCCCGCGACGGAGCGCGCGCGCTCGGGGTGGCTCGGCCGCGTCGGAAAATGCGTGCCAGTTTTCCTCAATGCCGACTGCAATCGGCGATTGTTCGTATTGATTATGAGTCTTTATCCGCACTACAGCTCAGAATAATGACCTCGCCGATTGCGATGGATTCTCTTCTCTTAGTAATGAAGATTTCTAATCTGCAAAATATTTCGCAAATGTTTTAATTTCAGTTTAAAGATAAAAATGTTTATAAGGGATACTAATTGATCTTTTTAAGATATGAATGCGTAATACGAAAACATACTAAAATAATCATAAGAGATTTTTTGCATTCGTAAATACCTCCTTTGTTCTTTTTATGTTAAAACTTTATAGTAATTTTCATTGAGTTGCGTTTTAACACGACAATGTCATCGATTTTATGTTTTTAAACGATATTTATTGACGTTTAGCGTCGTACGAAATAAAATTTAAATTAATACGCTTATAAATAATATTTAAATATGTCCGTAGGCTCGTCTGACTCCGACGAAGAGTTCCAGTCGTATTCTGAGAGGACCTTAGCCATCATTAAGCCAGAAGCCTATGAAGATACCGAGGCTATTGAGAATCACATTAAAAATCATGGATTCTCCATACTGGCTGTGAGTACATTTATATATTAAGTGTGTGTTTAAATTTGATAAAGAATGCAAAAGCAACATTACGCTTTTTATTCCAAAATTTTTGTGTAACATAAACATATTTATTATTTAATTTTTACTAGTTTAAAAGCACATTTAAACAATTTAGATTTTAAAAGACACACCTTTCCTTTATTTGTTATCATTACACAGACTTTTTTGTTACCATCTTATTGAATTTGTTGAACCTTGAGAAAAACGTTTTCCTATTGTAATTAATAAGATTAGTTAAAAGATTTTAAAATATTACATTTCAAAACTTTGTTTCTTACTATAATGGAATTTTGTATTTTTTCTTAGCATTCATCTTTAGGCCGGAAAAATGGCGGCTGAAACAATGAATAAATTTTAGTACATTCAGTCCTTTGCACCCTGAAGGGTAGGGTGAGGTTTGGGGCGTACCGTCCCCTCTTTTATTAAAATTACAAAAAAGATGAAAGTGTCGAGTTTTGCTATTATTTTCATTTGAATATACAAAGTCCCGTCCAATTAATTTATTTGAATTCTTTTAATTTTAAAGTAATAAGATTAATGGTTTAGAATGTAAATTTTATTTGATAAATACCATATTATCAAAATGAATTAGAAGATTTCTAACTACAACTTCTTAACGTGAGTACCGAAACAGATATTTCAGCAAAAGTACTAAACGCATAACCATTATCGAAGTTCGAGACTTATAATCAACACATGTTTTTATAAGTCTGAGATTTCTTAGGACGTAGGTTATTACATTGCAAAGATCAATCGGCATTCATTAAATCTGAGCTACATGGTATAGACAGGGCACCCTCAAAGGGAGCACAAAGAGCACCGAATGGACGGTGGCGAAGGGTTACTATATGCAAAACTCATATCAGAGCCGGCGGGCGCACGCTCGTTATTACGCGTCACAAACAACCCTCGTGCTTAAATATTAATAGGGTTGACACTTGTTTGATAGAATTAAAAGTTATTTTTTGTTACCGAATTTCTTTATTGAACAAAAATTGTTATAATGTTTTTTTGTCTGTCTGTCTGCAACTTCGCGTTTGTTCATGATATTCTCCTATTCTGCTGGACCAATTTTGACGGGACATTTACTGACAGGTAGCTCATTTTTGCAGTCGTAGCTAAAGTTATTTTTTCTTCTTCCACTCTGACGAAGTGGTGGGTAACGTGGTAAAATAAGGAACAGAATCTTTGCGACAAAATATGTTACTAATGCGTGTAGCAGGTCATTATGCATGTTAAGTCGAAGTATTCAAAAAAATCTAATAACATACGCCATATAATATAAAAAAAATTATTTAAATAATTAATCTATTAAAATATACAACCCTAGGTACACGATAGATCCTCGAGCTCCCTATCTCTCTGCGAGCGGTCACTGCTGTTATCTGTGGATACCATACAAAAAAAATAATTAAACATTCCTTTTGACGTTTGGAGTGGGGTGCACGTGACAGCCCTGCGCACGACACTAATAGGTTGTTTCTATTAACGATGACGTGGAAATTGGCGACAAAACCATTTCTAGTCTACCTTTAGACCTCACTAGTTTGCATCCTTTATTTTCTTAGCCTATACATTGATTAATTTCATATATACCTATACGACATAATATAAGTTACATTGCCAAAGGTGATTTTGTATAACAAGACAAACTAACAAAACTATGTTTTTCTTTGGCTTAAAGGAAAAGTAAGACATTCCTTACGCTCCGCTTCACCAAAAAATGTGTGGTTCTATGCGATGTTCTGAAAAGATGTTTGATTCTTTAATACGTTTATATATAGAAACGAGAAGTACGTCTAACGCCGGAGCAGGCGGCGGAGTTGTACCGGGGGCACTACGGCCGACAGCACTTCCCGCACCTCGTGGCGCAGATGTCAAGCGGGCCCATCGTCGCGCTCGTCCTCGCTGCGCGTAACTGTATACAGAAGTGGCGTAACCTCATGGGACCTGCTAGGTATACAATGTTTTATACATGGGAATATTAAGCCTTGTAGGGTAGGGAATATGTTGAAGCTAGAACGAACACGAGGCGTTCATCGACTCGCCCTGGGCGAAGATTTAGTAGTTTTAGTATAAAAGATCCAGTCTAAGAATCTGCTAAAGTGATCGTGAAAGATCTCCGAGTCCGGCCGTAAGTATCAGGATATTATTTTATATTTTATTGTGATATAGAGTGGCGGAAGCGCAGGCATATTGGCCGGACAGTCTCCGCGCGTGCTACGGCCGCCGCACAAAGTACGGCGACTACTTCAACGCGCTCCACGGCAGCAAGGAGCACGCGGAAGCCTTGCGAGAGATACACTTCTTCTTTCCCAATAGTTTGTATATATTGTAAACAGAGTTCAACGCTAAAATATTTTATAAATTAAAACTATTGAAGGTTATAAACAAATTTATGAACTAGTTTGTATTTTAAGAGGCTTTCAATTTACAGTGATCGTTGGGCCTTTACTTCGGCACATGCAAATAAACGATTACATACAGAAACATTTGGCGCCAACATTGGGGCCAGGGCTCGCGGCACTAGCTAGAGAGCGACCAGCGGAGCCGATACTGTGGCTGGCGCAATATTTACATAGAAATAACCCCAACGAACCAGAAATGGGGCCGCCGAGTCACGAAATAAGGGATGACTATAGATGCCATACTCCTGTTCCTTCAGAAATATAAATGTTACTTTGTATGTCTACATTTTTTATAGGTTGGTATTACCAATACTGAAAAGCTTGAACTTATTGTTTTATTAAATACATGTATTTGTTGTCTACATTTTCCGGTTCCCTTTCATTGTCATCATCATCAGCTCACTATATGTATCCCCATTTAGGCCTACCCTAAGTTAGGGGTGACTAGGCCATAGTCAAGCACGCTGGCCCGGTGTGGGTTGGTTGACTGCACACGTATCTTTGAATTTCTTCGCAGTTATGTACAGGTTGCATCATGATGTTTTCTTCCGCCGTAAAAACGTCGGATAAACGTACATATGTAAATCGAAAAACAACATTTGTACAAGGCAGGATTCGAATCCAGGACTTGCAGATTACAAGGCAAAAGCATACCTCTTGAGTCACAGACGCTCTTCATTGTACTTTTACTAAATAGGTTGAGGTAGGAGGTAGGAGGTTGTACAAAAATAAAAGACCAATTTACTCCCAAACTTTATTTACGGTTATAAAGAGTGTTATCACAGGCTAACGTGTGTCATATAACAGATATCGTTGTATACGGAGTGAGAGGCGCCATGATTAAATTTCTTACGTCTAAATAAAAATGCTACAACTTTACGTCACAACAAAACATTTTTCACTGAGAAACTTAAAAACTATTAACTTGTTCAAATTACAATTAGAAAAATTGGAAAACATTTTAGTATTCGGTTACAAAAAACATTTGGTAAAAAGGTCTAAATATTAGAGATTACGAATTTCCTCCTAATGCTCTAGAAAACTGCTACAACCTGCAAATAAAACATTGTTATTAAAAAAATATCATCGTTAAGCTTTAGTCTGCAATTTTGGCACATTCATAAGTGAATAAAATGTTCTATCTTTTAGACCCCTATTTAACTAGCCCGACTGGTATGATACGTTGTGTCTGTCATTTCCACTGGTGCAATTGGCTAGTTTCTTAGTGGAAAAAGGGTGTAATAGAATACATACAGCTCAGTTGCGAGGCTGCGGCGTCTGCATGTGGACGTACGCGGCGCTGCGGTCTGAACAGAGGCCGATCTTCTCGCAGACACCTTTGGTGCCGAGGTCCTCGATCAGGTGGATGATGCTGTCCCCGTACACTTCCATCAGAGTGTGGCACTGCATCAAATACATATATGAATTAAAAACAAACTTAGTAATCTATGTATTCTCTCAGACTATGCTCTACATTTGTAACATCACCGAGATCCGTTAATCCGTTCTAACCATTCGTATTTATAAAATTAGTAACATAAAGTCATGTTCTCATTTTAAGGAATATAAATTACAAAATCGTTTTTAAACAGCTACTAATACTAAATTCAGATTATAATAAAAGTCATGAAATCCGGTCCTAAATAATTTAGAATTCAACCAATGTGTCTGTCTCTCTCAATTGCGCTGCACTCATCCTTATAGATGGATAGGTAATTGCTAGGAAATCACAGTTTTGCTTTGTTCGACAGTTCCTGACAGTTGTCTGTTTTTAGTTCCAATCCTCACCACCACTGTAAACCGCAACAATCAGCGCCAAAATGGCGGAAATCAAGCACAAAGTACTATGTCGTTTAGCCTGTCCATTAAAGGTTTGTACTCTTGTCACTCACCCTGTCGTAGTACTTGGCGGGCAGAAGTGCGCAGGACTTCTCAACGACGTGAACGATGTCGTGGTCGATCTTATCATTGCTGAGCACTTTGCGTACCGCCATCACCACTGTCTCGCACACAGCGCAGTCCAGGATCGCCTCTGCACAAATTAAACATGCCTTTAAAACCATTTTCCACTAAGCGACTATGCCATATTACTTGTACTTCCATACAAAATTATGATTGAATGATAATCCACTAAGCGACTATTCGCGTTAGTCGCTTAGTGGAAAAGGGTTTATTAATGATATTTGTTATTGTTGTTTTTCCTCAAGAAACGCTTAGTCACTAATATTTTTTTTCGATGTATGACAATGTTTTAAAAAAATGACCTAAAAAGAAATACGTATATCTATTTTTTTTACGATTTTTTTTATAAAAACAAATATATTACAACCATAAAGATTTCCACAGTTAATTATACGTAAGACACACATTAAATGTAATTTTGTTTCATGATACATACCTTTCACAGCCCTGATGCCGGTGGGGTCACAGAGTTTCAGCTCCTGGCACACCTCAGAGGGATCCAGCTCCTGGGCGAGCAGGCTGATCACCAGGTCCGAGTACTTGTCAACGAACTGGTCGCATTCACCGCGCACAGACTTAGGCATGCGCTTGCACACACTGTGCACTATCTTCTTTATTTCATCCTAAAAGCGAGTAATTAAAAAAAACCATACAAAAACCAGAACCAGAACTTCAACAGCCTAATGGTTAAGGGTACGGATTTCCGATCACGTGGTTCAGTCTTCGAATCCAGTGGACTATTCACGAAAACCATATCCTATCACTAGTCTAGAGCTTACTTAGAGGAATACTAATATTTCAACGAAAAAAAACTATGAAAAGCGCGTCATAAAGGTGCGTTTTCACTGTAGTTTTTTGTTTGACATGTAAGGGTTGTCAAAATTGTACTTTAGCTATATAAATAAATAAAAATGTACTTACGTCATTATGTTTGTCCTTGATCTGATCGTCGATCTCCTTCATAACGAACTCGCAGATGACACAGACGGACTTCTGTTGCGCTTTCTTGGGTCGTCCGTTGACTGTGTGGTCCGGGATCTCGTTCGTCACTACAACATACATATAAAACTTAAAAAATCTATCAAAATGTATATTCACGCTGTTAAAACATTTAAACCTACATTTCAAAATAAGAACATGTTTCTTCTCATTTTAATTACAGAGAGAAAAAGAAATTAAATATATTAAAACACTCCTCAAATTTGTTTTACGTTGTTTAATCTTTCAATTTTTGACTGACGACTGAGCGTCATTACTTTTTCAGAGGCCTAGAATTAAAAAAAGTAAAAAACATACTCAAATCTCCATCGGTTTCCAGCATTTCTTTGGGCAACATGGAGTGACCTCTGAAGTTGTTCCTATCACCTCTAGCACTTGGTTGTTCGTGATATTTGTCAATAGACTGTGTGGTAATCTTGAGTGGGTCGTGAACTTTGTCTTCGCACAGTTTGAGGAAGACGCAGATCTCTGTCGAGTTCATGTTGGCCGCCAACATTTCGACCAACTGGTTGGTGTATGTGTCAACGAAGTCAACACATTCCGTACGAAGTTTGGCCGATAGATGGTTGCAAAGACTGTCCAAAGCGTGACGAATGCTTTCCTAAAAAAAATTAACAGATTTATTGTCAATTACAAACATTATATACCGAGAAGGACATTTTATCCGGTGGGTGTAAGTCAAACTAAATAACGGTAGCACACTAGCGCCCCCATCAAAAATCAATGTCAAAATAAATGTCACAAGATTGTAGTTCTGCACTGTTATATCATGTTTGATTTCTTTTACGTTATTTCCTATGTTTATGGAGGTTTCATATATTTTCTGACAGGAGTAAACGCGATAACAGCGCCCTCTATGATAGAAATAGTTGATTTAATACCTCGCTGCGGTTACTCTTGAGCATGGTTTCAAGCTGTTCGACTGCGAATAGACAGAGCGGGCAATTGGACTTGTCGGAGTTGATGGCCACGCGCCTCACCTCCTCTGTCTGGGGGCAGAGACCTAATGCGGGGCAAACCTGTAATAAACACCATATATTCATTAATTAAAATTATATAACGAAGCTTTTTTTTCTTTATCAAATTATATCATGATAGTGTACATATACATGTATGTATGTATGTATTAGACATACATACAGTTTTTTCGGATCAGTCAGTCCAATTTAACTATTTGTCATAATTATTATATAAAGAAGCACTCACACTGGCGGGGTCTATTTCCTGCACGAGTAGGGCGATAACAGCTGGGCCGTACTCGGTGACGAACTGTTTGCACTCTCCATTCACAGACTCCGGCAGCTTGTCGCACGCCTGCTCCACCGCCTGCTTGATCTCGTCCTGTTCACACAACATATTGTTATCTCTATTATTTCAAAGACAATACGCGTGACGGCAACATTTATGTGACAGGATGACAGTGGAGACTCGCCCTAATTCCTAACCTAATTGGTAGTAAACGTAATTCGATTTCGAACCATTTTTTTATATTTTTAACTGTTACGCGCGACTTTGTCCGCTTAACATAAAAAAAAACTTAATTTGTAGTCTATGTTTTCTTCCAGAATATGTTCTACATCTATGGCAAATTTCAGTAAGATCCATGCAGATGTTCTGAAGATACCTTCAAACATCCATCCATCTAAACATTCGCATTTATAATATTAGTAAGATATAAGTAAGAAGAAGGATTCATTTGCTTCAAATTTCATTATAATACGTACTTAATTTTATAATTAATTTAAGTATAATAAAGAGAGGATTAAACTGACCTCATTGTTAACATCGCTGAGTTCAACTTGCAGGTAGTGCAGGAAGTATTGACAGAAGGAGCAGGCCATCTTGCCTTGCGGCGCCGCTACGTACATGCGCTCTATCGGCAGCTGCGCGTCCTGCGCACTTTGCTCTGTCACCATGATCCGCACGTTTGTCTCCTTCTTCACACTTACACGTGCCAACTGTCAACACATTCAATATATTGAAACTGCTCCAAGACTAGTTACATACAAACAATTACTTATTTTATATTCAAAGTACTTTAGTCATAGTAAGGACTTCCGACAAATTTCACCACTTTTTTTTATTAGCAAATTTTTGTTCATTTACTAATATTTCTTGCTAATAATTAAGCTTTAAGCTTGTGCTAGGATATGGTACGACAATAGTCGAATGGCTGGATTTAAACTCTTGACAACGCGATTGGAAATCTTTATCCTTAACCATTGAACTATTGACGCTAATACATTATTAAATCACGTACTAAATCTACACAAAGGACCACAGAGCAAGAATATTAAAGAAAATTATAAGCTTCCGACGCATCAAAAATGTTTTAGCTTATTTATTAAAAAAAAAACAATCAGCCGATTGAAAAAAGAGAATCACTAAATGAATCCTTAGTATAGATTTGTTACACTAATCAAATAAATGTGACAATTACCTTAGGAGTGGTATAACTATTGGCTTCATCATTGCCAATAAGCAAAGGCGACTGTGTGACTTTAAGAGCCAGCTCTTTGGGCAGCAGTACAGCAACAGGCACGTCACTCTTGTTGTGACAGATGCCCATCATAGCGCAAATAGCATCCGCCTTCAGTTCAGATACAAGGAAGCTGTATATCATAGGATAGTATTCCTCCACGAGACTCAAGCATTCTTCTTTGAATGAAACCGTTTGCTTGCAGAGACCTGAAAATATTTTAGATAGGTAAAGTATGAGTTTCCACCCTTTGCTCAATACTTTTTGTATCCCATTCATTCTCTTTGGATAAACAGAGACAACGTTACATTTTAATTTAATTGTTACAGTTATATGAGTTTACTAGCTTTTGCCTACTGTGTTTTTCCAGACTATGTTCTACATCTATGGCAAATTTAGTTTAATTTAGTTGTTCTGGAGATTTAACAAACATCCAAACATCCATCTACGATAAAATTATACGATAAAAACGATTACTGAGGATTTTTTATTCATCTGTTTTTTTATACCAGTCACTTTTTTGCATCTTAATACTTTTTGGTTGTTAACACACTTACCAACTAAAACTCTATGGAATTCGGATTCGGTGGTGTTGGCAACCAACACGTCGCGCAAATGTTTGACAACTTGCTCGCAGAACTCGCACGGAACATCACTGATAAGCAATTAAGAAAAAAAAACGAACTTGAAAAAAATATTGGCAAAATATTTTTCTTCTTTCAAATGCAACATTATGATAAATATGACACTAACAATTTTTAATTATATATTGGATCATATACACTATTTATTCAATTTAGATACGAATTAGATTCAAGTTAACAAAAACCAATAAAGCGAAATATTTTTTTTTTCAACAGGATAGAAATATTTTCCTTCAAAATTTATATAAATCTGTCAATTTGATTATCACCTGTAATCTAAAGTTGTGATTTTGACAATTGTGGTGTTATTTTATTCGTTTTCTTAATAGGGAAAGTCTTTGAATAGATATGACGTCACGATCATACATATTACGAATATTTGCGAAAAGCATTGTCATTTATGTCAAAATTAGTGTCGCCCGATAGAGGTCGCTGCACAAACTTTTATACAAATTTTGTCCATAGCGACACTGTAGCATTCGTTGTGCTATATTTGGCTCGTTCACGTACCGACACGTGTTGCCGGCTCAAAGGTCTGACATCGACTGACGTCCCCTTTCTCCGGCATGTACTTATGGCGTGTACGCTCGAGACAAACAACACTACGTTTATGCATACACTACAGACACTATGGTGCTTATCACAAATATTCATGGTAGGCCTACTCTAAATAACATTTCGTCGTGTTTTACTTACTCTGTGGCTTTCAATTGATCCAATTTGACATCAGGGAAGTCATATTGGTCGTGTGAGTGGTATCTGAGGGCGCACTGTCCGCTCAGATGACAGATGCCAGTAGGTGTCAAATCCTTCTTCAATGCAGCCAATATGTTCTCGTAGTACTTGAACACTAACATCGAACAAGAGTCCGAGAATGAACTCATTTCACCGCACATCTGTAATCATATACAAAAATATTATAAAAAGGAATATTTTGTTTGTTTGTTTGAAACTACTGAACGGAATTGAATATTTCACAGTTGGGAAGCTATAGTATCTCCGGGTGACATAGACTATATTTATTACTATCATCATACCCTAAGTTAGGGGTGACTAGGCCATAGTCAACCGCGCTGGTCAAGTGCGGGTTGGTTGACTTTACACATATCTTCGAATTTCTTCTCAGATATGTCCAGGTTGCATCACGATGTTTTCCTTCACCGTAAGAACGACGGATAAATGTACATATGTAAATGGGAAATCGAAAAACACATTGGTACATGGCGGGATTCGAACCCAGGACCTGCAGATTGCATATCAAGTGCTTGACCACTGAGCCACCGACGCATTTATTACTATTTTTTTTAATTCCGCGAACAAATTCACGGGCAATTGCTATGTGCAATAATTTCTAAAATTAACATATACATTTATCATAATTAATCTTTTACTATAGACATGTCAATATAATTAACAAGAGTGATAGACTACGAACTTATCTGACCGGGTTGAAAAAAAATTAAACTCTTTTTCAATTTCTTGTATTTCTTGTATAAGTGTCATTTCTTGTCAAATGCTTGCAAAGTTTGACATATTTTTGATGACCGAAGTGTAAGACTGTTTATTTGATTACCTTGAGTAAACCGACGAGGAAGTCTTCATATGAAGTATCATCAAACCTCTTCCTCAGCACTCCCACTGTGGTGCGACAGTTGTTGCATTCCTTGCGCAACTCTAGTTTTTTGTTCTACAAAAAAAAAACAAATAACAAACAATAAATGCCACATCTAGACATTACGTATAGTAACTTTGTGATGCACAATTTCAAATATCCTTCGCATAAAATTTCAATCGTAAAATAATAATACATAGGAACATTTTTTTAAATCTTTTTTATCATCATCATCTACCCCATGTTGCCTGTTTAGGCAAATTCAAAAAGAAACACGGTATGTACGTCTGTTTTTTTTTGTGTGTTCGATATAACTTCGGGTGCTCCGATCTTTATAATTCTTTTTTTATTGAACGTCAATGCTTGCAGGTGGTCCCCATCTATTTTTAACAATATTTCATAATTAAAGAACTAGCTGGCGTAGACTTAAAAAAAAGTTATAGCTCACATAGTCTTCAAGCATGAGGTCTATCCTGGCACTATTACAAAGTCCAGCCACCGAGCAGACAGTCTGCGGGTTCATCTCCGAAGCCAAGGTCTCCACCAGCTCGGGCACGAAGTCATCAGCCAGCACTATACACTCCTTACGCACTAATTTGATAGGTATCAACTTGCATGAACCTTCAAATACTTCTTTCAGTTCCTCCTGGGAAAAAAAAACATAAGACGAGCTACGAATTTAAATAGAAATTAACTAATTAACCGGGAGTTTCTGAGACCAAAATCTCTATTTAAAACATAACGTCATCTCTATTCTGTCAAAGATAATGAAAGGTATTACGATATATTTTAAGCAAATATTGTGGTCTCAGAAACCCACGGTAAATGAAATAATTCAAACGATAATTTTTATGCATATGTAAACTCAAAACTGTAAAGGATTTTTCATTTGAATTTAACCGTTAATTTTGAAGTCACACCGTTAATTAAACAATTATTACAATCCCTTCATTTAAGCCATTTGAATTACATAAAATTAAGAAATATTATTGCAAAAAATTGTTGAATTTGTTTAAATTAACTGAAAAATACACTTTTTGTCATATTTATTCATAAAAGTCATCCCTTTTGTCATTTAAGCTTAACATATCGCTATTGTGTAAAGGTTAAAAGTAAAATATAAACGCTTAATGAGTTTGCGACGTTATCGGTCAGTGACAGAGTACAGTGGGGTTATAACGATCTTCTGAAAAACAAACAAAGGGTCAGTAGTGTTTTATCTAACGCGACTGACTTTTATGAGCTAAATAGGACAATTTCGCTTTATTATTAATTTATCTTAATGTTTGATTATTACTTTATTTACAACTAGCTGTCGCCCGCGACTCCGTCCGCGCGAAATTGAAAGAAACTATTGGTCGCAGCGTAATGTTATATAGCCTAAAGCCTTCCTCTATAAATGGACTATCCAACAAAGAAAGAAAGAAAAGTTTTTAATATAGGTAATACAGATTAAACCAAAAAACAATAAGTAACTAAAAAAACTTTAGTTACCATTTATGGTTAATTTGTGTAATTTAGTGATGCCCACACTAGGCAATGCCTGTATCGTGGGAAAAAATCAAAAAAATGTTTTTTTAAATCGGACCTCCTAGTTCCTGAGATGAGCGCATTTAAACAAACTCTTCCACTTTATAATATTAGTATAGATAATGAAATGTTTTGAATTATCTTTAATTTTTTTCGATTACAAAAATAAAATTATTAAAAGTTGACAACCCTAAATCAATTATACAAAGATGCTTAAACGTAAATGTATAGGTTAGTATATAAAATACATAGACATAATTGCGTCATCTAAGTTACATGACGCAACCACAATATCAAGAAAAACACAGCTCAGTTCTGCGCTTCAATATTATATCAGTTGTTTCCTTCGTTATTCATTTGTGATTCACGATACTTATTCATCAAAATATTATGCCCGCACAACATACTCTGACCGATAAAAACGTCTGAATAAGTCGTAAACACAATGTCGATAAATATTTAAAAATAATTAACTTAGAAGATCTTACTAATATTATAAATGCGAATGTTTAGATGTATGAATGTACTTTTGTTTAAATATATCTCCAGAAAAGATGAATTGATCTCGATGAAATATGGCACACATAGAACATAGTCTGGAAGAACACATAGGCTACGAATTAAGTTTTTTTAAAGCGCGAAAGGAGTCGCGGGCGACAGTTAGTATTTCAATAAGAATAAAAGGCGTAAGCAAAATCCTATGGTATTAGCAACATTGTACCGTTGGCAATCTTTGTCACATTGGCAATCTATTTAACATTGGCAATCTATTTAACCTTGGCAATGCATGTAACTTAGTAGTAGTAATAGTTACCTGTGTCTCGTTGCTTTGCAGCTGATCACGTGCCTGCTGCACCATGTCGGTACAGATCTTGCAGATGCTGTCACTATCCTGAGGATATTCAGCACGCGGCCACACGCGGCTCACACAATGATGGGTAGCTTTGCACTCACGACCAGTGCTGAAAGGGCCAAATGCACCAACCAGTTATGTTGACCTACCATACCCTAATTAGCTAAGCTTATTGGATAGGCTTATCTATACCATATTGATTTATTGACCAGAGATGTTTACGTATAGTCGATTTCAATGTAGGTAAATGAGATTATAACAATCTTGTCTAAAAAAATTACCTTCATAAGGCTTTAATCACAGACTTATTAAAACAGACATGCCTATCACCAACATAGAGACAGAAACTTTGCAAAATATGTTCACAAACCATTTATGATATTGTCAGCCAATGACATGTTTAAATATAGCTTATCTTTTTTATTGAATTCACTATTCCATCAATTATCATTTCTTTAGTAAATGGATAGACTTATCAATAGAATATTCATCTACGTATATTGTTTTTAGAATGATGGGTCATTGTGCAATGTATTTAAACAATGAATAGACTTGGAAATAGGTCAAATGACAAGGTATCAAAAGACGTGCATGTCTATAACAATAGATGATCTATGATTATAACTGATCCATTACATATAAAGACATACGAATAGAAAGGAAATGGGTTTACGTTGTTCCGTTCAAATATAATTGGTACGTCTTACCGGCTACCGTCTAACAATAACAAAGTTATGCAACACAATCATTGTTCAACAACCGGCTTAACGCAAATTGTCTTTTTTTACCAACTTTGCTTTGTAAATAATTGAGCGCGTGTTTGATACAACTGCTGTTCCAATTTCAAAAGGTCGAATGGCAATGACTATTGTTTTAAAAACATGTTTGATTATCGTAAAACCGAAAAATCGCTTGTTATATATTCTTTAAACAATCTTACTAATATTGTACATGCGAATGTTTGGATGGATGGATGAATTGAAGGATTGGAGGGGATGGATAGGATGATGGATGGATGGATGTTTGTTAAAATGCATCTCCAGTAACGGCTGCATGGATCTCGCTTGAATTTGTCATAGATGTAGAACATAGCTTGGATGAACACATAGACTACTGATTAAGTTTTTTTTTTAATTCCGCGTGCACAGCGTCGCTGGTAACAGCTGGCTTTATGTATTTTTCAAATAATTTACAGTGATAATTAGGCATAAAAATAATTACCTAAAATTGCTGCACCAATAAGACGGTCCCCACGTACATTTTGACGCTCCCAACAATTTACCTGCATAATAATATATATTTAATATAACATTTTTCTTTGAAAACATTTATCTTATTTAGCCCGCTACCAATACTAGAAACGAACAATTTTTTTAATTAAAATTCAAATTGATTCAGTACATAAAATGGGAAGAATAGAAATCACGTGGTAAATAGGTACAAAATTAGAAGTAGTTTTTACGCCTTTATACTAAATAATTTTTATTACTAAGTCAAACTTTTACTACAATTATTCAACTACACAGATAATATGAATATTTTTTTAAATAATTGAAGAAAATAATAAATATTCCGGTTTAAGCTTTCTAGTTCTGTTCCTATTCACACCGTTTTACTTTTGCTGATAATGTTCAAAAGCAAAAAGAGAAAGAAACAAGAGACAGAGAGAGAGAGAGAGAGAAAGAGAGAAAAATAGAAAGTGAGATATGATACAGTTTGAAAAGACAAATGCAATATGTTTCTGCAATGTCATTTCTTAGAGGATTGTAATAGTTAAACTGTTACGTAAATCTCTGTAGCCATTTCGATTTTCCGCTTCACACTTTATAGCGATATTGATTTGTCGACAAACCGTCAAGGTATTCGGAAATCAATTTGTAAAAAAAATTGAGAAACAATATTCTTCAGATTCAATATCACTAAATTCTTCTTTGTTTTTTTTTTTAATTAGAACACTATATTTTTTAAATAGAAAAGTAAATGTGTAGGAAAATAATTACCTCCATATTTATCAGTCGGTGTTTTAGGTGTGGTTGTTTTCTTTTTCTGAAACAATAAAGACCTTTGATTTTTGAACATCCTGTACATCAATCGTGTATATGTGTCCGTGTATTTGTGATTGTTTAGCATGTGTACGTTAGTTATCTTACATTCATAGACAAGACGTTGTCAAGCTTGTCACTATTGCACATAGCGACGACGCTGCACATTGTCTCTGGCGAGGTCTCTGAAGCGAGCAGTGCTAGCAGGTATTCTTCCAGATGAGCGGTATGCTCGCGACAGTACTTCGTAATCGTCTGGTCGGGCACATCGCGGCACGCTGAGTTCATGCGTGCTGCAAGGTACTCCTGATAAGGAAAACAGGATAGAAACTGCTTAATAAAATGATTAAACGATATATACATTATGACGAATAGAACTGTGAGCTTGACTCAATGTATTGTGAGTTTTTAATTAAAAGTAATAGATATTGCCATCCCTTTCATTCACTTTAAAATAAACAGAGACAGCATCAATTTTAAATACAAATGTGAAAAAAAAACTATCGATTGTAAAAACTATTCGCTGTTAAAATTTAATATTACCAGTCACATTTAAGAAGTTATAACCAATTTTAATTGTAAATGGTCTGGATAAGCAGATTTAAGTTAAACTTAAGCTACGATACGCTATTAAACGATTAATTTCTTTAAAGTCAAAGGCTATCGTAACCTACAAAGACTGATACCTAACATACCCTTTGTAGACTAACAAAATACTTATACATATTATATTTATTATTTGTACAAAAAAAACAAGCATTTAATAATAAAACGAAACATAGAACACGCTGTATGTAAATATACAACATAGAAACATGCACATTATTGCAACAAGAACTTGACTAAATAAAACGTGTGCACAAATTGTGATTTAAATATTTTATGGGTGACTTTAGTATACTTAATCATACGCTGACGTCTTTATATCATTTTTAATAAATTTCCTTTCATTGGAATATTAACTTCATATTGACTATAGAACGCCTTTCATTGTATTATGCTTTTGTTGCACTAGATAATAAAGAACAAGTGTGTTTGATGATAGGTCGTAGAAGCCAATCTTTTGTTCCCATATAAGATTACCCTTGAGACATGAAATTTAACAAAACTACAATTGAACAAATAAACGACTATTAAATGTCTTCTTAACGTGAGTTTCCGTGAGTGGTAATAAAAAACAAATATTATAAATTTAAAAATAAACCAATTATGTGCAATATCGTAGTATAATAAAAATATTACAAAGGTTAAAACACCTCACGATTGTACGCTATCAAATACAAAGTATAACATACCGTATTAATAAGATCTTTAACATCCTTCAGTTGTCTGAAGAGTCGTATTATTTTTTCGGATACTTCATTCTGACGAATTTCAATTTCTTGCTTTTCCCATACCGTGCCGATACAGTGGCCCACAGCACCACAGTCAGCGGCAACCCTAGATGAAATTAAATTTAAATTTATTCAAACAAAAGATTTATTTATTAACAACTATATAACATCCTGTATAACTTCGCATGTGTCATCAATGATAATATAAATTATATGGGGTAACTTTCCAATCCACACAATTGCTTTGTGGTTTAAGTACACTATTATAGTACTAATAATAAAATCTTAAAAGCTCTGTGATCTTCCAGTCTTAATGAAAGCACAGGTCCTTTGATTTCCAGACTGAGTTTATTATTTATACGCTTACTTGAGGTTTTGACACCAATAAGAAGGTCCCTTGGAGCATTCTTTCGGCAATTGCCGAGCTGATGCTATACCTGTACAAAAGAAAACAAATTGTCAGATCATAGATGTCCTAGAAATAATCCTATTTAGCAAAAGTACATACAATTAGGTCAAATTATCTGATTAGAGCTTGTTATTGGTTAAACAAAAGAATATTCATTACACTTTACTTTAACATAAGAGGTCTTACTGCAATGGTCGGTTGTCAATGTTGACATTTCTGTTAAAGTTACAGTTATAATAGACCATAGCAAATACTAGCTAACCAATGATTTGAAGCAACTCACCCTATGAGTAACATTAGTAATGCTAATATTGTACTGTTAATTTTATCTTTACAATACTTGTATCAATATATAATATTGAAATTCATGTGAAAGTTAAGTCTAATCACTAAAAATTAAATACATTTACTTATATTAATTGCAACCATTCCAATTATGCTCTAGATTTGTTCTAGGGTATGGTTTATGAAAACTGTTGAATACCCCGATTTGAATCCACTTCCAAATTCATATGTCCATAGCCATAACCACTGAGATATTGACACAACAATATGACTTATTACTTTAATAATAGATGATACAAAGTTAAATTAGTGTCTGGACTTCGGTTTAATTATCCGATAGGTACTTATGATTGGAAGTCCCTTTATTCCATTTTACATATCCTTAGTAGAAAAACAATCCATTTATTGGACTGAAGTATTAGTTTATTTTTGACAATAATAAAATTTGTAATAGTTATTCAATCATGTAAATATAATATTATTTAGTGGAAATGTACACAAAGCCATGAACCATTTCAGTGACTCACAATTCACATCAAAACAAAATGTACTTAAGATAAAATTAAGGAAAATAAACAATAAAATTATTGGGACTGGTCTTTAAAACTGGTACTACATCACTCTTAATAATATATTCACTAGCTTTTGTCCCTTTACTAAACATTGCAGACTTAACAATGTCATGTTATATAAAAAAAAATAGTTACTAAAAGCGTTTTATAATACCTTATTAGAATTTATTTTGATAGATGTACATTTTTAAGCAGACATCCTGATATTGTTATCTTAGGCAACCTTTGCAACCGCAAACTTTGTTTAAAGATTTGACTATCATCACAAACAATGTTACGGAAACATTTTCATAAAAGTGAAACAAAACTGTTGATTCATATATCGAACACATCCTGTGCACTTCAGACATTGTAAGAATTAGTTATATAATAAGTTAAATTGTATACAAACTTTAGACATTTGTACATGACTTTGGTTTCATGTATACATAAATTTGTCAATAGCATGTTTTCATGGTCAAAGTGAGAAATAGAACAGATATTTTTATCCATTTCTTATAAACAGTATTTGTATACAAGTTTCTGAATCTTTGTAAATGTATATTTATGTCGCAGACTTTATCTAATCAGCTTAGTTTATAATTTAATTTAAATAAAACTATAATCATAAATTGGCAATTATTATTTGTAATAAAGCATACACTAAAAGGTCACTAACAGCAATAACAAGTATATTGGTCACAAGATAACATACATATTTACTTTAACTGATTGCTTACATTATACAAGACAAAGAACGCATAAAAAAGAAAAAAAACATATTAAACCAATATAAAAATTCACATCGTATGAAAATTAATTTAATAAAAACTACCAGACACCCAAAACTTCTGTGCACAGTTAAAAAAAACTAATAATTAAAAAAAAAGCCTATAATATGCATATCATATGCATTAGCTACCTTCATGTGAAAATCGGTCTAGCTGTATAGAAGATTTACGGACGAACATTTACGGACGAACAAACAGACAAAAAGTTTATAAACAAATTTTTCATTACCAACAATGCAAATACTCCAAATGCATTATTATGCATTTGAATGATTAAAATTAAAAAAGTATACTTTGTTGTTATATATAAAGGATTAATAAAGCAACATCATTGTTTGCTATTTATAAATGCTATTTATAAAAGTAAATAGCATTGTTGAAGTGACATAGTATATAAGGAGATTTTAAGTTAACACCAGCATTTATTATCAGTGTGAAGTTTTATCTACGTAAAATGAATACAAAAGAATTGACACATAACATTTGCTCAGTTGCAAAAACAGAAGTTAATATGATTCACATACTACTCACTGATCAAATTTCCTGTACACAACCATCGGAGGGGAACAATTTATTAATTTATCGCAACTTATTGAATAAAATTGTCACCACTGACATCCATTTTGATATATTGTTTTAACTTTAATTCACATTGTAAAGGAAAATAATTGCTATATACTATTAATATAGTAGATTAGAAGTGTTTGATGCCTCTGGTCTCTAGATTTATCTATATATTTTTTAAGCATAAAATAAGCCAAGTAATAAAGAATGCTATTTATTTAATAACTGGATTCAGGGAGCTGATAATGGAGACTTTCTCTATCATAATCAGAGGAAAATGACTAGAATACTCTAGATTGTTCTAGTAAATTTTGGTTAGAGTAGTAATGTATCACTCTTTTATTGTAAAAATTTTATCAACTACCTTCATTTAATGATTAATGCTTATTAAAAAAAGGGCACATCACTCTTTTCTATATTTAACCAAAGTACATGGAAATAGATCGTAAGTTGCGGTTGCGACACAAGTAAAGATTTTAACTTCTTAAGAATTTAGATTATTGATTTGTATAAAATTGCAACTTAACAAGAACACGAACATGACATTTATCCACTAACCTTGGAAATATTATTAAATTGCCGTAATTAATAATATCTATATATAAAAACTATTAAACAAATGAAAACTTCACTATACGAATTGATTACAGCGCAAAATGAAACTAAACTTATTACAACAACGGAAATAATTACACGTATATAATTTGATTACATTGCATGTAAAGTAAAAACAATATAATGATACTTACTTGCATAGCACAGCAATGAAAATAGACAAACACCTAAAATGTTTGTCATTTTCGAAACATAAATTTCTAATTCGTGTATTCCAAGTCTCGGCGCTCAAAAGACTAAACAATTCAAACACCCAACAATTTTACTTTGTTTGGAAGTTATTGCGTATCGATATGATAAACAAGTGTGAAGTCACTGAGTTCAAAAAAATACCACTGACACTGTCCGACCGTTTATTGTGTGTTGTTGTGATTCAAGACGAATGATAAATCGATTTTCGTACCTATTTACAATCGATTTAATCGTCAGTGAGTGTATTTTTAAAACGATTGTGACTGATTTATAATTTTTTTCATAATGCAGTAAATTTAACTTTATTTTAATAGCATTCATAGTTTTTTTAACAACTCTTTAAACCTTAGTTTAACATTTATTCCTTCAACTTACACTATAGATATGAAAGCAAAAGAGGAGCCTGAATTGGCTCTTTTTTGCCTTTTTTTTAACAATAATAAACTTTTACATAGTGACTGTAAACTTTTTGTTTTCGCAGTATAGCGATTTTTATATGAATTCGATTTTCACATATCAAAATGAGTGCTTCACTACAGTTTTTGCCACAGGTAATTACTTTTTTTTATTTATTTATCGCTGAACTATTTACTCCTTGGTAATAATTAATTCACGCGTTTATTGAAACATTTCTTTACACGAATTTGCATATATTGCTTATTTTTTAATAAACATATTTATGCAGTAAACGCATTAAGATTGGAATACCTTCAACAATGACATCTATTGTTAAGTAGCAAAACCACTTTCCCTAAACAAAATCTATTACACGCTAGATGTCACTGTGTGTCGTTTATAATTTAGTACAAACAACCGATAAATTGCGTCTTGATTTGAACCAATAGCAATACAGTCTAATCTTTGCATTATGTAACTTTGAACCACAAACAGAATAATGATATCTGTTATCAACAAATCAATTATCTATCTATCTACCTCCACATATCTTTTTATACCTACACCTATACCAAAATATATTATGGCTACTTATAACAAAATCCAATAAGTGTGTACAATACCACACTTTGGGCACTTTTTACTTGTTATTACTAGATTTAAAATTTATTATATCTCAACATGTTAATTATTACTGATTAATCAGTAACAATTATCAAAAGTGCAACCTGATAAAACATTGCATAAATATCTAGAATTGAATAAAGCCATATCAATCAATGTTAATTAACGACGAATTTTCGAACTTTTCTTCATATTATTATCTTAGCTTATTCTTATGTTCCAGAAATTGCCTATAATTCAAATATTATCTTGAGTTTTGACTGCCGAAACATCCTTCTCCTTTTTTCTAGAAACTTAGAGGAAATGACAGGCAGTTTTGTACTAGAATTGCAGCAACGCAAAGTTACCATTTTTAAATACGATATACCTATCCTATACTAAAATATTCACTGTATGTTATCAACATGTACTATAAATTCGATTTTATATATAATAATATAAATATAAATCAAGGGAAATTCATTGAATACATTTACTGCAAGAAAAACTTTTGATCATCAATGGTAAATAAATTATTGAAGTTTAGTTTTTGAATTTATATATAATAAGTGTAATAGTTTTTATTTCCTTTTAACTTCATATACCTATAGGTGTACTCACAAAGTAGAAAAATGTATTCTCTTTTCCCAGGTTAGTTTTTCCGAAGACAATTAGACGTCGTTCCCGAGGGACGGCGTGGGTCGTTCGTGTAATAAAATTAAGAAGACGGGCCGGCGGGCCGGGCGCCGCCGAGCGACCTCCGTATAAAACAAATCCGACTCAGCCTAGACCAGAGCCGGCTTGCGAAGCCCGTAGACTCAATCACAATACTTTTATTCCCTCGCGTCCAATATGTTTTGTAGTTTTTATAATGCCAATATTTATGTTTGTGTGTAAATTAGATGAAATATTGATCTTTAATTTTGTTTCATCGAATTGTCTGCCTATCACTAAAATTATTTGAATGTATTAATTTTTTTATTCAATTTAAAGTTAATTTATAATGTTATATGTTAATTTATAGTGTTTTATAAGTTAATTTCTCTCTCTCTCTAGTACACTAGGTAATCTCTAGACTAGGGTCAAAAATCGATTATGACTTAATTATTGTTAATTTAAGAGATGAAATTTACTATGCACTGCTATGAAAAATTTTAAGGAAAAAGAAATTGATGAGTAACAAGTATAGATGATTCCCAAACCTAATGAAGGTTGCAACAATTTATATTTTCAATAGATTGAATAAAATACCAAAATCATTTTTTTTCTAGACCCTCGCCTTTATAATCGTGTCTACATACTCTGAATAACACTTCAATATCGTGTGCTATAACAATATGACAGGACCTTCTTGTTGTGTCCGCTACTCGCCGCCACGTGACGTGACTGCGTACATCCACTTACGACTATTATTTGGATATCAAACCCACTTTTATTTCGTACTTTCGCAAGTTGAACTCTTACAAGATGTGTCTTGTAACTTAAAATAAAATAGGCGAAGTACGTCATATTTAGGTTCACTAGAATAGTAGAAATCAAAAGTGATACGCGATAACCTATTTAATTTCATATCTTTTATTAATATTAATAGAGACGTGGATAATTATTTTCTAATTTGTTCATAACACTTGTAACGGTAAATCGGCATGTTACTTAAATTATATTTTTGCGTTTCGTTATTAAAAAGTTAAAGTTAGTCAAATGCTTCTCTGTTTTTCTCTATTTCACCTTTTCAGCAAGACGTTCGTATGAAGTATGTACACAAGAAAATTATCTGTAGTCTATTATGATTGCTACGTGCACTTGTAGTACTTCATCTCAAATGTAACCGTAAAAGTAAAGTTTCTCTCAACAAGCTTAGTTTGGTATGTTTCCAAAGAGAAAATAAAATTTTGACTTTTTTTGAACATGTCTTATTCGAAATGATTGTATTTCTACCATTCTGACATATTTTAATAGTGTAGTCAAAAAACAGCATAAAATTTTACAACAAAATTTCAAATCTAAACTTACAAGTGTAAAAAGTTTCTAACGGTAGCTTTTCTTGAAATTTATAAAGGTGTTCGAGAGTGCTACTTCGATCAGTTAGGCTCTCTGTAATCCAGTGGACAGCGTCGGTGCAAGCGCCTCTAGCGCTCTGGGTCGGGTAATAAAAAAGAGTTATTGTTGAGACGAAAAGGAAAGTCCGTCGGAGGCGGTGGCCGTTAGTCCGGGATCAAAGGCTCAGTGCGACGGCGATAATCATAATTTTTACTTACAAGAGCAAGAGTACGAGCATTAGACGTCGCCAGCGACAAATCTTCCCTAACTGCGGCCAACTTCGCGCCACTCGACCGCTCGTGCGGGACTAGCCGCTTCATTTGTTCCAATAACATATCACTGCTAAACACTATTTAGGTATAAAGAACATCTAAAAACCTATTTTACGATGAACTTTGACTTAATTTTTTTTAAAGATTACTTACCTTTGAACTCTTCTTTAATGGAAAACAGTTAATGAACATAAAAAATTGGTTTCAAGTCAAATCGAAAAGCTCTGGAGCAACTTCGCCTTTAAACCTAATAATACAATAAAGACAGCCCAAGCCGAGGCTAGAAGGGAGTTAGTAAGTTAGGTTACTCTTTAAGAGGTACAGGTTAAGCGTATTTGGCGCTCGGCCACCTTAAACTTTGCTAAAGTTGTTTATGAATCTGAAAAAGAATAATACAGCAAATCTTATAAAAATAGTTGAGTAATAAGATTGATGATAAATAAAAAAAGATAATTAACCTAACATCTTACATAATGTGAAGCTTTTAACATAGTTTGATATTTTAACATTGAAACAATGTTCTGAATTATTACTTAAATTAATTACATAAACAATAAAAGAAGTAATAAAACAAGTCTATTTAGATATCATAAGTTCAGTGCAATACTTGCAGATTCTGAGATGGACCCGTGGCTCGGCAGTTCGCGCCGCCTCACGGTCGATTAAGGAAGCGAGTGCAGTTGCCTTGGCGACGCCGCCATCTTGCCCCCTCCTCCTCCCCGGCACCGTCTTCCCCCTCACGGCACGAGGGAGCCTCCCCCACTGTAAACAATCCGCTATTTCGTTGCACTGAAACACTCGATATATTAAAAAGCTCCCGCGAAAGCACTGCCTGATAAATGCAACCATTTTATAAACGGATCAAGAGATGAGTGTAAACTGTGATAGTGATTTAAAATGTTAAAATTTCAATAAAACTGTTTACGTTATAGTACGCAACAAAAGTAATCGCTACTTAAGTATACTTAAAAACATCAGTTTAACTCAAACGTGAATTTAAATTGCCATGACACCTTTATAAGAACATATGTTAATTTTATCTTTCTTTCACTGTTGGCAATACTGTTAAACGTATGTATAATGTGACATTACGTTGCAAGAGACAAAAACAACAACCATATTACTAAGTTAATATTTACTAAAATAAAAATACAACTTATTAGATTCATTTGATCTGAAAAACATAAATTGAAGAAAAGACATCGATTGAGTAATACTGATATAACTAAAATGTTATTTAGTTTATAACATGTATACTAAGATTTACAATAAAAGAGGTCTACGGTTCAATTTTGTCTCCTTTTCTAGAATCCAAAACTTCAGTAGAAAATTTAACTGAGTCATTTATGGGGGAAGGTGTCAGAAACGTCCAAAGGCCGCGTCCTAATGAACGCCAAGTTCAATTTTACGTGAATGCCGCAAAGACAAACGTCCGCTATTACTCAAGATTAGACGCAGTAACTCCAGCCCGTTGCCCAATGAATTAAATCATGACGTCCTTACAATTTAAATTTCGTTTAATTTAAATAATTAAAAAAGAACTTCAATAAAATACGATACTGCGACATTATTCTATTGAATTAAGAAAAATCTTTAACTACACTTTGGAAATTGATATCATTTCGTTTTCAGGTCATATATATCCCTAACCAAGTTACCTTACCTAAGTTAGGGGTGAGGTCATAGTCAGCTACGCTGGCAAAGTGCGGGTTGGTTGACTCTATATATAACATTGAATTTCCTTGATGTTTTCCTTCGTCGTAAGAACGTCGGATAAATGTACATATGTAAATCGGAAATCGAAAAACACATTAGTACATGGCGGGATTCGAACCCAAGACCTGCAGATTGCAAGTCAAGTGCTTGAGCACTGAGCCACCGACGCTCGAATATAATATGACATTCCAAAATCGAAAAAGCACATTGGTGCATTGCGAGGATCGAACTTGGACGTATAGATTTCAGTCCGGTCCGATCAAGAGTTTTGCTTTTACTATAAACAAAATAAGGCTAAATGTTTTTGAATAATTTTAACTAGCAAACCTACTTATTTATACTTATCACTATATGGTACTAAGTAAACAATTAACATCAATTAATATAATTTAACGTAATAAATACACACACGTAGATAGACAGGTACTTGTTTGTAACAAGAAAGATCCTTGTTGAATTATAAATGTAAAATATCAAACGCCTTACAAAGCGTACGTTCCTTCCACATGGTAAAATACCCATTAAGTTTATATTATTAAGGCAGGGGGCAATCTGTACGCCGTTTTAATGTATTATGTAGAATTATAAAGGCGTCGGGGACGCTTACTTCTTATGATTTATTCATGAACGTGAACAATGTTAAATTTGAACATGCCTGTTTCTACTGAGCGGGTATTCTGCTGGCGTCAAGTATTTTGCTATTTTGTTGTATGATAAATACTAACATATTTAATAGAGTTTGCAATAAATTTAATGGGTTTTTAAACAACATCTGTACAGAATATAAAGGCGAGGAAAAATTTAATACATTGGTATTAATAAAACTTAGAAAATATACCTGAAAATCATTATCTTAAATCCTAAGTCTAATAAAATTATAACGTGTATGTGCACCCTGTATAAACGAGCTCACAAATTTGCTGTAAAAAATCTAAACTCACCCTCTGTTACATTTCCTAGCGTAGTACCAGTGTCTGGCCAAACCCGCAATAGGTTTATAGACATTTTGATTGTAATAATGCATATTGTATCCTGCTTATATAAATAAAAAAATACTTCTAACAATTAAGTACCTAACGACTAATACAAAGGCGTATGTATATTTTTCAGCTATTTACTTTGGTCAATAAATATAAAATAACAAGAGAAACTATTGCGATACTATCTGTCACTTAATACGAAGACAATGAAGCAATATACAGTAGTACATCTGAAGTAGAGTCTGCTAGAATTTATTCATAAATATTTCCAACTATTCGGAAAAGTTCTTTGAAGTCGGGAACAAAGCCGATCCACCGCGGTTATCCGCGATATTTCTCGACCGGGCACCTTATTCGCAAACATCGAATCCCGAATACAATACAGTGCAAAACGAAATTCGAAGGATAGATAATTTCGTAGAAAGAAATAAGGCGAAAGGGAAAAAATATAAATTGAATAGTCGAATACACGCATCCCGGTATTACCATAAAGGCAACAGGGATCAAGCGGGATTCCTCTAGGAACTTTTTTATTTTCCTTCCACCTCTAAATCTCGCAGGAAAGCCTCGCGAATCTGCAAATGTTGATTTGATGATGTCGGGTCGCGTCGCGCACTTGCGATACGACACGCTCGCACCAACTCACTTTACGCTACGAATTACTTATTTTTATTGGAGTTCAATTATTTAATCCTCTTGTTCGAAATAATTTCTAAAAAATGCAAAATTATCGTTTTAAGAAAGTAAATTTTCTCCCTGCTTAGAAATATTTTCTCTTTGAAAGAAAATGTTTGAATTTACACAAAGGTGGCGCAACCTAAAGTGGATCTTGTAAATTTATATTTATTATCCATTTATTAAAATTCCACCTCAATAATTCTGAATATACATTTTTTTAAACGTAAACTCCTTATATTATGAACTTTATTCTTTACTCTCAAAACATATTCTCTATATCAAAAGGGAATAACTAAATATTTAAAGCACACGAAAACTTATACATAGCTTTTAAAAGAGTTCTTATACTAGATTATAAACATATGAGCTTTCCTGAAAGCTCTCGGAGGCAAAGGTTGGGATTACTGCGCTTATCCATTTGCGGTCATTAAGGTACATTAGATGCTCCCCCCTCCCGCCCCACGTCTTCACTCCCTCGCGTCGTAAGGACCCATTTTTTAATTCAACTTTCTTCCTTCCCGCCAATTTGCATGATTACTTTCGTTTTTATTATGCTACGCCCGAATACAGTTCTCTCTGAGGATATTCGAATAATCTAAGTTCAAAATAAATGTCTATGTGCATGCCGTTAAGATGAATTTGTTTGTTAATGCAGAATAATTACGTTAACCCTTAACGTTACACGATTAAACCAAAGCTTTCAGGTATATTAAAAGCAGTCAGTTATCCGTTGCTTGACTTGTACACAACAATATAGCAGTGTACTTCTTCATTTTAATTAACATGCGGTCTTTGAATATTTTTCATTTCCTCAAGATATTTTAAGGTAAAGGAGTTTTCATTTCACTATTTAAACTGCCTCATTCTAATTTATATTTTGGTTATAGGTAAATATGAGATAAAATCAAATTATTTCGGAATTGTTGCCACACGCGACATTATCAATCTGGCAATTTTGAAACAATTACCTTGAGCTAGATATCGCGAGATTAAGAAAGTCCACGGGCATTAGGATCTGAGGCAACGAGGCGAGGCGCTTCTTAACAGCCCGACTCCACAAATTGGGGACCTTAACGACGGCATAAAACTCGAGCCGGCAGCTCCGGAGACGCCGCAGATTGTACTCAGACTTAGTTCAGGATTAATGGTGTAGAAAACAGATTATCATTGGCCGGATTTCTATTAGAGACCCCTGCCATCGACGCGTGAAAGTCCTCTCCTAACAGACTCGATGTTATTATTTTCCACGTCGCAGCGACGCTTCCCAATTTAATTCTATTAGCTCGTGTCGTGTTTGAACGACGGTACAATAAAGTGTTTGATTCGCAGCGCCGCCCGCCACGTCGGTCGCGCGATAGTTCTCTTGCAATAGGGATTGGAAAAGTAAATACAGCAAAAATGATATACAAAATTTATTTAAAGTTTTTAAAATTATTAAAACGTAAGTAAAACATTAAAGTAATTACTCTGATTACATACATTATGTTTGTAAACGAAATTATAGTAAGTTTCCACTGCTGAAACTCTTTATTAAAACCATATTAAAGTATTGTACGGTTATTTGGTTTAAATAATAAAACCAACGCAAGAGTAAGTGAAAATAAAAAGCAAGCGAATGCAGCCCTGTTTAAATTGAATTCGGTCGCGATATTGAATTCTCGTAAGTTATCCTTTGTTATTTTCTTCGACTTTATTTCAATGATGTAAAATATCTTGTGTTTTTAAGTAATTTTTTTCCTACATTTCCCGCTGGTTAAATAATGAACGATGATTACTGAAATTTTAACATTGTTAGACTACCAAATATTAACTTGCAAGTTTTGTAAGTATACTTTTTTTATAAAAAAATGTAGTCGAATTTTAAATCAATTTTTATCGAAATTAAAATTTGTTGAATATAATACATTAAGCTTTTGACTTAAAAATACATACGTACATATACCACTAATATGACACACATAATAAGAACACCCCAATCTCTTCACAAAAAATGTTTTTGTATCTTCCAAATGAAACATCGTGTACAATTTTAAACACGCCACACGTAGCCTGTGAGCTTCGCATGCTTTTAATGAATACAAATTACATTTGCAAATGTGCTTAATCCACAAATTAGTTACAACAGCCGCGCACCCCCCGCGCACCACCGCACCCCCTCGCGTACCCACCCGCGCAACCTCGCAACCCTTGCAACTAGAAACCGTGCTTTGTTTTATGTCTAATCTATTAGGGAAAGGAGAAAAAGTAAAGGAAAATCGCAATGCTGAAACATTTTTGTATGCAAGTATATATATAACCTTATCTACTTACTTCATCTAAATGACTATCAAAACCTAAGATTAGGTTGTGTTAGGTTGAATTTGTAAAAACTTGTAGTAAAATATTAACACAACAAGTTTTAAAATAACTTGAACGACGTCGATTGAAGTTTTAGCAATTTTTTTTTTTAAATATTAGCAAATTTTTTTTTGTAAATTTAAGTAATATTTTTTAACCATTCCAACTAAGCTCTAGGCTTGTGCTAGGATATGGTTTACGACAATAGTCGAATGGCGGGATTCGAACCCCCAACCTCGTGATCGGAAATCCGTACCCTTAACCATTTGGCTATTGACGATTTTAGTTTTATTGTTACATTTAAGAAGCGTAAAAAGGTCTTTGCCTTTTTTTACAAAAAAAAATTAGAACTAGAGTAAAAATGTTATTACTTAATTGAGAAAAATAATTGTCATCGCTTTTTTTCCTTCTTCTTTTTCATAAACTTAATATCATGATTATATTCTGCTTTTACCCATCTTTACAGCTTTAAAACCTTATTAGCTATAAAGATGAATTCCCTAATTTTCCTTAAACCAAAGATGTTTCATTCTGTCTAATGAAGCAATCGGGTCCGCAAATTGTTGGCTAAAGCCGCTGACTGTGCAAATTTCCAGCACTATACATGTTTATACTTTGTATAGGTATAATAACCCGAATTGGGTTTCTTTACGCCTCATCTAGCGATCGTTATGCCTCGATCGTAAATCTTCATTCTCCCGCATCGCCTCCCCCCTTGTACCCCTCTAGCGCCCTCTTCACGTCGTTCCCAAACACTCCAATCTTTAGTTATCATGTAGATATTCTATGTTGTATACATTCTCTTATAGGTACTATGTATCTTACTACTTAGTACTTGTATGTTGTGTTTGTAAGATGAAATTATATTCCACGCTCGCTTTTAATAGATATTTTTTTTTAATTATTAATCTTTCTTCTTACTAATATTATATATGCGAATGTTTAGATGGATAGAATGAAAGGTATCTCCAGAACGGCTGAATCTCGCTGAAATTTGGCTAAGGTGTAGAACATGACCTGGAAGAAGAGGTAGGCTACTAATTAAGTTTTTTTTAATTCAAATTAAATACGGATGATGTCATCAGTCTACCTGGAAGGAGGGCGCTCTGCTTTCAGTTTTCCATACGATTTATAAATAAGAATCGATTTAAATTACACGTATCTATTAAAGTAGTGTCTTGGTAAGCTTCATGTTTCTCGTGCCCACATGAGTAGTGCCCGCAATAAATCTGTAAGACACTGTATTTATTTGCTGCACCCCGCCCCATCCCTCTAGACAATCGCAGCGCCAACCCCCCTTTCCCCTGTGCACCCACCCTCAATGTATACATAAAAGTTCCATCTATAGAGAAACCAAATGAAGGAACAAATACAAAAGTAAATATTTATTTACTCTTCATTTATGTAACTACATTTCCTATATAATCTGGAATTGTGTTTAAAACATAAAGTAGACGTGTTGAAAAATAGATAAATTTAAGTAGAGACTGTGTGGTATTCTTTTTTAAACTGAAAAATCTAACTCTCCTGTGAAAGCCAGTTCCTATTAAAAATCGTTATTTTTCATTTACTTAATAATTCTGAAGGATTGTGATCTAATCAACATTTAGGTACACACAGGAAAAGCAATTGTTTTAGTTTAGAATTTAACGTGTCTTATATCCTTGGTTCCTTTGCGGTAATTGCCAATATTATTTTGGTTTATTTCAGTTGGTTTGTTTTGGTACACAATTTTGAACCTACTTTTCAACACAAAGTGCAATTTTTAATTACATGTTCTACTCCAATCTATTTTGTAGAGCTTACACATTTCAATACAATGTTATATGGACCGAGAGAAAGGTGCTATAAGTCTAGCGGTAGCGGGTAGCGGGTAGCAGGAACGATATTATTTTGTAGTCGGACGGCTTCAGGCTTCAGGCACGGAACACAATTAACTTGTAAGATTGTCTGCGGAGGCTGCACTCGCTACCCCAACCCTCCTCATCCATCTACCCTCCCTCCGAAACAAAACATCAATAAAACCGACTCCGCAAAGCAATATCACCCCTACCCAATTCATACAAAGTGCACATTCGATCATCGTGTTTTAAGTTTTATGCGCCGCATTTATTTCGCGTAGGTATAGCAGTCCAGTTACCCTTGATTGGTTGTCGTTCCTCTAATCCCGTTTTGATCCTTTCCACCCAAAACCTAGCCCTCCGTAGTTAACTATTGACATGCCGCGTACGTACCTGTTATGTTTATTCGAATGCATACGAACATGAATCTTTTAAAATGCTCACGTAATCTGTAAATAGAACCACCAGCGAGAGTGCTAACAACTACGGCCGATGTTGTTCGTCGACAAATATAATATAACTCGCGGGGCTGATATGATATCGTGGTGCATACGCGGCTAGACCTCGGTGACGAAGGCAATCCTTGATAAAATAAAAAAAAACAGATGAATGTTAGACGCCATAAAGATAAGACAGGTGAGGCGCTCGGCTGGGCCACGGCCACCGCTCACACGTGCCTCTGCTGCAACCACAAACGTAACCGTGAAATTATACGCCGCTATAATTGTAGCGGGAGTAAACAATGAACTCCGCATTGACTCTCTGATAGCGCCAACGATCCGGCCACAGCGGCTTTGATGTTACCACTACAACAACGAGATAATGTTCTAATCATTTTTATTAATTATTGTTCTACCTTGCAAACAAATTCTTATGGTATATCATAAATTGTATTTACAGCTTGCTAACAGCACATTTTTTCGGTATTCACGTCAGAAATATTTATTGAACATATTAACAAATGACATTAAAACGCGTGAATGGAATGTGCAGGCGCTTAGTAAAAATTCTGTAAGTATTCAAAGGACTAAGCTGTTCGGCCTCTAAAAGCCATTAGAGTAAGAGAGGCGACCGCGTTAGTCCGCGAAAGCTCCACCAAAAGGAGCAAAGAATCGAAAAGCGATACGAGCTAATCCCACTAATCGGTGAGCAATTGAAAAATAAAAATGTAGATTGTGGAATGATTCCATTTAGAGCCAAAACGATGCGACAAAATAATAAAAAAAAGGTGAGAGAGCGGAACGGAATGGGCCTGCCCTCGACGGCCGACGGCTAATATTGAAAGCAAATCCTCGACTAAATCCTTAAAGCGGCTGGATTGGAGCACCTGGGAACTGTGTTTGCGCGGCAGGCTGATAATCATTCGTCGGCTTACTGTATACTTTCCGCTCGGTGCCGTCGGTACGCCATTCACGTGAATCAATCGCTCGTAATTAGCCGCTTCGAAGTTTGCCCTTTACTTTGTCTTTGCTCAGAAATTTCGTTTGTGTTCGTAATTCCTCGCGGTAATGTGCCGTGTTTAATCTGTTATGCGTATTAGGATTAAACTTTGACTGTATTGATCGAAACAATACAGTTAAAATACTGTTAAAATACATATAGTAAAGTTTGATTAAATGGTGTTTTAAAACACCTATTTAACAAAAGTTACAGAACAGTACTGAAGTTTATCAGAATTCAAGGTAAAGTACTTAAAGGAAGAAATAAAAAAATCTTAGTTTTATATCTTAAATTTAATTTTCATTATCTTAAGATTTTTAAGTTTTACTTTTGTAAAACAACGATTAAACCTCTTATTGCAGCGAGACAGGTCACTTTTTAAAACACATTCAAAGTTAAACTGAACCTTTGAAAGTAATATCTTTCCTATGTGCATTGAATGTGTTCTTAATAAGTCGTCCGGTGAGGCTGTCGCGGTTGCCATGGCAACGCAATCTATCTACCTCCGCCAGCCGTCGCTCGCCGCTATAAAATAGCTTACGTTAACGTGAAATTTATTTCCATTTCAATTTAATGCACATCTTTCGCTGCAACTTTCCAAAGGCGGGCTTTGTCGTGTCGTGCCCAGAATATTCCCTATGTATATACTGCGGACCGCTTTTGAATAACGTTGAGTTTTTGTATATGTATTTGTTTTTACTATCTTACTAATATTATAAATGCGAATGTCTGGATATATGTTAGCAGGTAACTCAAAAACTACTAAACGAATTTGGATAAAATTTGGCAAATAAATAGATCTATGTATGAAATAGCGCAATTATGCGCTTCGTGTTATGATTTAATATGTATAATATTATTAGAAAATAAGTTGTTAATATTGTAAAAGTATATTTTGTTATTGTCAGTGAATAAAGGCTTTATCTATCTATATATTATGTTTTATTTAATTGCGAACGATGTCGCAGACGACAGGTAGTGTGTTATAAAATATAATAGCAAACTACGATTTGTTTGATCAAAAACTTTTCATACTATAAAAATTGAATCAAAAGTTATTTTTATTTGAAAATTATTGTTATTTGACTAATTCTGTATCTTCATAGATAGATATAAAGAGGTTTTCTGTGTTCTTTATTATCGTTATAGTTAATACTTTGGTTTAGATATAGTTATATCATCTAAAAAAAACATTTTTCAGTTTCAGGCTTCTTTAATTTCTTTTCCTGTATTTCTTACCTCTTAAAAACAAGTATGTAGTTAAAAATATGAGAATTGATGAAAATCAGTTTTAACAGGTCTTGTTTTCTTTAGAAGAGGCTGACAAGTCTTTTATTATTATCCTTAAGGTAACCTTTTTATATTATATTATAAGGTAGCAAACGAGTAAGCGGTCAACTCAATTCGCCGCAATAGTGAAGCGACCGCTGCCTAAAACATCCACAATTGCAGATGCGTTGCCGGGATGTACAGGGGTATACTTTCTAACATAAAAGAGTTAAAAGACTAACATATTAAAATTTAGGAATTCTCAGGTTTTTTTATGTTAATCAGAAAATCAAACCACTAAATAAGTTCATTGATATCTTTTATTATGACTAGAGGTTTCTGTTTTTAAATTACAAAACAATCATTACCACTTAATTACATTTACAAAATTAATCGTAAACAATCATCTTCGCATATATTTCGTTTGATATGTAAAAAATGAAAACCTCGAATTCGTACTTTCACTATAACAACAATTCGAATTTATTTATTTACATTTATTAATATTATAAATATTATTTACTTTAGGATTCGTTCATTGATGTCATAGGCACACGGAAATGGGTACTCTAAGTAAACACTAAATGATATTGCTAATAAAAAGTTTTTTATAAATTACATTTATTTACATTTTTAAATGAATAAATACATTTTTTATATAAATTATGAGATCCTGATTACTTTAATCTCATTTGGAGGTTTTATGTTCCACATCTACTGGATCTTCTTTATATTAATTAATAACAATTATTGCTCAATACAAATATTATAAACTAAATATTGTTGTTATTGATTTTTTTTTTCTGTGGAGGCCAAAATTTTTTTGCATAATTTCTATTTACATATGAATATAAAAACTGTATTTTTTAGTACTATAAGGGGTGTTTTATTACATTTATTTTATAATTAAAATATTGAATATTCCAAAATCTATCAAAACTAAAGATTTATTAACAAAGTTTTCTTTATTTTGTACCTCTTTGAAAGTACGTATTTTTATGATTCGTGTGTAAGAAACTTTGTTTAGTGATTACTATGATATATCTTATATACTTATTTAAATAAACCAAAGTTAGACATACTTGAAATGCAATTGTTAAAGTATTACTCCACTTCAACCTGGTATGATTTTTAACATATAAGGTCAATAGTGTAAAGTACATAAACAGTGTTATAGGAACTTTGTATAATTTAAAATATATAAACAAGTGTTTATTACTTTATTTATTAAACATTGGTGGGTATTCACAAAACAATTACCTTTTTGCGTCCAAAACGAACGGAATACAAATAAATTATCTTAGGAAATTTAATGCATTTATATTTACAACAATCTATAACTTAATTAGATACATACTATTCTAACAGTACTAAAACTAGATACATTTAAGCTTGTAAAAATTGCACACATCGCTTTGGTATACGTGACACTTAGAATATTAACACGTAGAAACACAATGCGCGCACGACATAACGTAGTCATGTCACTCACCATTCTAGGCTAATAACTTGCAATCGACAATTGGGTGAACATTAATAATAACAGCTAACATCATTGCCATCGACCGTCCCATGTGTTACTATTCTAAGACGCTATAAATTACGTACATATTTACAATCGCAGGAATAATCTAAGTAATGTGGATCATTCGGTGCGCGCGCGCAGTCCGTCAGTCGAACCAGTCCCAGAGGTGGCGGTAGAGTCCGGCGGCGCGCGCGGGCGGCGACTAGGAGATGCGCGCAAGCGGCGCCGGCGAGCGCGCCTGCTCGCGGCCGCGCGCCTCTTCTCAGAGCACGCGGTCGACACCCACGCCGGCCGCTGCGTACTGGCAGGCGGCCAGCGGCGCCGAACCGGCGCGCGATACCGGCGACACGCCACCGTATCCGCCACCGAAGCCCGAAGAGTGCTGCTTCGCCTTCAGCCGCAGTGAAGCGATGGATGACGACATCGCGGGGCACGGCTCCGCGCGGTACATGTACGGGTTGGGCGCGCCTGTGTACGGGCAGGGCGCCACTCCGCCGCCCACCGACGCAGAGCCCGCCACGCCCATACTGCCGCTCACGCCGCCCACGCCACCCATGGACGTCGCCGTGTTGAAGCAGTTAACGGAGCCCTGGTGGTGGCTTGCGGGCACCACCGACCCGAGAGGGTTCACCGGCCAAGGGAAGCTCTTTGTGCCCAAAGGACTCGGCACCTTCGCCGCCCAGTTGTTGTACGGGTACGAAGAGTAGAGCGCGTCCGTGTCCGGGAAGGGTTGCATGAGGCCGTTGAACTGCGTGCTGAAACCGTTCTTGAAATCCGCGGCCGCAGCCGCCGCCGCGTTCATGGCGTTTCTTTCACGTTTCCGCCATTTCGCTCTCCGATTTTTAAACCATACCTGCAACAAAAAATAAGTTTTAACAACTAATTAAGATTTTCGACCCCCAACCGGCGTTAACTTAGAATGTCAAACTCGCTTTGCAGAGTGGAGAACTTTTAACTAGATTCAAGTCGTGGCCGGTACCGCGTGGGCGACCATTAACTTTGCTCATTACGAAGTTGACAGAGCGACGGGGAGCCTCGGGTTATTCGGGCCACGTAGTGATATCGGAGGCTACGCAACGGGCGCGGCCGGGTGGCCGACGATCCTTCTAATTGCAACCGCGAAATGAAGATAAATGAGGGGCGTGATCGGAAAGAGCTCAGTTTAGCCGAAAATGTGCCCCGACGAGGAAGACAGGCTGCGGTTGTTTAGGTCCGGACGTAGAGGCTGTTGCGAGTGATGAGCAGTGATAAGGCGGCTGATGTACGGCGGCCGTCAGTCACGTGGATCGATAGGCGACGACACCTCGCGATAAATCGCGCCATCAACGCGCGCTATAAATTCCACGCCGGCGATATTCGTCTCACTCAGCGTGGCGGGTTCAGCCGCCCGAAACGGTAAATAATACCCTCTTCGCTCGGTTAAGTGAACATAAACGCTCGTTTCCACCCCATATAGAATCGTTTGTTTTACGAAACATAAATTTCGCAAATATACGTAAGCACAAGCTCGTCGTAAGTATACACGTTTTAGAAATTCGTCATAATCTTATAGTTCATTTACATTATGGGTCCCCTTTATAATTTTTAAGTTTACGAGGTAGATGTTATTTTTAAACGAAACAAATAAAAAAAATTAAAACGAGAAACTTGTACAAATCGGAACGATACTTGTGAATATAAAAAGCGGATATACAAAAAAAGGTAAAACATATAAATTATTTCAAATCACGAATGTATGATAAAATCACTTAAAACAAATACATCATAAACAATGTATATACGGTACGGGTCAGATAATTAAAACATAAACACAAAAGACTTTAAATATACGATAAAAAGCTCAAAGCATACGGTTGATCCATTGTAACCGCTAACAAACGGGTGAAAATAGCTCCACAGAAGTGTTGGGGCGTTCAATAATGACAACAGAATGATATTTATTTAGGTGCACATATGTGGAAATAATTTCCATTATTTGAATAGCGGGGGCGCCGTGGTCGGAGACGGGGTCGCGCGATATTGCGACGCGGGGCTAATCCTTTAAATATATTATTGCAGGACGGACGCCGCTCGCGCCCTCCTGCCGCCTGCCTCCTGCCCGGGATCTCCTTCCTCCTGCCTCGGATCTCCTGCCGCCTGCCGTTTGCTGAGGGACGCCGCCAATTTTTAATGTCTCGATACTAATGTTTGTCGAGAATTGTTTTCATTTAATTTGCAACTTATATGAGAATAAAGAGATTTTTATTCCCCTCAATAATATGTAAAATAAACTCATAATTATACATTATAAAGACTTGTTTAAAATATCAACTGAAGTAAAACTTTATATTATAAGATTGTAAATAAATAAAAGATTAAAGAAATTATTAGCGACTTATCATTTACACTATTAATCTTAAAAAATAATATTAATTAGCATTTCTTAAATGACGGATATATACAATTTTTACAAATAACAAACTATCTTGCATCGTGACCCTAAAGAACTCTTGCTCCATTATCATACAAAAGCGTTTTGTCGCTTGGTCCACATAATATTCTGTGTAATGAACGCGGTAGCCGCCCTACGCGAATAATAAAGCTATTTTACGGTCAGCGGGACCGCAGACCCGATAAATTGCCTTAAATTTAAATTAAACTAGAATCACAGTTTTATTAGAGTCATCAATCAAATGTTACGGAACGGTCTCAGTTTGGGCAAAGCATAATAGCCTTAGTTTCGCGGCGGCGTGGGCTTAAAGCTCGGTAATTTGATTTATTCCTAACTACCCGAAAGATGCACGTGGTGTGATGAAACGGTTTCTGGATCATCAGCTACGAAATATCAAGTTTGGCACGTAGTGTAATTAACATTGTGATATATGTATGAAACATTTATAATAAGTAAGTTAGATTACTGCTTGTATTTAGAAGAGTGTTAATTGAATTTCTGTTACATTTATTTTTTATTTATTTCATGATTAAATAAAAAGTATTACGATTGTGTTTTATTTCCTCACAGCAATGAGAACTTACCTAAGCATTGAATAACTCTAAAAAATATTTTTTATATGACAAATGGTATTTAGGCACATAGATATAAAATACATAGGCTACTAATTAAGTTTTTTTGTAATCCCGCGCGGAGTCGCGGGCGACAGCTAGTCGTAAATAAATGGGATTAAAAGTGTATAAATAGTAATTTATGTTTTGTCACTGCTTAGATTTAGATCGTAAAAATAAAATATCAAAATGGTAGTTGTGAGTAGCTCTGTTGGGGTGGATTTATTAAATGCACCCCGCGGCGGCGGCGCAGGGATGCTGCACTGACATCTAACAAAATTATGTGGTCAAACTCCTCCGTCTACGGAAAAACGTAAGTATGTTAAAATGTTATTAAGTTTGGAATACTTACTGTCTAATAAAGGACCTTGATTTATTACGATTAAAGTTCAACGTAAAAAAATCATTAATTTTCTTAAAAGAAAAGAATACAAAGAATGATCGAAGTTCTTTTGCCCGCGATTTCACCTGCGTAACATTTAAAAAGAGTGATAAAATAATTATGTGTTATTCGAGACTATTTTTTATACCTGTGCCAAATTTTTTATCGGGAGCCAGAGTTATCGAGGTTACATTAACACATATGTATTCTACACCTGTATCAAATTTCATCAAGATGCATGGAGCCGTTCTAAAGATACCTTCTACCACCTATTCAACCATCCTAACATACGCATTAATAATATTAGTAAGATTATCACATATATAGTAGAAACATTTCAAATCTGTATGTATTAAGCACGCAAATTGGTGGTGCTATGCTATAATCGCGAATTTACTGTGGGTTTCTGAAACCAAACTGCCCGTTTGAAACATCTATGTTTTGTCAAAAATAATTACTTAATACATTATGTTTTATACAGAGATTTCAATCTAAAAGAAACCCATGGTCAAAGTAAAAACAGACTATTTTATGCTATAAATTCAACAAGCTCGAAATTTACAATGTTAGAATAGAATATCCGCGGTGAATAAATTCGAATTATATACGATTACAAAATCTACGAACCATTCAGTCGATTACAGATCGTTCATTGAAATAAATTAGCAGCCAAAGCCTTGCGAAATCCGTCCGGTCAAAACACGAGGCGTTCGGCCTATCAAAACACAAGTAGGATATCTTCAACCACTAGTCCTAGGCTTATAAGCCGGAGAGATTGATCGGATTATTCCAATTATCAACTCTAAAACAACGGCTTATGGTTATAAATTGAATGTTGTAAATATTTCGCAGAATTTCGACGTGTGCGAAATATGTAGAACATATATTCAATAACTTGTTAATACAATATCATTTGTTTTAGTTGTGGAAACGTACACTTTAAGAGATTACTGACGGGTGCAGTTTGGACGCTGGCCAGTGGAAACACGACATTATGTGGTTTAATTGTCTCGTAATGCTGTTGTTTTATTTTGGCATCAGGTAACGTGCATATATACTTATGAAGCTATTTTAAAGTATGTATTAATTCGAGATGTCAGCGATTTGTGCCATTAATAACGCATTTGTGCGACCTCCACTCTTACCAGTTTCCTTATATCTTTTTATTATATTTTAATTTGCTTTATTTTTTTTTTGTAAAAAAACTCTGGCGTAATAAAAAATATTTAAAGTTAAACGTTACAGACAATAAAAACAAAAGAATGTAGTAGTAAGTTTGTACATCACTCAACGTATATCCGTATTAAATCCGATTAGGCAATTCCTGTAAAAGCTTCGATTAAAATCCAACGAGTGTATAGACTAGCGCCGTGATGGAAACAACGTGAAGCGTGCTAAACTGTTTGCACACGGGGCAGGCAACACGCTCCACTAAAAGCGTAGCAAAAACCCTGTAGTCTCATAGCCCCCGTAGCCTGCCGTAGCATCAAGCTACGCTAAATAAATAATGCTACGTGACGAGAGTCCGTCGTCGAACAACGGACGTACAGATTTTAGGGTACAAATAGTTCTAAAAGGTGTTACACCCAGTGTATTACTGTGTGCTCAACATATAACCTCAAATAATACCTGTCTAAAATATACAAAACATAAGTAATTAAATTTCGATCAATTTAATTGTATAAGTACTTTTGTTTTGAAAGATAAAAAATTTATTACAAGTAATTTTATGTACTATAAACGACACTGTAAAGAAAATGATTCAAAAATACTGTAACAATTTATAGCAAAATTTTATATCCATTTAATTCATAGTTAAATACAGGTCTTAAACACTCAATGTTATATATTCTACATTACAGAAGATTATTCCTTTACATTGTAAGACAACTGTCTAGAGTGTTAACGAACGCTGGAGTTATATTTAACTACGATATTAAATCCGTTCATTTGTCAAATTAGTTTAACGTTCAATATTATTATTCGATTTTAATTAATATTTATGTGTATTTAAATTATGTGTGCAATAACATCTTTGTAAATAAATGTCTCACGTGTTAAGGCAACAAAAATTCCAACCGGATCAAAATAATAATCTACAAATTCAATCCTTTTAAAATCTCATCAATACAGTTGACAGTAAAAATTCTAACCTCGAAATATTCTTGTAAGAATAACAAACATGTCGCCTATGAAAACAAACTTTGTGGACGCGTGGCTAATTTCACGTCGTACAGTTGGATATGCGATTCGGACGGAATGAAATGTGTCAAGAGTTGTTTCACGGACGATTGGCGGCGTTCGCTCCCCATGTCTTCAGAAAACGATAATAATAAACCCTCACTAGGAAAACCGTCTCAATATTAAATGTACATCATTCACTTGCTAAGTAAAACTATTTTTTAATTTTTTAATCATAAATAATTTTAACACAATTAGAAAATATTGATCATTTTCTTCTCTTCTTCCGAGTTATGATATAATAACTTTGTGCTAACACAGTTTTCATGGCTAATAAAAACTAGTAGATTTTTTTTGAAAAATATTAGCAGATTTTTTTTGTAAATTTACTAACATTTCTTTTACCGTTACAACTAAGCTCTAGGCTTGTGCTAGGATATGATTTACGACAATAGTCGAATGGCGGGGTTCGAACCCCCGACCTTGTGATCGGAAATTCGTACCCTTAACCATTAGGCTATTGACGCTCGATTTAAATATAATAAATATATCACAAATATGTTTTAATTCTTGTTATTTTCTGTCAATTATAAACAATGAAATAAGATATGCTAATTATATTTAGAACAGAATGCGAAATATGTGATATGAAATAACAATTCGAGCAAGGAGTAAAGAAAACATTCAGATTAACATATCATATTTTAAGAGCCAATAAGCAGGCAATGACCCTAATGAGTGTGCAACAAAAATAATGTCGGGATATTTATTGGTGCGCATGCGCACAGATTTATCGTACGGCGGGCTCGGGCGCAGGAACACTCGCTAATCCCTTGTCATTAGGGTTGCCGATTTGTCGTTGCAGGACTAAATTAGTTTTAAGTGTGAAGGTTTTTTCAAATATTTTTTTTATTCTATTAATGTAGATCCACGGTTTAATAGTTGTGATTTTTTAACATCAAAATTAAATAAAAAAAATTTCATTGCGTTACATTTCATCTATACATACTTAGGGAGAATTGATTAATTTTTAAAATTTGCTAAAAGAACAGTTAATCAGATATGGGTAGAATGTAGTATTCGTTAATAATAACTTTACTATATAATATATTATTAATAATTGAATAATTTGTGACAACCCTGTCATACGAAAGACAACGTTATTAAGAACACACGGGGCCAATTCAGTGCCGTTTGTACGCGTCGGAATTAATGTTTAACACTTGAAGCGCCTCTCGCGGCGAGACGAAACGAACATATCGATTTAGTTATCGATTACAAATAAAAGAGTTAGTACAGATTACAGATAAAATAAACTCTTAGTCCAAAGATTAAATCATTATATTATAGAAGAAAAATTAGTAATTTTGGTAATATCATCTTTTATTGGTAATTCACAATTAGAATGTCAAGAATATGCAGCTTAAAATTTCATTATAAACAGATTTACACATCTTAATCCTGTCAATTCAACAATAGTCCAATCCGTATGATAAATAAGATTAAAAAAGTTTCAAAACAATTTCAAAATTTTCTTACTTCTTAAAACAGTAACCGCATTAACCTATCCCAAGAATCGGCTCAGTTAACACGTATCAAAGATTATCGCGGACAATCGACATACCGAAGAAACCGAAAGACATCCGAAGCATGCCGCACACTGTAAATAGTTGCAGGGCTCTAGACCGCAGAATCTAACGCGGGCCTTCGGAAACTATTGACAGTGAGTGTGGATACGATCACACTTAAGCCGGGGATTATGAAGAGACCGAAATAGACGGTTGAAATCCTCGCGGATTAAGGGATCCCGTGTTCCGTCCGACGGCGCGGCACAAAAATATACGAAGGCGCGCGCCGGATGCGACGATCTGGTGCAACGTACAAGACTCGATATATTGTAAAACACTTCGACGAAGTAAACTATCCAATATAGGTTAACAATAACTAGACGAATACTGCACAGGTATTTAATACCATGCCCTCTACACCGTACCTAAGATTTTACTTAGACATTGTAGTCGTATTATTTTTTTAATTTCTTTGATTTTAGACTGTAAATGGAAATGTCTCCTCTTTACTTTTTTATTCCAATTAACGTGTAAAAACTTTTAACATCTACTGCTAGTAATTATTTCTCAATGACAAAAAATTGTCAATCTGTGATGTCATGAATGCACTTGTAGAAATAATGTAGTGTTCTTGCATAGTTTAATAAGCCACATCCTTTACGCTCCAGTTAATTATCGATCCTTTATCAAGCAATAATTACTTATCAGTTTCCGAATGACATCGCTCGCGATAATGAATCTGTCACTAAAACTTTCATATTGTACACGTGATAAGCTGTTGGAAATAAAGTATTTAAAAGTATTTTTATGATTGGGTATTTCAGTAGCAATCGAAGATCAATTTTCGGGAATTCCTTCACGTAATTTTCAAGTCAATGGTAGAAATTGTCAATTATGAGTATATAATAATATTACGTATTGGAAGTGCTTTCCTACATTTTATATCTTTGCAATTAAGTCTCGAAATTGATCAATTCATAAAATAAAACTCAGTTCTAGAATGGATCTTCTTCTTTATAATAAAGATTAAAATATTTATTACTTACTCTGACTCTCGCTTCCGTAAGGTTGGTCCACATGGCGATCTCCTCTCGCGTCGACATGTCAGGGTATCGGTTCCTCGCAAACGTCGCCTCCAGCTCTTGTAACTGTTGGCTAGTGAAATGCGTCCTCTGCCGTCTTTGTCGCTTATTCTTCTTGTCGCCTTTGTCGTCCATTGACGGTTCGTCCGGCCCAACTCCAGGCGTCGTTGATTCGGTCTTTATCGTTGGCTCTGATGTTAATTGTCGGTTACCTGAGAAATTTCATATGAGATTAATATTATTTCTAATTTAATTCTTTGATGTTTGCTTCAATGTTTGCTGATTTCTATTCGAATAAATAGCGGCAATTAAACAAAAATAAAATGAGCATAAATTGTAGAGCGTCTCACGAAACTTGGAAGTACAGATAAAAAATATTGAATCATGGCGGCCGGTAGCGCAAGCTAATGCGCGGGATTAGGGCGCAGGCGCACCTAATACTTTTACGACACCGCTGTAAATAAGTTATTCTCGATGAGCGGCACACCACTATAACATTATTTATGTCACAGATAGTAAATTCTTTTTTTTCTGGCATTTATTTTTGTGCAATGATATGATTAAACAGTTGATTAGTTTAACATTTTTCTAACATCTTTAACAAACAGTCCAATGACCTAGGAGACTTAAAATTTTAGTGGTTGGTTGACAGCAATAAATTGGCACATTGCTTAATATAAATAGTAAAAAGTCTTTGATGCGATTGATTACAAACATTCTGAACCTATGACAATGAAAATGCCATTAAATGTTTCAAAAGAACTAGTATAATAGTGTAGTTTGAGGTAGTTTCATAGTATTTCACAGAGAAGTTTCCTCCACACCATAACGTATCGGACAGTTGATACGAAGTTATTATTAGAGCAATTCTTTAATGATAAGACAATGATAGTACATAAGCAAACAGCGTAATGAGTTTCAAAGATTCCCTGTGTTAATGAACTGATCTGTATTTTAAATGTCTACTTATATAGAGAAAAAACAACACCTAAACTATTGTATAACAATAATCACAAATATTTTCGTATGTAATTTGAGTTTGTAATCGAAAAATTGCATTTCAAACTGAGTATAAGATCAAAGTGAAAATTAATGACATGTCTACAGTTAGTCGTCGACATAATCCAGAAAGAAGATTTTGTTTTAATTCTCCCAAATAACTTTAAGCTAATTTTGTTTTGCAGATATATAATAGGACAGGCTACACATATAGAAATTCAAATCTACAATCTAGTTGATTAAATGTCTGTCTATGACAAATTTTCCGTCAACATTTTTCAACCTAAAACCTTTAATTCCTTTAAAATCAAAGTGAGCAATCACAACAAAAGGATCATAATAGTAGCTAAAAGTTAAATCCGTATTATGTATTATTAAATAAAGTAAAATATATTTATAGGTATTTTGTTGATAAAAATATTATCAACGATTTCGACTTTGTGTGCAACTTATGTATTACATTTAGTAGGATTACTGTTAACACTTTTATTGCTGGTATTGATAAAATAATTAATATATTGATTTAAAACATTTTTTTACATTTTTACCTAGTCAGTAAGATAATATAACCTTGACTGGAAATGATAAAAGTAAAAATACTTTTATGAATTTGCACCGTCGTAATTTGGTATGGCGTTTATTATCTAGCAATGTATGATGCACGTAAACGCATGCATTTCTTAGATATTTTTGTACAGCCTAAATCAGTGATTCATTACTTTAGGGATTGAAATATGATTCAATAGATTAGTCAGGCAATTAATAAAGTAATTAAGATTAATTTTTGTTGTTATAAAATAAATTAAAAAAATATCAACTGTTAAAAAAGGTTGTTTAATGACTGAAATCGATGGTAGAGAGAAATAGATAGAGAATTGCCTGACCAAAAAAACGCTAATACGAACTAGTCGGTCACGTGGTAACAGTAATATTCGGCCATGTGAGGATTAGTGTATCACCACATTGGACTATATTAAAACCATCAATCTGTACCATGGGCCCAGTCATCGGCGTGTAATGAAGAGGGCAGGATTAGGGGGCGCGGAGGTTGAGGGACGCGGGGGCGCGGGGCCGCTACCGCGGGCATTCTCCGCCGATACCGCGATAACGTCCGATAGCCGCTATCGGCGATAAGCTTTGTGCCTTCGCCGCCCCATCCATCAAGCAGCAACCTTTGCGTTCGGCCGACGCGACAAACTTGTAGGTAAATAACGCAGTTAACATGTGTTATGATATCGGTACACGATGCCACTTCAACTCAATACTCCATTTTGATAATGCCGCTACAACGTTTCCTTTAATGTGGCCAGTTATGTAACTTACTTATATAATGATCCTTATCAACAAATCGTGTACTCGGATCGTAGACACGTTGGTGCTGCGACGTATGATCTTTTAACTGTAATGAAGTGTCTCTTGATACAAGCAATAATTTGTTCATCATAGAACTGTTTTTTTTTTATTATAAATATATCTTGTGTTGCAGTTTGAATTCGTGTTAACCTGATTTTCATTCACCTTTGTCTTTATCCATTAATAAATATCATATAGTAATAACAAATTTAGTAATCATCATCAGCTCACTATACGTCCCCACCGAGGGGCTCGGAGCCTACCTTAAGTTAAGGGTGATTAGGCCATAGTCAATCACGCTGGCCAAGTGCGGGTTGGTTGACTTCACACATATCTTTGAATTTCTTCTCAGATATGTGCAGGTTGCATCACGATGTTTTCCTTCACCGTACGAACGTCGGATAAATGAACATATGTAAATCGGAAATCGAAAAACACATTGGTACATGGCGGGATTCGAACCCAGGACCTGCAGATTGCAAGTCAAGTGCTTGACCACTGAGCCCCCGTCGTTATGTCTATGAATTTAGTAAAAAAAATAAAAAAAAATATGTTCCGAAGTCTATCGAAAACATTTTCTGAACGAATAGTGATAATAAAGCATAAAAAGCGCTCGAGTCCGCAGTCCGCACACATTGCTGGAGCGCTGTTTGTGAAAGCATTAGATCAACAAGCGGGCTATTTGCTATCAGATTCACTGACTCTTTACTCAGTTTGCGTTCAGCTTTAAGTTTGTCACACTGTGTGGTCCCTTTTACCGATTCTTATGAAATTCGCATCTTATACCGAAAATACATTTGATATTTTTGTAATCAGGATTTAGATACAAACAATCAAAGTATGTTGTGTTATTGTTTTATACGATATCGATATAAATCAAGTCATTCGTTTCTTTAAACATAAAACATATATATGACAACACGAATAAACTAAAGTGGTTGATTTTCTTTATCTCTCATATCTATTAGAAACATCCATGTCCGTACGGTTCGCTAGTCACTTGAATTGACATCGACATTCGTGGATTCGCTCAGAAGAGTCTAAGGTATGAAAGTACTAAAACATTTATATAAACTTAATGCAAAAGGAATACTGACTAGGAATATAAAGGAGCTTACTGACTAATAGCATAAAGGTTTACTGACTGTCATCGGTGTGTTTGCGGTCTCTGCGCGGGCGCGGCGGAGCGTACAATGACGACTGATCCACGCCCGAGCCCCCTGACGCAAGCGAAGAGTGACCACTGTCGCGAAACTCGCCCGTCTCCGCCCATACTGTAATAAAATATACCAATCAATATTAGTCAATAACACAATAGTCGGAATTAGTTTGATTACAGCAACATGCAAGAAACTACTTTAAACGTAAGATAAACTGAAGATTTACAACGCCCACAAAGAAATAGAAAATTAAACTTACTAAGAAATCAAATCAAACATAAAAAACAAATTGCTAAAATAAATAAGAAGGTGAAATATACCTAATAGAAAATAAGTGGACTGTTAAGTACAGATACACTTAAAGCCGGAAGTGCATCGCGTCAACTTTATGAGATACAAGTCCCATATATAGCAGACCATATATTTCCATTTAATTACTGCGAAACAGAAATAAACTCGCTATTTATTGCAGAATAATCCACTTAATAATAATAAAGTAACTACTTTTTTTTTGTCTTCCCCTACCTATAGACTGCCGTCTGTGTTATACAGCCAGCAAAGGCTAAGTACCTAACGTTGTAAAGGAAGTGTAAATTCAATTAAAGTTGCTAATAGGAGTATAATTTAACAAGTAAATCTTGACAAAGTAATGTGTTCGCTGAGCAACGATGACGCCCCGTTGCTTCCTCGGTAATTAAGTGTCCCCGAACACTTGTTAACAAATTAGTCACCGGAGACGCGCAGTGTGCGCTTGCCCTTATTTATAGCTGCCACATGAGGCGCGAATACTAATCGACATGTATTCTCAATTAAATATACGTCATTACTGAAATTAATTTTGAAAGTTATTGAACCCGACTAACACGATGGTTTAATGAAGGTATTTTTACGGGTATTCAAATGGGTACAGATCTTGTAGTTCAGTAAACAGTTTTTCCAGCAAAATATTATTAAACGTGTAAATTAATTCATTTCACATTTCACATATTCTTATTTCAAATTTATTAACTTCACATTTTCCTCAAAATACTTTTCCATTTTTATGATCCGTTGTTAGAAAATAATGCCATTATTTTTGTTTTTTTATTTATTTCTTAGCTTCATAGCAATGGCTAAAATACATGAAGACATAATTTAAATTTTTTATATATCTTATTCACCACAATGGATTTTAGAATTATGTTGTCCCATTGTCGCATCTTTGAATGACTTCTTTATATTTTTTTGTGTATAGTACGTAGTGCTCTCTGACTGCCAATAATCCCGTTGTTTTGGAAAAAGTCACGCATCTTTACAATTGATGTTGACAATTTTACTGATAATTACAAATTAAAAAAACAATGGGAGAAAAATAACGGAAGCGAAATAACTATTTACATTTTTGTGTTTTGTTTCAACGAATCATTTTTCTTCTGAAACCTTTGGCTTAACAGTAATTGTTTTTTTTACTTGAATAAGAATGTCATTGTTATTTCTAATATTTGCAGTATCGTTATTGGCTTTAACATTATTTCAACAAATCAACTTTATTAATTGTAAAAAACAGTTGAATTTGCGAAACAAAGTATACTTACTTTTTATTATTATGAAAATAGGTAAAATTGTATGAGTAAATAACAAGTACGCAAGCATGCAAAACTTATTTGTAGTGTTTTATGTCATAAAGCAAACATAATTATCGCAGTTGACGTACAACTGACAAGAAGTTATCGGTAAAAACGAATACTTTAAACATAAGACGAACAATTAAACTGACGTAAATCGAATCAGTCAAATTCTTAGATGGATGGTTGTTTGTTTGAAGGTATCTCCAGAATATATAATATCTAGAACATAATCTGGAAGAACACACAGTGTGTTTTTTTTAATTCCTCGTGGACGGATTCTAGGGTGATAGCTAGTGTTTAATAATCAAAATAAATAATACATTGAAAGATGCAATGCGAAAATTATAGAATTGAATGTGTAGTATTGTATAAGCAGGCATATGTGTCAGGGCTTTATCTCATCAGAAGAGCAAACGTCGGCTCGGGACGTACAAACGCAATGCAAACGACACACGTTCAAATACATTTAATGTTTGCTGCTTTGATAACAAGCGATAAGCGCACGCTCATTGTTTTATTGGGGGGCTGTAAAGCGCCATCTCAGCTGAACTTTACAGCGGACACTCGCGCGTAAAAGTGCTTACGGCACCGCACTGATTGGTATTGTCGTAAAGTTTATTTTTATTATTTGTTGTGATTTGTTAATATACAGAACGCTTATACCAAAAATGATAACTAAGAATCTGACATTCGGAGTTTCTAATGCCTGGTAAATTGAGTAAAGTCTACTATGACAAAAATAATACAAAAATAAGTCTCAAAAATTTAAGCATTAATCGTACAGTAGAGTCTGTTTAGGTTGACTCTGCATATAACCAACCGCTTATCACATCGTAATCGCACACCGAAGTTTTGTTTTTATAAAACGGTATTTAAAAAAAATTATTAGTTGCCTATATGTTCTTCCAGACTATATTATATTATGTCAAATCTCAGCGAGAATATCCATCTAAACATTCGCATTTATAATATTAGTAAGATTCTTTATATAGTTTAGGGAATACTATCATTATTAAAAATAGTACCTACATTACTTATTATTAAAATAAGATTTATTATTAGATACATTTCACACTTTATGTCGCGACTGTACTACAGCTGTCACAGTAATCGTATCAACGTCATTACGTGACGGTTCATAACTTTTACAACACGACATTAAACTGTTTTATTTTTATAACAACACACTTCGTCGATGTAAAAACAATCGGTGATATATAATTCTTATTAATGATTTCAATATGCCGTTAAATAATTGTAAAACTTCACACTAAATAACGTGGATAATTTGCAAAAAGATCTCTGATGTTCGAAAAAACTGTTTCTTTTGTTTTCGAATTGCTGTAACGTAAGGAGTATAATAACAGCCTTATGTGAGAATATTGTAAGCAGTATTTTACAATCGTGGAACAACACGATCAAAATACAGAATACTTGCGTTTGAATTCTTCTTAATTCTTTTTTCAAGTAGTATATTTATAAATCTTACTAATAATATAAATGCCAATGTTTAGATGGATAGATGGATGGATGTTTGTTTAAAAGTATCTCCATCTCAACGGATCGCGATGAAATTTAGCATGGATGTAGAACATAATATAGAGTCTGGAAGAACACATAGGTTACAAATTAAGTTTTATTTTTATTTTCACGCGGACGGAGTTGCGGACGTCAGCTAGTGTACTATAAAATGAATTCTACTAAAGAAATGATTCTAGAAGTTTAAAATAGTAAAAAAAAAGTAAATGTGATGTAATAAAATATCAAGGAATGCAGTGAACAGCAGTCTATGCAGTAAGTGTAGGCGTGAAGCTGTAAATAATCCTAGGTTAAAAATTTGTATGTAGAACATAAACAGAAAATATTGTATTTACACGCGCGACAGATAGTCGCGCCGGTGTAAACAGTGATAAGTCTATACAATTTACGACCGAGACCCTGGCACCGTGTGGTGTTAGACCTTATATTTTAAAACGCAACGCCAAAACATATGTGTATTTAACAGTGGTACAGCCCGCTTTAACATCTTCGCACGAATTGGCCCGGCTCGCCCGGTGAAATACCACGACCACGCAGAAGACAGGCGTGAAGTGGAAGCAATTCCGCGTTTCGTCTGATGAGTGTGCGTCCCGGAGGCCTAATTTAGTCCTCTTTCCTTCCTACCCTTTGTTCTTATAAGGAAAGGATGGGAAGTGGAAGTGGACTTTCCGGATGAGATGATGCATGGAAGGGAAAAATATTTTCTTTCAGTGCATCCTCTCCTCCGTCGATTAAAGGTCGGCAACGCATATGCAATTGCGTATGTCTATGAGCAACGGTCACTTCTCTATTCAGCGATTTCAGGTAGCCGCTCGCTCGTTTGCCACCTTATGATATTTAAAAAAAAATATGATTCAAATTTAATGGCAAAAAATTCTATGGTAATTAAGTAGTTAAAAAATAGCATAGACTTTATATGATCGAATGACAATTCAGATTTTTATTTATTGTTTGAATTGAAGATATACAAAATCATCGGAATCATCAATCATCGGAAAACAACATTTTCTGTTCTTTTTTTTTATAACAGAAGGGCGCAAACGAGCAGCGGGAACACCGAGGTGTTATACGACGCCCATGGACATCAGCAATACCAGAGGAACCGCAGATGCGTTGCCGGCCTTTGAGGTGGTGATAAGCTCGATTTATAGCTAAAATAATTTAAATCCAAATGAAAGAAAACAAACGTATGTAGATCTTTAAAAATCTTAAACATGTTACATTCTTTTACAACTAATCAGACCTCCCAAAGTAACACTTGACCTGTACAAAGAAATCCACACAATGAAATGTGATCCTTAATCTTAAACAAGGGACCACCTCGGACTGAATCTACGCCTGTTTAATAACATAATCCTGATAACGGAAGCTTGTCCAAGAGCTCGTTTCCGGCTACAAAATGTTTGCTGACACGCTATCTGAACAATGTTAGTGCTGTCTTTCCAGATCCGGTGTATCCGGAGTGGACTATTTTAATCCAATCTCGGTGAAGGAGTGGATTAAGAATTGTCACCGCTTTTAAAATAACACGGACAGGTTAATTATATTTTAATTGTGGCAAGCATGTTAATAACACTAGCTGTCTGGGATTTAGAAAAATAATAAGTAGCCTATGTGTTTTTCCACACTGTTCAATTCCTAATTTCATTAGTTGTGTGCCTCTGCACACATCTTTTAACAAACATCCATCCATCCTTATATCTAAACCATCGCATTTAAAATATTATTAAGTAATAAGGACTTTTTCCTTCATCGCTAATTACATTACGCCGCGAGCAATGCTAATGATAGTCGGGATGTTAGCTTAAGAAAATTTTAAGCGAGACTGCGTCGCTAAAATAATTACACCGTGTTATCTGACTTTTGAACAAAGTCACATGTTATGATATAAATAGATATGTACGAATACGAATACGTTTTTATAGTTTTATATTTAAAGGCCTTGATAACTTATTTTATTTTAGTAATTTGTATTTACTCACATTTATCTTTGGATCGTTCCGTAATACATAACTGTTGAAGTAATTCGGTAAGAGATTAAAGCCATTATTGATATTAAGGCACAAGTTTATGTCGAAACTATACCGTTTCTAGCTAGAAAGGAATAGATCGGCTGCTGGTGTCAAATATTACATTAAACTCACGCAAAACACTTCGTCGTCACTATTATTAAGATTCCAAAGCGACATATACGGTAATTTTAAATATTCATGATACAAACGCCGCAACAGAGCTGTGCGGTAGTTGCGTAGCCCGCTGGCGCCCAATCGCTGAGCGATCCGAGAATTATCACTCAAATTAATGGCGTGTAAGTTATAAATGGCCGACGGATTAGGAGCGATCCATTTTATTCCTATTTTACCTACCGTAAAGAGGCTTCATTGAAAACGTACACAAATTCACGGGAACATCCGTTAATTTTCCCTGTCCCTCTCTCTTTCTCGCCTGCAGAACAACGTTACTTCGATTTCACTCTAACGACCCTTTTCTCTAGCGCGATTCATCATCATTTCGCGGTTTGTTGGTTTCCTATTCACGGTTTAACCATCGATTCACGCCTCGTTGTAATAAAACAAACCTAGAGTAAATCTTTAATTTTAAAAGGCTTTAAAAATGTAAACTGCAAAACTTCATGCAATATTTAAAGAAAATTTGTCTTCTTGTAGACTAATCGTGTAACTTTCTGTATAAAAAAGTAAATAGCATCATTTCAGAGTCCCGAGACGTCCTCAATTAGTATTCCAAATAGCCGCCGACATATCGTACACATAAATGTAAAGAGTGGACCGCTCGGGAAGCACGAACCGCGCATAACTTTTCAGTTCTCAAACAACATCTTCTTAACTTGAATCTTATAGCTTTTGAAATAAGTGTCAATGTCGCTCGAATAAGAAACGGGACTTCGCCCCAGACGCGGTTGCTATATCACCCATGCAATAACCGTCTTACGGCTCTCGCGAGTAGGTTCAAAATGATGGAGTCACCGAGGGCCCGCGTGGAGTGCGGGACTTTGGGGCTTATGGTAATTGTAATAAAGCGGAGTGCAGCAGTTATGGGACGTGAGAGGTTCTAGACCAAATCCCAAGTAAGCTGTAACTTCCTTTTGGATTTTCGGAAGCCATTTATCAGTCTGATGTGGGCGTCTGGAAATTTTTCATGTTTCGTTATTGTTGCGAGCGACGTGACATACGCGCCCCGCAATCCGCGTGCTCGGAAATTGTTCACGTACACATCAACCTTTCAAGGTCGTCGCTCTTCATACTTTATGTTTTGTTGGTACTTCTGTCTTACAATCTACTGGCTTATGTTTTCCCTTTTTAAGGATTACAACATTCATCTTTTAAGGCGATTAGTGTTACAACGCGCTCCAATCTTCAGTTATTTTCTGTTCACAGTGACAATAACCCTGAATATAGAACATTATTATAAAACTTTCAATTTGAAAGAGCCTTTAAATTAAAATATCCTGTGATATAGTGGCAGTAGTAAGTGTTAAAACACTCAGTTTAACATAGTTGAGCAATTTCAGCTATTCTTTTGGCATTGATAGTCAGGCCAGGAAAAATTAGCAGGCGAAATTAAATAAAAATGTCAAACATTCAATTAATCACATCGTTTAGAGTAAACACTGCTAATATATCTTGTATATATGTAGATAAATTAGTGATTGTGAAAGTAGTAGTACCAAGGGGCGGGCTAGTGCTTCCCAAGGCGCTCGTTACACCCAAAATAAATCAAATGCAACCCTTCAACCACAAGCAAATTACCGACCACCTGAGACTTGTAAAAACACCCATAAAATTATTAGGATTTTGTGTGCGTTTTGTTTAAAGGGATATCAGTTATTTAAACAAATATTAGATTAAAATTACAAAAATTTATACTTTTAGTATTTTCTAGAGATACCTAAAAATTATTTTTGCTTAACCTGGGAGAACAGACAGACTCTTTTTTTTTAAATGACTACTTTTAAGTCGAACTCAATAAATAAACTAGCCGCGACACCTAATTATGTGCTTATATTTTTCTTGAATTACAGATCTTAGTCTTGTTATCTCAATCGTAGTGTCTTTATAAAAGTAATATAAAAGGTAAAACAAAAGCTAACGAGACCTTCTAAATGTACTTTGTAACATTTTAGTAGCGATACAAGAAAATGAAACGAGGGAAGGAAAATTGGCCACCAAAAGAACATTCCCTCGTGTCGGTCGAGGGTGAAAGTGTTCAGAAGGCAATCACAGCTCCCATATGGACACAAATTACTTTTCCTATTCGCTCCGCAGATCCACTGCGGTGACAAGTGGGATGGGGTGCCGCGATTTCGCCATGCGGTCATCTTATTATGATAGGGTATCATAAACAAACTGGTGATTTTTTTTAATTTGTTTTATGATAGCAATTTTTTGAACTTAATAAGAATTTATCATTTGTTTTTATTTCCCTCTTGAATATGACGTAAAATATAATAATAGGTTTTAGATTTTTCCTAATTATGGTGCCTGGTTTTTTGTATAAAAGAAGTTAGTTAAAAAAATTATATTTTTTCTTCGACATTTGACAATAAGCTCAAAAAATTTGTCTACTTACCCGGCATGCTAAGAGATCCTAACCGTCTATTCATGAGTTTTGCGAAAATTAACTAAAGAAATACAGAACAAAAATATTTCTTGCTTCAATTCTAACCTTATATACAATACGCTTAAACGTTTTCAAATCAAATACTTACAAAAAAGAGTACCAAAATTTCGACATATGTCGTTCAGTTTCGCGCGGGGGATTAGGAACGCGTAAACGACACTGCTGTGTACATTTTTCAATTTGCATAAATATTAGTGGGAGCTGTAATGTCATAAATATATTAGCGGTAACACAGATTTTATGGCTATTACAAAATATCACCCACTATTCGACGCGAGGGTGGCAAAAACACATTATGGTGCCTGCCTTAATATTCTCTACTTTGTTTTTCTTATATCATTTTATGAGAATTATGGTAGAAATAATATTTTGTTGACAATTAACGACTTTATTAATGGATTCTATTCTTTATTTTGAGTTTAGAACGATATGCTTTCTAAAAGAATGGACTCATGGATTCGATTTCTTATGAGGGAAAAGGAAAACTTCGTGGGTAAAGACATGTGTTAAGTCAAGCAATACACACGTATCCCATGAGGTTAACTTCATCATCACCAGCTCACTATATGTCGCCATCGATGGCTCGGAGCCTACCCTAAGTTAGGGGTGGCTAGGCCATAGTCAACCACACTGGTCAAGTGCGGGTCGGTTGACTTCACACATATCTTTGAATTTCTTCTCCGATATGTGCAGGTTGCATCACGATGTTTCCTTCACCGTAAGAACGTCGGATAAATGTACATATGTAAATTGGAAATCGAAAGACACATTGGTACATGGCGGGATTCGAACCCAGTACCTGCTGATTGCAAGTCAAGTGCCTGACTCCTAAGCCACCGACAACCAATGTGGTTAACTTATGCCTAATCATTCCTAATTAAGTAAGCCCATTGAGGATGTATATGAGCTGATGGGAATAGGTAAACTTTTGAAATAATGTAAAGTCATAATATTACAATTACGATGAGTCCCTATACCGCACGCCTCGCGCGCTGTCATCCGCCATTGTTGTCAGACTGCGTCATATATCACGTGACACGTCAACGTTTTATACAAACGCCCTGTCAGTGCTTAGAATATTAGATTCGAACCCGCCGCTGATATTAATGTTCCCGAGCTGGATAATAAATTCAATGTTATACTATCCCACGCATAACGGCCGCGCTGCTCTATACCTCTGCATTACGTGTAGCAAAAAATATTTTAAAAATAATACACCAAGGTGTTTAATATAATTTAGTTACATAGAGGAGACAGAAAAGGCTTATCTAGGTTTACGTAGAGTTAGTAATGGTAATGACCTAAAAACTACGGTCAAAACGCAGTGAGTAAAATTCTCAGAAACCTATCAGGAAACAAGTAAACAATTTATCAGCAGTTGTTATCCTAGTGACTGAACGTGTAGTTTACATTATATATAACTAGCTCTAGCCCGCGACTCTGTCCGCGCTGCAATAAAATAAATAGCCTATAAGTTCTTCAATACTATGTTTTACATGTGTGCCACATTTTATTAAACCTTCCAGGGACCTTTCCATGTTCCGGAGAAACCTTCAAACAAACATCCATTCATGCAAAAAACGCATCTATTCATATAAAAGAAAGTCGTGTTAATTTCACTATTTACAACTCGAGAACGGCTTTACAGATATGGCTGAAAATTGATGAGGAGGTAGCTTAGGGCCAGGAGATGGAGGACATAGGATATTTTTTCATTTTTTTTTAATTTATGCCTTGAAGAGCTGCTTTTATTTAACTTATTAATATTATAAATGTGAATGTTTAGATGGATGTAATGTGGATGGATGGGTGCATGTTTGAAGATATCTCTAGAACGGCTGAACGTATCTCGATTAAATTTAGCATACGTATAGAACATAGTATGAAAGAACACATAGGCCACACTAATTAAGTTTTTTTTATTTTAATCCACGCGGACGGAGTCGCGGGCGACAGCTAGTTTATAATATAAGTAAGAAGTATCAAGTAAGATTAACTTTTTAACTGACTGAATAAACTCATAAAAATATAGTCACAAACTGCTACTTACCTAACACAGGTATTGGTAAGAATCAATTAATTAGATGCCAATAAAATTATTGTTAAAATACATAATTAAGTTAAATAACCCTTAAAGTAAATATTATGAATGTTTTCAGATTTCTCACAACGGTCCACACAGTCATAAATAAGCAACGCATTGTTTAATAGTTGTTACTATAAAACCAATATTGTATTACAGAATACAATTGTTGTTTATATTTACAGTTGCTCGCACAATAGTCTGTCCGCGATCGGGGGGCTATTATGTCATATTTGTTCTATATATCTTTTGTACGGAGGGCGACGCAGCGCAGACAACAATTTGTCATAAAATAAAAAGATTTATCGCCAGATATGTGTACAATGCGCCCAGCCACTCTTTACAAGACCGTTACTCTTCCCTTTTACGGTGTCAAATAAAATGTATACGAACAAACAGTAATACCATGTGCTGAAGACATCGGCTTTGTTTCCGATCTCTGCTCCGCGCATGATACAATGTTTAATGTCACTGAAATTATACGAGTAATAAAAGTACGAATACGATTTTTTTATATATTGTTTTTTTGGGATTTTTGTCCTTATCGGTCCTGCCAGTCCCTTAATACAATTTTGGTTTGTAAGATGAAATTCTTCCAATAAAATAGCACTTTTATTTCCATTATATTATCCATGCCATTGGAGTGTAGAATTGTTTACTAAACTTTATTCATGCGTAAAATCGATTAATGCATATATAAGCAACTTTGAGACCACCAAAGGGTTAGACAGTGGTCCAAATGACCAGAGCGCAGTGACAGATGGTCCAGCGGCTGCGGAAGGGTTGGCATCTGCCACAATCAATCACATATCCGCCGATACTGTTTGTTTGTTCTATTGACTTTTTGTTTGCCGATATATCAGTTTGTTTCTCATTGACTTGTCCAGCCGTTATTGTCGCGGGAATAACGAAAGGGGGAACGCTAGAGATTTACGGTGCTAATGATTCTTTTTACCTTACAAATCGACTAAATTGATGATATACTGTTAAATGTTTAGTATTTTATTTCATACTAAAGAAACGAATCTTAACTTAGATGTGATTACTATCAAATAAATAAAAATATGCCACAGGGACCATTTCATTTCTTAAACATCAATAATAGTTCTTAACAAATTTTCTGGCAAATCAAAACTAATCCCCGAGACAAATAAGTCAAGAAAAACGTCGTACCCGTGAGCCATGTGCGCGGGCTATTACACTTTGTCATCGGCAATTAGTGAGAGCGAAACTAAACAATTTATAAAGTTTAGTCGCGAGCATACCTCGAGACATGTGACACCCATTCCGAACGCCCGTTAACAAATTAAACTAATTCGTTCTGTTATTCTAATAGCGCTTCCCAGTGTTTCTGTGCCGGGCGTTATTTTGACAAAATTTATTACCACCACGCCTCCCTTTGACGGTTTTTTCCCTGGATTCGAACGCGGGGCGGATGCCGCGACATCTGTCGTACAGGGAACACTGTCACGCCCCTCGCGAAACAACATGAATTTAAAAAAAAATCCTCTCTGATTTTACCGCTCCTGTCTTTATCGATATAACCTACAGTTTAACCCCGTTTTTAAGAAAAAATATGGATATGTCTTTTGCAGAAAATCATTTTGGAATCTAAGTAATCTTTCAGGTGAGCGCGACCTCGTCTGCATTATAGAATAAGTTCCTTGCGGAAAGTATGAGCTCAAAAATGACATGTTAATATGTAAATCAAATAATAAATTTATATATTCTAATATCATATAGAGGAATGATTTGTATTTTGCATGTCACAAATAAACTCAAAAATTATAGGATCGATTTCAATTAATCGTTTATCACTAGAAAACTAAATTATCAATTAGTAACACATTCTCTGTTTAACCCTTTTTTTCTAATTCCACGCGGACGAAGTCGCCGCCAAAATATAATAATAAATAACAATAAATGAATTAAAATTCAAATATTAAGAAACCAGGTCCACTATATATGCGATGTCCATGAAAACATCACAGATCTTTTTTTTTCAAAAACTTATTGGTCGTGTATGCAAAAAACCGTGATCAAAGTGATGCGACGACACCGGGCGAGAGATCATGTTCAGGTCTACGTTGCCAATTTTTTTCTAACTCAAAAAAGACTTTATAGTACGGTTAGACCGCCACGACCGGCAGACAGTGTGGCACCAAGTTTTTGTGTCAATAAATCAAGACCACTTAAAACTGTCACGGCTAGTAATTTCGAACTGCGGGAAACTATAGTCTGTGTTATGTTTTATTATTATTTCTGAATTAGTATAAAATAGACGCAGTATATTCAAAACATAATCATTTAAATTATGATGCGCCATTTTAATTTTTAAGAGTTCCAATAAAAGACCGAGATGACGTCTAAAAATTACTTACTAGTGCATAACATGAGACCTAATTCCAATGACGTCACTCTAACATGTTTGTATGTATATCAAATTCTTGATCAATAAAAATAAATAAACTCCACTAAGGAAACTACTCATATGACGTTATACATCGACAACGTATATAATTATTTACCTTCCTGTAAACACAATTACAGCCTCATTAATGAACGATAAAATATCTTTATCTGAATTGGATACCGTATTTACTATAAATATAAATTTATATTATTTCTTTATCGAAGTGGATACTTTTATCGCTTCTGGTATTCGAAATTGATATGGTCTTCTGTAACAAGTAATTTGAAGAAATGTTATTTTAATATTATTACAGTAATCACATCGAACATCGAAGAGGGAATCTTCCAGTTTAGAATAAGCTAGTAAACACCAGACATTCAGAAATACTGAATTATCTAACTCCAGATCTTATAGAAGATTATTTCACGCACCATCTTTTGCATGGACCTCAGCTGCCTCTTCTAGACCATTGAAGAATAGATATATAAATAATACAAAATAGTAATAAGCCGATCTAAAACTTATCCTAAGTAAGGGGTCACTTAAGTAATAAGTCTATTGTATTACATGAATTTCTTAATCTTTATATTCCTTGACTTAAAATAGAATGATATTGATGATATCAAAAACTTCATACAAGCGCGATATCCAGTACACATTCATCATGCAGGGTGCAGCATGCTGCACGATGCAACATGCAGCGTGCAGCGTGCAGCATGCAGAGCGCAGTGGATGAGCATGGGATGTTTGTCTGGCACGGCGTCGACGGTCAGATTTAGACGCGACGAGAGATAAACTTGATAATCTCGGCCGCGACACGAACTAACGAAACAAATATTTGTTCGGGTCTCGTGCTCCGGACAAATTCCCCTCCGGCCGCGATAGTTACACGTCCTAAATATTACAACCTGACAACAATCTATAAAACTTTGTTTCTGACTGTTTTGTCTATCTAAACAAAAAAAATATTAAATTTACTTCTCTCTTGCGAAATTCTCTTGTAATTCTACATTCATAATGATATTATATTTTGGGTCGTAGCCTAAATCTGAATTGAAATTTAGAAGCGTGATTTTTTTTATTCTATATTTATTTTCGTATAGATATACGAGTATAATCGATATATAAATATTCCTTCTTTCCTCAAATAAATTTATTAGACTACTAACTGAATTTTCTTATCAATTATTATTTCGATATGACCAAAATGAAATCACTTTATTAGAAAAAAGAAATTAAAGATAAATGTTTGATAAACATTGAACGAGGATTTTTAAAGGTCTAGTACATCAGAATCCTCGCGTTATTGAAAGGAAAAGCATCGGGATTCCGGCATAAGCTCGCTCCGATCCCACATAATTAGTTTCACATTTTTTCCTCACTGAACATAATATGGTTCGCGTCGGGTTAGCGCCTGGTAAGGTGAAAAAAAGGCGCGACAATGACAAAATCAACGAACGAAGCTTTGAAAAGATTCCGCAGAACCTGCTCAATTTAAAATTAAAGCCACGAAACGTGTTTTTCGCCTATTTTATAAAAATCTAGGGATATGAGAACAATCTTCGACGGATAAGCTCATGTCATACGCAGAAGTTATAGGATATTTTACCGTATGCAAATAAGATTATGCGAATTTTTCTGTTAGAAAATTATGCGGTGATAGCGCAGTTATTGCACAAGATAAGTAACAATTTTTTTTTCTGGATTTTGATGAAAAACCAACATCAAATAAATAGATGGATTTAAGATAATCAACATATGTGTAAAATTAACTAATTTAAACCTCCCACCGTAGGTTTCTGAGACCAAAATATTTAATAAATCATATCGTCATCATGAGATTGTATTAACATAATAAAAATGAATTTACAACCAATGTTAAAGTGTAAATAGCATTTGATAAAGCAACTCTACATTAATAAGTAAAAATGACAAAGTATTTTTACTTATCATTCTGTGCAAAATATTTCCCCAAAATGAACATTAGCTAATTTTGCAAAGTGGAGATTTATAAAAAACTAAAGTGACAGCAAATTGATTAATGTAGCGAGGACAATAGAGTTGTAATGTATAAATAAAGCGACATTTTAATCCCCCCATTTAAATTCAATAGCTAAAGCGGCAAGTGCAAGACTAATCATCGCAATATAATGCTTCGTCGCTTTCTGTTGGGGGTTCGTTTTTTGCGAGACAAAGATAGCTGTGCTATTTAGCGTATATTACTGTAAGTTAGAAGAAGACGTAATATGGATTCATTGGAATAATTTTTTAATGATAGCAGTATTTTTTTTGTCGATGATGGATTGTGCTTTGTTGACTTTACGTAACTTTCAAATGTTTTACTATATTTTATTTTAATAATAATTCACATAAAAATTACGTACTAAAAAGTTAAAGACTTTAAAATTAATTTCATGCAGCAAAAACTAATACACTAAATATTTATAGCGCCAACTAGCAAAGGCGTATAAATAGATATAAGACTCATATACGCAGATATTTGACTAATTTTAAGACATATATTACGTAAAGGAAAAAAACTAATTTGGGAAGAAATAAGACCCATATGTATTAGACTTTAACCGCCAAAAAAGTTGAATTTGAAAATAGCAACACTTCTAAAGGGCTAAACATTTTCTTTTATAATAAAATATAAACAAACAAAACTTGCACGTATAGTAAGTAAGGTCCCTAGCGAGAGCGTGACTAATTGCGCAACTAAACATCCGGGGGGCCTGTAATCCGATATTGATGCGTTTGTAAAAACTATCCGATTAGTTGACCCGGCGCGCGACGCAGCCGATACGCACCCCTCGCTATTGCCAATTTGTCTTCATTACTATATTAAAATGCAGGTGGAATTCCAAATTTTCAATGAATAATTTAAACTTACATTAAAAAAAATTGACGTATATTATTTAGATATTTAATAGAAATAAATAATCTAAAAAGTTTATTTTTCCTTGAAAACTATTTTTACGAAAACGGAAAACGATGGTAATGAAATGAATTTGTCAAAAGTTTCTTACTAACTTAAAAAATAAAAAAGAACAGACAAGACACGTCTTAAACATAAAAACAGGTGCAATAACCCATCAAAATTACTATATGACAAGTTGCATTACAAAAGCGTATCATTGAGGGTCTGTATTTGAATGTTCACTAATTTTGTATACAGAGTGATGACATTGCGCAGCCCACATCCCGTCACGGTCCTCAAACCAATCACCCGTGACGGCCGATCTGTAGTCAGAGAATTAAATTCACTTCCCATTTACGATCGAAAATTGTATAGCAAACTGTCACCATAAGACCTATAATTTATCTTATTTGTATGTTACTTTTACGATTTTTAACCTTATTGTATTGAGAGCTACAAATGACATTTCACTGAAATTAGTTGGAAATAAACTTTTTTGACTGTACATTTTTGGTGAAATTCGCTACTGATTATGACATCGATCGACATTATAATTTTTAGCACGTGCACATTGCGCTTTGTGTTCTTTAATGACGTAATACTATGAACTTTTTATTGGTTATAGAAAAATATCGCCCGCAGATCCAGCAGCCAGAAATAAAAAAACTTAATCAATTGCCTATGTGTTCTTTTAGACTATATTTACATTTATGCTACAGTTCAGCAATATCTGTTTAACTGGTCTGAAGATACCTAATACCGAACATCCATCCATCGTTTGATCATAAAATCACAAATAATTAATTTATTATTAGCAAAATTCGCTTTCTCAATTAAAGTCAAGTTAAAATCCAAAATCCTACGCGTATAAATCTAATTTGTACTATTTGGATCAACTAACTAAAATTATGCTCGATAATAAGATATGTTGCTGCGCACTATAGATATGTTACCAAAAGGAAAGTAAAAGTACGTATATGTTTAACGAATTTGGTTTACTACCTTTAGTTCGATATTTTATTCACTAAATAAATATATGACATTTATTAGGACCGTAACAATATATAAGTTAATATAGTACATAGCTAGATTTAAATCCAATTCAAAAGTAACATTGTATATGTTTATATTATCCCATATCTCAGAAGCAACACATCTTAATAAAAATGAAACGGGCGACGTAATGACTACATCGTATACTGGGGACGCGTCGACAGTCAAATGAAACACGAAAAGTCCCCTTTATCTTATTTACTATCCCAGTTGAGTTTAAAACGGGATTTATTTGCCAATATAAAGAAGATCCTCATCGGTATTCATGAATAAACACAACAAATAGATTGGAAACGATTCGAGTACTATGTCTTATAGAAACTTCGTCTTCCAATACAAAATATTTTTTCGTATTTTGATCTTAAAAGTATACAATCGTTTGGTTGACATTTGATCTAATATTAAGGTACTATTTTTTTTATGAAATCTAAAGCTCAGTTCTGTATAAACTTACGAACAACAACATGGACTTTAAAAAAAAAACGAACGTATTCCAATGAATTTTAATTCAGTCTTATCTTATTAATATTACTTATATTATAAATATGATGTTTAGATATATAGATGGATGGATGGATGGATGTTTGTTTGAAAGTATCTGCGGAATGGCTTAACAGATCTCGCTGAAATTCGGCATAGATGTAGAACATACTCTGGAAGAACACATAGGCTACTCATTAAGTTTTTTTTGTTACCGCTCGAAGGGAGCCGCAGGCGACAGCTACTCCAATATAAAATCGCATAAAGTTATGACTCTCAACAGTCACAAGTTACTCGAGATTTACCAAACAATTATACGGCCAAAATATTTGTTTTAAAAATTATTTTCTTATTTTTTTTCAACTTAAAATGACAATGGCAACAAAATGTTTAATACGTATTTTTTGACAGTGGAAGCTCACAGTAAGATTCAACGTTCTGGGAATTTAATTCTCTATCCATTGAACTATTATAATAGACATTTCTAGGAACCATTTATATAAGTTTACCTTATAAACAGAAGGCGAGTTGTATCGTAAATATTATGCGAAATAATATTTGCACCGCTGTATTTATTACATCCACAGAACAAGCGCCAACAAGAGCATGTTGAATGAAATATTATTAATACTTTATTTGGTTTTAATCAGACTTTATCGTTTATAGATAAGCAACACCAGTATACTTTAATTTCTAATTTGTTTTAATAACGTTTGTAACATTAATCCGGATGTTTATGTTTTAATGTAATAATTACAGCGATGAGTAATAAAATTAATTACTCAAAATGGAAACGCAATAACTCAAACGTAACTTCTGTTCAATTTGATAAAGAAAAACATTAATATTATCAGTGTTATGATATTGAGAGAACATAGTAAATAAATTGATTTGAAATATACGAATATTAGTTGTCAAACATACTTGAAGGAGTGAAATCAGAAATAAATGATAGCGCCATCTAGCGTTTTTGTGACATACATTTTGTAGCGTACAAGTTTCTCACCACCCCAGTGAGCCTAGCAGGAATAATTGTGACAAGCGCCACGTCATATCGCGTATAAACCAAACCAAAAATCTCATATTATTTTTGATATCGTGCTAGGCCCACTAAATGGTAAGGTAGAGCAGTAAATAATGAAATACTGATATTATGAACACATATCATAGAGAAACGAATGACTCACGTTTTAATTTCTCCAGTGGTTCATGGTGGAGTGGCGGGGCGTGGTGCAAGGGTGCGTGCTGAGGTTCATGATGTAGCGGCGCCATGAGGCTGGAGATGGCGGATCCCACTGACGCCGCCACTGATTCGTGCAGGTGCCCCCCGTGCAGCTCCAGTTCGGAGAGGCAAAGCCCGTTCTCGCTTAGCGGCTCCATGCCGGCCGCCAGCGCCTCCTTGTACACGCGTAAGTGAATGATGAAGCTTTTCTATCACACCGTACTAAGTAGCCGCTTTGCGACTCGTCTGTGTTTGACGCTTCAGCACATTGCGCCAACCTGAAAATAAATTTTATGATTAACTAGCAACTCAAGTCAGCTCCTTTTTGATATGAATACACAGTTAAAAAAAAAGAACAATATTATGTCTAGAAAAAATTATTATAAGATAACATTGGATAAAATAACCATAAGATACAGTGTAAGTAAATTTTTCCCGTTGCCTTCAGGTTCTAGTTCACCTATCGCGTAAATCTCCTTTTATTTCTCCCGAGGACTGGCCATTAAAGAACAAAAAGAGGCATCACAGCTCCCGGTCAGGTCGGTAGAACGTTAGCGTTTACGTTTTGCTCTCTTTTAAGGTTACATTGAATTCCCACTGAAACGTATCCGTATGTAAAAAAGGGCAATTAAAGCGGTAAATCACTATACATCGTGTGTCTTTTTACTTCCACCGCATTTCCCTCGAGTTTTATAACGCAACACCTAGGCGTTCTGTCACACCGATTTGAATTATGAACGTTGACACACCATATATCTCGATCAGGCAACACTTTATGGCGCGTTTGTTTCTTTTTTATTATAAAATACACATCAGTGTGTACGCACCTTAAATTAAGCTTATAAATAACACACGCTGTATGTTAGCGATTGGAAAGAAACTGCTTGATTGAATGACAAGTTCATATACAAAAGATAAAGATTATTTTTAAAAGCTTTACAATTAATTATGATTTAGAAGATAACATTTCCTAAATTTTCCATTGACATTTTTTTTCATGTCATATTTTGCATTTAAAGCCTTGAATCCACTTGAATACAACTCAAAATGTCTTGTATTTCCTAACATAAAATATGTAATTCATAAAATTATTGCATTTATGCAAATACACTTATTTACTTCTTAACACACAGAACAGACCACACATCATTTCTATTTCTCAAAGAGCATAAATATCTTGCATTTTTGTTGTTACATTCTTAAAAAAGATACTCATTAACATACTTTACGCATTGACTAAAAGAGTCATCAATTTTTGTCAATATTTTTTTAAATAGATTTCCAAATAGCAATTGGCGTAACAAAACCTGACCCATCGCAACAAAGTGACCTCGTACTTGGCAGTACAGAAGTCTTGAGTCCGCGCTGAGTAATTGGGCAAATCCGGAGCCAGCCAGCGCTCTGAGCCGCCCTGATCCCTTTAAACCGATGCAAAGCCTTTTTTAAGCTGAAAGATTTAAGTTCGCGAAAGTGCTTCGCTCTATTAAAACACAATCGACTTTCGAACGACTGTGAATCTTTGTTTCAATATTCAATGCTTTTGGTTACTTTTCCGCTTTTTTAGACGTTAATAACATATACTGCACTTTTGGAGATTTTTCTACTTTACACATCTTCGTACGGATATAACTAATATTTTAGCTTGTCATTCATAATCAAGAGTAACTAGACTATTACTAAATCAATGCCAGTCATATCTTAATGTCATTAAAAGGTGAAGTGCTAATTTCTTCAATATAAAGAGAACTAACATACCTTTTCAGCATAAATGTACGACGTTATCTACGTATATGACACACAAAAAACAAAACAAGGTCAAATTTCATTATAACCAACTCAATTAACGTTCACTATATACTTTAAAATCACTTATCTTTGTAACATTAACAATATCCTATTTTGTAAAACACAATTGAAAACATTGAAGTTATTTTAATAGTTTATCGCGTGATCGTCACTCGAAATCCAAATCATATCGGCATTACATGAAAATGAACAAAAACTACACGGTGTTACAAGCCGGCTGACATCCGACACGCAAACATTTCGACCGTATCTCGTGTATCGGCTGATAACATGATTTAACATTGTCAATGGTACGATATTGACGGACTATCACTAAATATAGCATCGTGAGAAAGATATCAGGCCCCAACACCTCGTCCGATCGACAAAAGTTCAAATTATATCGAACATTATTTGTTTTACGACTCCTTGATTTCCGATAGTTAATAAGGGTGGGTATCCGCCGTCGACACACTTGTATAAAAACATAAAGTATCACACATTGTGTTTGAAAAGGTAGAGACAATAATGTGTTTTAAAACGAATTTCATATCAATCTAACTTCACGGAACTGTTGAACCAAAACACTTAAAATTGTATACAGTAGTTGAAACAATTTTTGGTGCATTAATAAGAAAAATTATCATTATTTTTGTACTAATATTTAAAGTAAAAACTAAATGGTATCTAAGAAATCTAATTTAACCTAACCTAATTGTCTTAGATCTAAAATTACACATATTGAAATTTTCACAATGAGTTTAGTCTGCTAGAAATCCTGTACAAGCACTACAAAATCTCTGTGGTTTTCCAAAGAGAAAAAGAAAGAAATGACAATATTTTTGTGTATTTGGAGTGTGTATACCAACGTTATAAAAGGCAAAATTAACTTATTGTTATAAAATTTATCAATAAGGCATTAATAAGATATTTACGGTATAAATTAGTATGTTTTTGATGATCTGAAATAAAAATAAAATGTTGGTTTGATATTTCAGTGTGGAGAATTATGAACATCAAAGTTTTCTTTAAATATAGACAATAAATCATATTTTAGACGTTACAAAAATAAAAATAAAGGCGATCTACGCTTTTTTATTACCATAAATTTTTTCCATCGTTTTTAGTTTACATACTACTACATATTTTGTAACCTCAACATGGACAATATATCTTTTTAAATGAATCTAAACGGCCATCCTAATTTAAGTTATTCTTTTTATTTTCTTTAATATATTCCTTGGACTGACGGCACAACTGTCTTGAGCCTAACATCATTCTGATAATTAAATTTGTATTTCAATTTTAACTCTACATTTTAAAGCCGTCGGATCCGCAAAAAAAGGAAAGCTGAATTTTAGCCTTCATTTTGATGTTATGAAAAAAAATATGAATAGAAAATTATTTTATTCAAAAATAAGTAAAAGCAAAAAGTATTTATTTACAAATATTTTTTTTCTACTTTACATTGTAAAATGTCACTCCGTAATTTAGAGACATTAGACATTTTACAACTTTATAATCTAAGAAACACTGATTTTATTTTAACTTTCCTTTTTTTGACATTACGTATTTTTTTCTAAATAATTAACAAGAGCTCTAACAATTTACTCCATTTTGTGAAAATCAATAATTACAAAATATTTTAAACTGCACTAAAATAATTTGACGAAATGGAACTATACATATAACAAATTCTAAAAACCATCATTCAAGTATAGGCTATTATTATGTTGTAATTTATAATTTCAATTTTGTAAGTAGTATATGATAAATAAAATTTAATTGTTTTAGATAATAAAAAATAATACAAACAGCACAATAAATTACAGAAGTTTCTATTTTTTTTTATTATGACATAGGATAAAAATGTTCTTAGAAATTCCCTACAAATTGCGCAAAGAAACTCATTACTTAAAAATTAAGACAATACTCTAAATTAAATGAACAAAGTTAGCTCTTGATTTTGGACTAGTGATGTCACTTTAGCGTCCAAATTTAATATTTCAGAAACAAATTTTTAATACAAAATACTTTACTTTTACGGCATTATTATAATATATACTTTATAAGGTATCTATCTATTTAATTTTTTATTTAAATCTTTTCAGTGTAAATAGGTAATTTTAGTATGTATTTAAAATCTTTAAATCTATTTTCATATTACTTTAAATAAATTTTATTTTTTTTACGTTTTACAAGCTAGCGCTTGACCACGATCCCACCTGGTGAAGTGGAGATTTGGTCGAAAGATGGTACGCGCTAGCTTAGTAAGTGCCTATTCACCAATTACTGTGTATAAATAATGCAACCAACAAAACGATGACAACTATATGTAAATATATTTTTATCTACGTGACCTTCATACAATTTACTCGGGTATTAGGTGTAAAATTGGTTATGTAAAATTTCCAACATAACCTATGGTTTTTCTCATTACATTTCATTCTCAAAATACACTAAGTATGTATTTGTAAATACACTTAAAATTATTGTCGGTGTCATGTTTTGTTTAGATATGAAATTGTAGGAGCACAAAGTAAGGTTATAACTGATATAATTTTCATCATAAGATAAGCAACATCCTTGATAGGATTGACTTAACAGTCTAATTAGGTACTCACTTTAGAAAACAATGTTTTGACTCTTGAAGGCTGTTGATAGCACAGGTGGAAGGTTGCTCTCGAATAGTTCACAGCGAGTGATCAGGAAATCCGGCGATATCCAGCATAATCTAGCAGAAGCCTTGGGATTACTGCGTCCACCCGCGACCGCGCGTCACCCACAAACGTAAACACAACAGAACAAAAACCGAAAAATCAACCGTAACCGATAAATCAAAGCTCACGATCGCGTCGACGGCGCTCATCCGCTAAATCCGGGCGGGATCGCGTAAAAAATACTAGTATTAAAAACAGTCTTAAGTGGGCTTACGTTCGCGGCGCGGTACGACCCGCGTCGGCTCTAATCTCGGCCACTTCCCGGCGCAATTTGAACCTAACTCCACCACTCCATACATCACCCGGGGGCGGCCGCCCACCGCGCCGTCGCGCGCCCTCTACCGTCGTCTCCCTCGCACAAACCGCTTTCACATCTAGACGTTTCGCTCCTGCTGAAATCTCGCAGCGCTGAAAACTCTGCGGCGGTGGGGAGAGGGGGGAGCGCAGTCAGCTGGCCGAACTTGTGCGGATAAAATCGACTTTTTATCGGCTCGCTGTGACGCCTCGTGACGTCACTGTTTACTTTTCCACGCCGCGGACACTGCACTAGCGGCGAGCGACGCGACGTGCCTATTGCATCACGGAAACTTAGCCCGAGGTGTCCTTAATATTATGTTTCTTAAAAAGTTACAATTTTTTTTAATATAATTATTTCGGTCAGTATTTGTCTTAATTATTTGTAATGCATAGGTACATGTGGCCATGCACGGATATTGTGTGTCCAGATAACTTTGTGTCTCGAGTAGTGCGGTGGGTAATCTAAATTTAACGTTTTAAGTTTGTATAAAATCTCAAAATACGCTTAGATGGTGTAGTACAAATAATTGCAGTTTAAATGCGGGCTGCAGCCGCGTCGCCCGCAATAAATAAAGCGGTGGAGCGAGCGCAACGTAAACAGATCGCGAGCATTAACCGCGCCGGCGTACATAAAGAGACCGGTATAAATATAAAGTTCCCGCTCGCCGCCGCGCAAACTTAGCTAAACAACGCCATAATTGCCTTCATTACTTAAATTACTGAAATTATTTATTCAAAAAGCTGGCAACACCGTGGCGAGGGGAGCCCCGCCCACTCGGGGCGAGCGGCCAATGGCGCGCTCCGCGCCATTCCGGGCGGGCTTCGCACAACATGGCTGCCACGGTTCGCTACAGCCTTTTTAAACGTCCCAGGTCTGCAGACGAGGTTGGCTTCGATGGCTTTTCGTTTTTCCTGTGTCTGGTGACGTGCTTGTTTGTGTGTTTAATTGATTAGCGTTGTTAATTTGTGTGTGCGGTGCGATGCCAAGCAGAGCGGTGCTGGCCCGTCGGAGTACGCCCCGCGCCGACGGCAAGTAGCCGACGGCGACTTATCGATTCGATGCGTAATGATGATTGATCGTTAGGTATTTTAGTTTTAATTTTTACATTGCGAATCTGTTTGTTAACAAAAATTATCTTTACATAAAAAGTTGTGTAATTAATTAATGATAAGTAATTTTCATTAAATTTCAAATAAAATCTGATCTGAAAATATTATTTTATAAAATACATTAAAAAAAATATTTAGTTTACACAAAAATTGTGAAGCAAGTAAATGTACAACAAATCACAAATAACTATGAATGTTTAATTGATAAATTTTAATATTAAGTTATTTTATGTCAGTTATAAATTTCAATAACTAGATTTTTATTTAAGTAGTACTAAAAATAAAGTTAGAGTTTATAAGATATGTAAAAAATTGTGATATATAATAAATGTAATAGTTATAAGAGTATTAAACAAACAAATCATTTATTTTTAGATTAAGTTTTCCTTTTAAATTAGCTCTACCTACCTTTTTTTAGTAAAATATGTAAAAAATATGCTTTTAATATTTTCAAAATAAGTTCCTTCCATTATAGATAAACAATAATGAATGAATTACAACAAATAATTAAAAATGATTTAAAGAAAGAAAGAACTTCTTTCTTTCTTTTTTAGAAACTTGACAAATTTAAGAACTTCTTTCTTTATTCTTTTCTTTTTTTCTTTTCCTCTATTCTTTAACTTATTTTAAATAATTTTTGTAATTATCATTCATTATTGTGATGATACAAGGAAGTTACTTTGAAAGGAAGAAGAAAGTTCTTTCTTTTGTTTCAAAATGATTTAATTATTCTATTCAAATGTAAACAATGTATCTAGAGGTCGAAATATTTAGATATGTTATTAAGTAATGGACTTAAAATGAAATTAATTATATTTTTTTATTAAAAATATTACTAATATTTCTTTAACCATTCCAAACTAATCTCTAGGCTTATACTAGGATATGGTTTACGACAATAGTCGAATGGCGGGATTCGAACCCCCGACCTCGTGGTCGGAAATCCGTATCTTAACCATTAGGCTATTGACGCTTCGAAATGAAATACACCAGTTTTCATAAATATCATGATAACACTATTGTATTTTAATGAAATAAATAAACAAATATTAATGAAACATTGATTTTCATTGGCCTATTTGTCACTTTACAATTATGCTTAAGAACTTAAAAAGCTTGATTTTAAGTTAGAGATAATAAAAGCAAAATGATAATAACAGTCCCCGTTTCCATTGTAAACACGTCAACGTGAATGATAATCGGTCAAAACTGCAGCATTGCGGTCTCGCAGCGATTTGTCTGATTAATCGTGCGTCGCAGATGTCTAGCCAAAAATAAAGGGCATTTAGGGTCGATAGAGCGCGGAATAATCGAGAACCATCCCCAACGACAGCGCCTAATGGATAGTGTTCATGCCCTTTTTTATTATGATTGCTGTTTTTTTTCGTACAAACAAACAACCTGATGTCGATTTGTTAGAATTGATGGATGTATCATCTGGTAACAAGCATATTTATAAATTAAAAAGTAACTCGAATGCAAAAAAGTATATATTGAAATAAAAAATAATACAAAATTAGAACTATAAGCTACTTTTATTTCCTGATAAACACTAAGAGATAGACCGAACACCGAAACCATTCCATTACGTTCCAACGACATATATGACCACATATTAAGTATTAGGACCGACTACTAGGTACTACATTTCTTCTGCTCACTCTATAACGGTTCAATATTCGTGTCAAACTTTGTAACATTGGTAGAGCCCGCTTTAACGTCTTCGCACTAATCTTCGCTCGCCCGGTGAAATACCACGACCGCACAGAAGACAGGCGTGAAGTGGAAGCAATTCCGAGTGTGCGTCCCGGAAGCCTAATTTAGTCCTCTTTCCCGTCCCACCCTTTTTCTTATAAGCAAAGGATAAAAGTGGAAGTGGACTTTCCAGATGAGAGGATGCATGGAAAGGGAAAATTCTTTCTTTCTGTGCATCCTCTCCTCCGTCGATTAAAGGTAGGCAATGCGTATGCAATTGCGTATGTCTACGGCAACGGTCATTTCACTATTTCAACGCTTTCAGGTGGCCGCTCGCTCGACACCTAATGATATAAAAAAACTATCATTATTCAGAAACACACATATACCAGGCTGTGTCAGATTTACCTTAGCTTTGGAAAGCACCGCAGTGCACAATGTAGACCCTCATATAAAACGTTGTCCTTCTTATAGAAAAAAATAACAAAAAAAAATATACGCATGCTTCAACGATGTAAAATCATAGTTTCATTATGAGCCTCAGAACATCTATATCCGCATTTAAACAGCTTAAATTTGGCACATCCTATGTTAAATCTCTTATACCTACTACATACCTAACATTTGCCTTACCTCAACTAAATTCCATTCATCCTACAAAACATTTTATTACATATACGCATGAATATAACATATCAATTAATTAATATGTAATTAAATTTGATAGGCGATTCATTTCTCATATAATTTGGCGCTAATGCGAAACAATTTGCATGATCTGATTGCAGTCATTAATGTATCAAGCCTCTAACGACATAATTAAACTTTATACTACCTGCTTAGTACATTATGTTGAACATTATCTAGGTACTAACTTGATCTTAGGTCAACAATAACTGTAACTAATAACAATAACAATTACTAAGTAATTTCGAAAGTTACTAAATACCTTCTATACTAAACAGACACTTGACCTTTCATATGGAAAATATTGTATTTGTTTACGTGCTTTAAGAAAACTCCTTAATCACTATTAATTACGAAAAATTACCAGAGATTTTAGGTAAAGTTTAAACGTTAGTTTTTTTATTTGGTTCAGAATAAAATAAGTTATAGTTAACATTTTTTTGTGAAAATTTCTAAGCAATACTTTAAGGAAGCTTAGGTTAGCTTAGTTTCTATGCATAGAGCGAGATATATCGTCTGCTAATGTCATCACTGGTGCCTCAGCAACGGTCTGCAGCCGGAAGATTACGAACAGATTAGCTATAAGAACATAATCCAGCCGGCGTCACCGACTGAACTTGACCGGGTTTCACCCGCACTTCACACACATGCTGCACGTTATTACGATATATGACAGGAATCGAATGTCATACAAACCAGTTTTTTTACTGACAGTATAGTAGGTATAACCGTGTGTTTCTAATATCAAAATCTTTATATAAAATATATCGTCATTTCCTTCTTTCATCTTTGACTAATCAGACAACATGTTTTAAACGCGAATTTTGGTCTCAGACAATCATGGTAGGTATAGCAACTGACTAAAAAGTATGTATCCTTAGGGTACATGGGCAGCGAGTAAGACATTAACGATGTACCTAATTATTATATCTTCAACAGAACAGAAGATTTGTAGACAATTGTAGAGCAAAGAATACGGTCTATTCTTGAAAGTTGTAATGGTTTGAAAGTACCTCAGAGGATCACTTCATAATGCTGGAAAATTAAAGCATCTATTGTTGCTTTAAGTGTCTTTTATTTCGCCCATTACAGGTTCTACGATATAATTTAAATCAGGTTTTAATAAGAAAGGGATGACGTAAGTTGTCGGTGACAGCGGCAGTCACACGGTAGCGTTTTAAAATCCATATTTAACTTCACAAAGATTAGGTAATGCATTTTTATCACTATGGTCATAAATTAAATCTAAACGGTTATCGGCGACAAGGCACGCCGCTGTGCATTTGATTAGATACAAATTAAATGTTGTTTGTTGTCGAAAACATTTTAAGGGAACCTTTATAAAATGTAGGTGTATGTAATTATGTAGGTAATTACGTATTTTATATGCAATTTATCTTTTCGATCGATTTATAGTTGATAAGTTATGATTGTTAAATTTTATTTGATATTCGCTTATAATATTAGTAGGACTAGTTATCGCCCGCGACTTCGTCAGCACGGAATTAAAAAAAAAAACTTAATTAGTAGCTTATGTGTAAGATTCGTTCAGCTGTTCTGGAGATACCTTCAAACAAAAAACCATCAATCCATCTAAATATTCGCATTTATAGTATTAGTAAGAAGTAAGATATATGAAAGAGGTAAGATAATTACAACTTAAGTTACGTTCGATGTCAAATACTTGCGCCTTTTAGTTGTCTTTAGCTTAACTTTTTTTTTCTTTAAAACATGCAAAGTTTGGCATTAATAATTTAATTCCAAAATTTTCCTCTGTATCAACACGGGTAACGTAACTTGCCCGACCGTCACGATTTCCCTCAGCGTTGTCTGTTTACAATTGCCCTACTTACTGCTAATTTATTCACTTGGAATATTCAAAGCTGTAGCTCCCAATATTCATTTAAATTTTCTAATATACAAAGCACAATATTGTGACGTCTCAAATAGGGTGACCATGCCTCATCGGAAGCGACTCAAAACTTTGTTACGAAAATTTTAATGAAAATAATCTAGATAAACTCAAACAATTCCACAAAATATATTTCTGGACAATAACTGGAGAAACGAAAAAAAAACAAATGCATAATTAAATCATTGTAGAGACTTTACTGGTCAAGTTCCACTTGGTTTCCTGCAAAAAATGTAGGATTGAGGCTAAGAACTAATTAACTTAGTTTTAAAAGTAAGAATTAACAGTCGATCATATGGAATTCTTCTTCAGCGCTAGCTGTCATATGTCTATGACAGATGAACACAGTAGAAGGCGCACTTTGGACGCCCTCTGCCCCACTACGGGGACATAGGACTTTAAGTCAAGTTACTAGATGTCATCATGGTCACAGTACAGGCGACTTATCGAAATGATCCCCATTATTAATGATTTCAGTATTCTAATGAAGTGAAATTATGCAGCTTCGGTTGTGATCACAATAGACGCGATTCTTGTCTGTGATACCATCATAAGATAAAGGCTTTCTGTTAATTCTTGAACGACTGTCCCATTCTCTGCGCTTAATTATGGACGATGTATAACCAAGATATATGTATATTTAATTTGAATTCCAGAAAATAAACTTTACGTTCCCGAAAACGTTGAAAAATGACGCAGGATGAAATTTTTGTAAGCAATTTAGCGAACCTTAATTTGCAGGTAATTTTCCTATCTAATTTACAAAATATTGTCCTAATATAAAGAATAATGGAACTTGATATAGTTACACGAATCGTAAAACGATTTTTATTGGTAACGCGTGTAATTAGGTTACTATTCTTATTTAATTTACTAAATTACAACAAAAAATAATCGTTGTTTTCGTCTTAATTCGTTTCGTAACCAGCCAAAGAAAATATTTTAGCAAATTTGATAAAACCCCGTCCGCAGATAATGCTTGAGAAAACGGCGTCCTGTAATTAAGAGAGGTCGCCGTAAGCCTATAAAAACAGAAGGAAGGACCTAAATTAATTTGGTCGGCGCAAGCCTTGAGAAACTTCGCAAATTGAGATCTTATCTTTTAATTCCTTTACGACTCAACGTCTATTGGTTTAGTAACTAAGTTTCTTGGTTACTGTTTAACTTGATAAACAATTTTAAATATAATTTTTCTACTATAACATCTAAATTGTCATCTATAAGTCTACCGACTAGATTAGTGAAACTATTACTTATTTGCTACCTTGTTTCTGTAGCAAGCAAGAACCGATCTAAATGCGATGCTTATTGACAAATTTTGTGTGATTTTTAGGGTGCCGTACCTCGACAGGTAAAATACGGAGCCCTTATAGGATCACTTTGTTGTCCATCCGTCTTTCTGTCTATCAAGACCCTTTTTCATTACAAATCATGAAATAAGTTTGTCGTAAGTATTAAGATATAATATTAAAGGAATATTGAACAGAACTACATATCCAAGTGATTTGTGTTGTAACAGAGCGACAATGGAAACTGAACCCGTGCTTAATTACCGACCGGAATCAATAAAGCGCTGTGGCCCGGCTGTCTCAAGCTTACCTAGTGCCCGCACAAATTTTGCTCGGTGCGAGACTCTCCTAGTTTACTCATGTCATTGTAGCTCTATGAAAGCCTGACATATGTTTAAAATTAATAATAATATTTAAAAAACTGTGATCAGACACTTACCTTAATTAAAATGCTTATATTGTCATCAGCTAAAACAGTACAATGCTAGACGCAGACAGTTGTTAAAAAGCACACAGAGCCTTTACCGCTCAAGTTCAGTAGATTCTAAAGAAAAGTTTGATCGATCCTTCCTTTTCCTACTAGGTTTATTAACAAATTTCTAAAAAAACCGTTCCACAAAGAATGTATATAGCACAAAATATGAAATAGACATGTCTTAGATTTAAATATTTCTACTATATTTAAAATCTATAAATTGTGTCCGTTTTTTAATATTTTATTTCTATTTATATTATAGATAATGTTTTAGAGTGTAACCTAAGCTTAGTATCGTATATCTTGACAAAAACATTAATAAATAAATTTCATGTCCCAAATTTCCGACACTTTATTGTCATCCGAGTTCGAAATAGTTAGTGTGTCTCAATCACACGGCTCGTAAAGCTGCCGCTACGATAGTTGCCGCTCCCTGTTACTTCCACTACATATAATTACGATTAAATTTACTGCTTTTATTATTGCCTCCCACCAGCACTGTCTGCATAGAGTATTGCAGCCAACTACCTTAGACATCGTTCTTACTGGATTAAGACATTAGACTAATTAATACTAAGCTATCTTATATCTAAAGTCATTAGTTTTATTTCTTATTCTTACCTGGCGTTGTGCGCAACATCAATTTTATTTACATTAAATAGGTAATTAGTGATCTTTTAACCTAAAAGAGGATAAATATTTATAGGAAATGGACAGTGTCTTTTGAATTTTAATTCCTAACTGACATCGTCGACTACAATAACGGGATATAAGTAAAAAAAAAGTACTGATATTATATAATATAACTTTAAAGCAGGGAAAACATCAATTGATTTTCTAGAGATAGGACTCAACACAGCTAGTTTCTAAAACAATCGATGAAAAGTACCCAACAAAGGGATAGTATGAGGTCCGCATTGTGTATAAATCAATCCGATTCCCGGGAGCGGTGAAATTAGCGTGTAATACTTCCTGTTAGAATTATAAACGCCCTATTCTACGGTAAATAGATGTCGCGACGCTGCTGCGAGGTCTGTACGGAGGCGGCAGCACGCGACACACACGCGACTAGCACGAGGCTCGCATGCGGCGGACACGCGCGCGCCTAGCTACAACCGCGCGCCTTCCGTAAGTATTATCCACCCACCCGAATAGTGACCATTTACTAGGAATACATCAGGACACATCCTACTTGTAATTATAGACAGCTAATTAATTAATAAAAATACTCTTAATTTGTAGACGTTTCAAGTTCATTTAAAATTATCGAATATCGGTCTAAAATCATCGGTCATATGAGTTCCGTTCGTTTTATCCTACAAATAATTATTTATATATATTCCAAACAAAACTGAAAGATTGAATTTATTTATATGTTGTGATATACCGAGCTGTTCGTTCATATATACCAAATTGAAAAAAAAATTAAAAGAACAAGAAAGAAATTCCCCAAATATCTATTGATATTGGTGACCCTCAAATTTCATTGTATTTATTTCCTAACTGTCCTCTCATTCGTGTGACGTTCGAATCCAGTTTAGATTTCATCAGTTGCCGCCCTTGTTGCGTCCGAACAAACACACAAACAGATTGCATTATTATTTAATTGTGACGAGTGCTACTTTCTTTTGTTAGTTTAAAAATTATGCTAACACTGATCCGACGTTCATTTTGTCATTGTTTATATTGTCTATTCCCAGGACACTTTAAAAACCATAGAACTTGTATAAATAATACAACGAATTTCAATTCTAAGTTATTGCATTAATTAAAAAAATTAAGGAACTTTCTCAAGAAAAATAAGAAACTTTTTTTTTTATTGTAAACTAGCTGTCGCCCGCGACTCCGTTCGCGTGGACATATAAAAAACTTCATATTTAGATAAGTTAAATAAAAACCGCTTTAGAAGGCATAAATTCGAAAAAAAAATGAATAAATTGTATCCTATGACCGTCTCCTGGCTCTCAGCTACCTCCTCACCAATTTTCAGCCATATACGTAGGTAAAGACGTTCTTGAGTTATAAATAGTGTAACTAACACGACTTTCTTTTACATATATATAAGATAACTTTACTAAATTCAGATTAAATTACTTTTACATCAATTATTTAACTTTGTAACACAATTAGGAAACGAATGATTTTTTTTAAAGTAACGCCTAATATCAAAGTCAGTTTAACGAGAAATATTTTTGAAAATATTCTAAAAGACATTAATTTATCAAAAACCAGTGCATCGTCGCTAACGTACGCTGGTTATCTGAAGTAATGCTGGTGGGCCATACATCAGTTCGTTCCATTCTGATGTAAATGCGGCAGCGCGCGGCGCCCGATATTGTGCGTCCCTTCCGCAATAACAAATGTTTATTTTATACACAACGCCACTAACAATAGTGCGCAAATACCTAGACACCGTAAATGTTCGCGCGATGCGATTTAGATGGTAATGCCCCCGCAGTAATAATAACGACCGTTTGTTGTAATTTCACTGTTTATACGGATTGCGGTCCGCTTTTGTGAATTTAGGGAATATTGCACGCTTTTGTAATTTTATTTTGATATCCTATAGAATGTGAAGATGTCAATTTAATTAATTAATTGCTCATATTAAGGTTTTTTATAATTTAGAACGGAATAATTGGATTTTGTATTGTGCAGTAGTATAAGATTTATGTTATACCTAGTTGGATGTTATCCGTCTAACTTCACCCAACAAACACACAATAATTTGTGGCCTAACCTAACTAATATTATAAATGCGAATGTTTGGTTGCATGGATGGATGGATGTTTGTTTGATCTCCAGAACGGCTGCATGGATCTCGCTGAAAGGCATTGATGTAGAACATAGTCTGGAAGAACACATAGGCTACTAAGTTTTTTTTAATTCCGTGCGGACGGACTCGCGGGCGATAGCTAACATCATAAAATATTTTTAACATTAGCCACATTACATAACTTCTGTAATATTGTTACTTATTTACGTTAAATAAGTAACCACATTGTTTTATTTACTTAAAGAGTAAATCAAATACATAAGGACAGCCTGTGAAGGCAGTAAACACGAAACAAAGGGGCCGCCTACATGTTTAATTCGATATTTAAAGGTGCTTGCCTGCCCGAGGCACCTGACAGCGCTCATGCATATTCATATTGTGTGATTAATCACGCTCCAGCGTACCCCTGCCTCGAACCTCGATACCTACAAGATACACATACATACAGTCAACCTTTGTTAACTATTTATATTGCCATAAACGAATATTATTTTAAATTTTAATTTTTTTTGTAAATTTTGATTTTTTTTGTATAAACGTTACTGAATTACATAGTAACTTTACTCCAGAGAATTATATTGAATAAAATAGGTTTAGAGTTCATTTAATTTTTACAACATACATATTTATGATGTAAAATTAGGTTAGGTTTATGATGTAAAATTTTGGGTGAAATATAATTATAATCAATAATCTCTTATTTCTCAGTTTCTATTAACACCAATCCATGATGATGAAACTGTCTAACAAAACAAATACATAATATGCATATAGAAAAACGTACCCACATACATAAATACTACATAAATCCATAAATAAAAAATAGGGAGTTCTTAGATAAATTATTCTTATAAAAATAATAAATTGGAAGTTTTAATTTTATACGCCCAAAGTCTACATTATGGCAACACTACCAACAAAGCGAACAACGTTATGAAAATAAATATGTATGTATGGAGATTATTAGTAATAACATGCTAAATTTCTCCTGATTAAGATGTGCGTAAAATTTTAAATGTCAAATTTTTTAAAAGGTTTCTTTTTGTGTTAATTCCTATTAACAGATATTGTAGAAAACGAAACGCGTTTATTCGATAATTAATCAATGGAAAAACTTATTATTTTTATTTTAAATTGTTTTTCTACAATGCATGTATAGATTAAAATTAAATTTAATTCACTCATTCTAAAATTCACAAGCCAAAAAAATAAACTACTTTCACACCACAAATATCAATGTGATTTATTAATCTATTTTAATAAACGCAAAGCATACGCCGCGCGTGCCCACAATTTTTTACATTCCTTTCATAAAAAGTAGTTTACAATGTCATCTCTAAATCCGTCCATCGAATATAAAAAAAATATTAGCATACGGAATCCATATTGAAGTCGTTTCCTTTCTTGTAAGCCTACATCTGTCGGTGGGCGGATGAAACGCGAGATGCATTTGACTTTTATGCTAATTTTCCACGCGCTTTCGCGACTATTAGTAATGTTATTGCAATTTGGTTAATATGATTACACCCTTTAATACATAGTAATGAGTAAATTAATAACATTTAGTTTAAAATAAAAGTGTAATTTTGTGTGAAATTATGTTTATAAAAAGTTTCTCGAATGTTGATTACGTTGGAAATTCAAATCAAAAATGTAATTATTGGTTTGAAGTCACAAAAGAGATGAGTAGTTTTAGACATTATTAATTAAAATCCTTTGGCGCGAATGACGTGCTTTCGCTACAAAGTCCAGTGTCATAATAATTCGTGAGGGGACACAAACGTCGACATTTTAATAAGGCTAGTGTTGGGTCAATATTAGCACATTTTCTTCTTTCACAAATCTTCTTCCTAACAGAAGCAAACATCAACCAAGTACGTAATGTTTATTTAACTTTTTTTATCTAGTTGTTGCTTAGCAGCATATGTCTACTGATTACCCATCGCCGTCAATCATAAGTAACATGTTGCCATGTGAAAAATTAAGTGAATTCCGTGGAGTGACAAATTACGCGGGTCAGGGGAGCAAGGGGGAGGGGGGAGGCGCGTGCCGCGGTCTCGCGGGACCGCTGACGGATTGCGGGCCGATTGCCAGTGACGCTGACGCCCCGATATTCCCCCCTATCGTCAGCAGACGCTTGACGCTGTGATGTCGACTGCCCGATGACAGTGATGTGACTCCTGACATATAGTGGAAATATTATCTTAAAATTCATATTCCGTGAATAATAAAATGATCCAAATTGATGCAGGAATTGGAAAACTAAAAAAAAATGTCAAATGATCTTACCACTACATGCTTTTAGCTTGGGTAATCAAATGTGATTAGGTTGAACTGGTTTGTATTTAGAAAACTATTGCTCATATTATTTAAAAACATAACAGTTGGTTCTTAAAACCTTATAACCCCTTTAAACAACTTATATCTAAGCTACAACTATGTAATCCAGCAAAAGCACACACAAAAAGCGTATGCGTATACAAAAACAAACATTTTTCATCTATTAAAAGTGCAAACAGAATGTTTGTACATTTTTTTTCATTTACTCGTAACCGTTGGGGCGCAAAAAGGTAAGTGATCGCGGCATATTTTTCAGTGTGAGCAAACACACTCTCCATTCATCGGCACAATGAAAATATTGGCCATTTATCTTTCCGTTTTTCCGGCGGACCTGTCGCGGCGGGCCTGTCGCCGCCGGACCTGTCGCCGGCGGGCCTGTCGTGCCCGCACATCGTCTGCTGTATGCATTGTCCGTGTGCAATGTCAATGGAATTCATTTATCGCGTTCGCTGATATGTGAAATCACTATTTCGTTTTGATGCCCGTTGATCCTTTCCAATTTTATTGTTTTTGCAGTGCAATGGGTAGGTAAATGTATTTTTCCCTCGCTTCGTGTCACGAATGGCGTATTGTCGCATTATGGAGACAGCAATCGTAGTGTTTATTGTTTTTCAGTAAATAATACGTTCATAAGAAAATATACAATATGCAATAATATGGTAAATTAAACGCCATTTATGAAGAGGTTGCAATTCCTAATCCTTTATTACCACCTATTTACCTGCTTGGCTTTTCTTAAATAATGTTTACAAATTAATCAAAACCACTTAACGATAAAAATCATAGTTTCGTGATAAATATTTTTCTTAAATAAGTAAATACGCATTTTTTGAATTATTAACACCTAGGTATCTGTTTATTCCAATAGATAGATACATAAATGGAACTTCTTTAATAACATTTCAATTGTAGCTTTGTAAGATTGTCGAGGTCGTAAAAATTCTATTTAAAGATTTCAAGTAAAAGTATTTTATCACAATTTAAAAAATCAGTGTAAAAATTAGTAACGCCATCTATTATCGGATAGCAAAAGCATTTACTTTTCATCGGTAGATGTCGCTTTTAAATGTTTTTTTCGTTTACGTCACCACTTGGATTTTAGTTATAAAAATTATATTTAAATTACAATGCCTTGAAATTTTTTGGTACGTAAATAATTCAATAAAACAATTAGAAATATAAATAAAAATAATTCATTGTATCAAAAATATTTATTACCTCCACATTAGACCCCGACAATAACCCATAAACATAAAATACAAAAATAACAAAAATACAAGTAAAAAAAAATAGAAATCACAGACATCAGTTAAATACTAAAGAGTAAATATGATTAGGAACAGAAGGAATGTTTTACTGAGCATAATATTAAAAACCTAATATAATGCAGAACATTTCTAATATTTATTTCATTTACTTTGAAAATGACAAAATGTGAATATTGACACATTTGTCATAGATTTTCTAACAGATCTTTTATGAAAACTGGTTAGGTTACCCGCCTTGTTTAATTGAGCAATTTTATTCAGCAATAATATTTCTTATATATTCATCAGACATTTACACACACAAATCAATAGACAGGACATTACGAACCTAACCATACGCTCATAAAGTCATTCATTTTCCAAGCAGTTGCTCCTTGGTGTGCCAACTGGACACAGATTGTTTCGCAAGTGTCGCGTTGAAGGGGGAGACTATAAGGAGATTCTCAAAAACTCTACGGCTGGTAGAATTTTAGTTGTCAAGTTTGACATTTGTGACAGATGACGGTACTGACGATTAAAGCAAATCCGGACAAAGCCATGTACCATTGCTTTGTCCGGCTTTCATTTATCTGGTGCGTCTGACGCTGGCCAGACGCGTACCTGTTAACACAAATATTTATAGGAAACTGCGAGGCTAAACAGAGTGCATTTCTTCATTCGAAGCGATTCTATAGCGAACTTCAAAAATGTATAGAATTGACACGCGACATTCACGTGACTTATCGAAAGTTATTGTCAGTTTTATATATTTTTGAAGTTAGCTATGGAAGCTTCGGAGCGAATGCATTTTTAGCTGCTCTTGTAATGTCCGTTCTAAAAATATTATTATATTTAAATCTCTTGTAAATGGTATGGTGAATACATGTAAACAATTGTCATGTAAATTATTCGTATGTTGTCATGTTCACGCTAATATTTTGTATACACATGTCTTTTAAAATTTCACTAATTTACCTATGGTTTCTGAGAACAATCTCTGTATAAACCTTATCGTCATCCCTGTCATTATCTTTGACTTTAACAGAGGTAATAAGTTTTAAACGGATATTTAGGTCTCAGAAACCTACGATTAATAAAATAATACGCTTTAGAGATATATAAATACTTTGTCTTTTTACCATAGTATTAATATAAGGCCATTTTTTGGACATTTCATTTTCAAATATTATATCACAAATAGCAATGACAATTAAAAATATTTATAACATAAAATTTATATTCGTAAAATAATATCCTTAATTTATTTGCATTGTTTGATATTTTGAGCAGATCATTATAATAAGTTTAAAAACAATATTCAGTTCAGATATAAAAAGAATTATCTTCAACGCTTCTGATATTAATATATCTTTAAAATTGATTTCCAGCTTTCTTAGAACTTAAAACCCATTTCCACTAACCTACTAGCGGAGTTACTTCAGTCTTTGCCAGCAGAATGAAATTTGTATGGCATTATGACAACTCCAGTAAATGTAAACACAATCACTCCTAGAAATGGTTAGTGGAAAAGGGGTCTAAAATTACTACTTCATATTTTATATAACAAGTTCACCAATTAATGGGGCATACCAAGCACCATTGGTATAAAAATCCAAAAGGACTAAGGCACTCAGATTGGCCAATGACACCTGGTCTTCAATTGATTCCTAACAAATATTAAACAGTTGTTAGAAAATCCGCATGGTGTTAGCGCATCCGTGGTTCATCCTATACTGGACGTAAATCATAGCCGAATTGTGCCAGTAGTACAATGCACCTAGTACTAAAACATGCCACCATTGGTGTGAATGGCCGATGTAGTCTACCTTACCAGGGAACCACCGCTCTGGGACCTGTCAAACAAAATATTAATTATTTTCTCTTAAAGAACTGTACATTTGACTATCACATTTTTCTAATATAAAGCCATCTCCCTCATTCTCTCTGGAAAATCTGAGAGAGAAATCATAATGATAGCTTACCTTAAAGGCGTAAATTGCAAAAGCAGTGCCACTGATAACATACATTCCGATCACTCTTGGGAAGAACATCTGAAAGTAAAACAATAAAATATTTACGAGACATCAACATAATTACCCAAAAGAACCTTACGAAAATGAACTCCCTATTGTTTATTTTTTTTTAAGTCGTATGTCATTACTTAATCTTTGAAACATTCTCAAAGAGTTTATTAGCCTTCTAATCGATATTTAATCTTTGACCAAACTTCACCCACCATTGCCAACATTTTAAAATGACACAACTTTAAATCAACTCTAAAAGCAATGGTACAAGGCTGACAATACAATAACAAAAAGTACGTAACAAAGGTATTTAACTATAAACCAGCTAACCTGAACCATTGGATTATCGAATCCCCCCATAACGTAGGTCCAGTGTAAAGTGGGCAGGACGCCATACGCCGCCCAGCCGATGAAGACGCACATCTTGACCGCATAGGGCACGTTGAATCGCGGAATTTGCAGCGCCATCGCCACACCAAATATCACAGTTACTGTCAGCATGTAGAATGTTTTTAACTCCTGGAAACAATAAAAAACGAATAAAGTTTATTTATAAATTACAACAGACATACAGATTACGGATTTCCTTTGAGGCACGGTCTTGACAAACGTCTCCTGTCTCTTTCACATGCATGTGTGAAAGAGACAGGAGATGTGTGGTTCGCGTGATGTTACTCCAGACCTTATTTAGTATGTATTTATGTTTACTAAGCATTAAAAATATTATAAATTTTAGACGTTCAAATTATGTCTTGTTTGTCAATTTTTTAAGATACGTAAAGTTGACAAGTCATTCAACTAATTTTTCGGTAACATAGTCAAATGTAATCGTATTAAACATGCGTGCGTCATTACACTATAAATTACTAAAAAAAAACTTTAATTTATTTCACTAGCTTAGATTCTTCGTGACCAATCCAATAAAATAATGAAGGTCCATAAATCTCGGAGACACGGTGACGTCAATTATATTTTTACATCGTCGTGCTACACTTTATTTTCGAAAAAATTGTATCCAACCTTTTACTCAGAGAACATTGTAACATTCAAGCAAGAAACATATCAGTAACGACTCCTCTGTTTGAAGATTTTTTTCGAAAATCTATCAGTTGCGAAATGAGAGAAAAGGATAGTATGAAGGTGTGAAATATTTAAATATTCTCGTAGCATTTTAACTTCTCCAACATATATAGGATGTATTGCGAAGTACTATAATTGACCTTGCCCTAATACCAGGTCAAGTTGAGGCACGTGGCATTGCGGGGACGATGCGGAATGCAAATCAATACGCTGGCAACACTTTGGAAGCTTCCAGAAGGTCATTATGTCACGCATACTGATATATTGCTAAAGGATCGTACATCAGAATTTCTAATTGTCATTGATTTGAAGTCGAAATAAAAAAATCGAACGTTTACTAACAAACGGTTACAACATTCTAGCTCTAGGAGGTCACAATTATTCCCGCCAAAAACAATGATAAGGGATCGTACCCATACTACGTGACCCGTTTAGGGGGGGAGGGATCGGAGTCTTTAAAATACTACGGTCAGTCACAGGAGCGGGGGGGGGCTCAGATTTTTGTCATAATACATAATTCACTAGTAATTTAAGTATGCATGCAGTCTTATGCTATAAAGAAGAGTATGAGCCAAATTATTTTTCTTTTTCTATTTTTGCCTGTGAAATGATTAAAAATCATAATTATGAATTAAACGTAAAAACTAAAGAGGGAGGGGTCCTGGCATGTGTAGTGGTCACCGAGGGGAGTGAGGGGTCGAATGAACTAAAAAAAAGGTCACGTAGTATGGGTATGTTCCCTAAGTTTTGCTATAAAAAAAACTAACGTAATCTAAATTAATGCTATAGATGCAAACTAGAGAAACAATACAAAATAAGATGTTATCGAACGCAGTAGAGTGAAATAATTGTAATCATAATAACACTTTCACCTCCAACACAAAATAATCTTTTGCTACTTTCCAATTACAACAAATCAATTTAAAACTCGGAAGAGATCATATGAATAAGATTGTAGGTCAAATAGAAAGTGTGTTTTCGCACCAATCATATCACGTTCATAACAAAATGTATTCTTAAATTTTTTAAATACCAAAAATATTATAAAAATAAACAACAAACTAATTTTCAACATAACCTTGTCCATAATTATTTATGATACAATCATGATTAGATATGATTTTAAATATATCACTATTTTTTCATATTTATGAAGGACAACTCCACAACAATCAAATATGAAGGACAACGCACAAAATCTTGATTAGAATATTTTCGTCTTTTATGTTAAACAATGTATCAAATAATTAGGGATAACCATATAACTTTAAATTTTAAAATGTCAAAAACTTGATTTGGATATTTTAACTTTATCAATGAATAATCATCATCATCATCAGCTTATTATACGTCCCCACCGAGAGGCTCAGAGCCTACCCTAAGTTAACGGTGATTAGGCCATAGTCAACCACTCTGGCCAAGTGCGGATTGGTTGACTTCACACATATCTTTGAATTTCTGAACGTTTCTGAACGTCGGATAAATGTACATATGTAAATCGGATATCGAAAAATACATTGGTTCATGGCGGGATTCGAACACAGGACCTGCAGATTGTAAGTCAAGTGCTTAACCCCTGAGCCACGGACGCTCAAATCAATGAATCCGAACATCATAAATTAAAAAAAAAATTATTCCAACAGACAAAATAACCACTTCTATTGTGACATTTACCTATTAATTTCAGAAATTTAAAAACAATGCGTTAGTATATTTAGCATCCATTTTCATAAGAAATTTTTGATGTACACTTGAACAATATTTATTCAAATATTCACGCGAATTGGTAATTAATACGTAAATACAGGTTCAGACAAGTTAGGAACGACCGTGGAATAAACTTGATGCCATTATAATATTTACAAGGCAAATTAATTCTTATTGTTTTGAGCATAAAGTTCATTATTAAAAAACTTCTTTTAGTTATTAAAAAAAAACAACAATATTAATTATTACTTTATATAAGGTCGGTTACATTTTTGTCAATTACCGTGAGTTGCTGGTTACACAATCCATATTAAAACATATTTTTATCTCTGTTTAGTCAAAGATAATGAGAGAGATGACGATATATTTTATACAGAGATTTTCGTCTCTGAAACCAACGGTTAAAGCACTCACGGTAAACAAAGGACCAGAGACAAATATTCTATATTTTTTCCTTAGTAAAATTTGTTGAAAAATATACTTACGTGGTGACACCAAAATGCGTAGTATACGCCGGATGTGTAAATAGCAAGCAATGAGAGCGCTATGCCGAATAGGTCATACATGAGGAACGTGTTGTAATCAGACTCGGAGCGGCACGAGAAAGTGTGGTACAGAGCGGACAGCGCCATGCAAACCTGAAATTATATATAAATCATGTACGGAATTTTATATAAGTAATTTCTTGGGGATTTAATTTAGTCTGGATGTGATCTACTGTAGTTTTTGATTCGATTCTTTCTCTGTGACATGAGTAAGACTCTCAAAAGATATATGAAATGCTCTTTCTTTGCTGTGCATATTATTTGATATCATCGTCTTTAAGCACAGTGAATTTAGTTATAAATTAAAGTTAAACGAATTCTAAGTATTAGTGTATATTAGAGATAGAAGTAGGAAATCAACCAAAATCTACAAAACGACTTATTTGGTGAATTTTTTTCTTACTTGACCATCTACTTAAGCCATTTAATACAATTTTCAAGGCATATTCGCAGCTTCTAGTCAAAGACCTTGAGTATATAATAAATTACGGTATTTTTTATTTCTCAAACTAAAACTGTTGGACGATAAACATCAAATTTGAAGTAACACGGAACAGGTAAAAAATCGACTTGTTAATTTTTTACACAAAACTTTAGGTCAATCACATCAGAGCCACATTAAATTATTCTTTGCTTGCGTCAATGAATAGCATCCCATATGTTATAATAATAATAAACCATAAACTATATTTAACAGTTTAAAAAGATATAATACAGATGAAAAAAATCTTTGTCAAACAAAGATTAATAATGTTTATTTTTTCTTCAAATCTTAACTTATTATATTTTTTTAATCATCTTGATAAAGTAGCGTTAACCGGTCAATAAACACAGTTATAACAGTAAGGTAGTATTTGGCCGTTATCTGACTTCAATAGTTGCGTAGAGTATGTCCTAAAAATCTTTTACAAAACTACGCTAAAACGGTTTTATTCCGTACGTTAAACCATTGATGGAAAAACATGGTCATAATTACTTTAATTGCTACTCGAGGTTACAATATAGGTAAGTTATATTGTTTCCTTCAGTTTTTGTTACTGGCATTTATTTAAAAGATTAAATTAAAAAACAAAAACGAGATTAATATTCCTATAATTACTGGCTGTAAGTTGAATTCCATTGCCATTAAAAGCAAACTTATATGACTTACTTTTACTACACGTAGTAAAGGCTATTGGTAATAAAATTCTATGTAATTAGTGTCCACCACAACTTGAACAAAACACTTACAAAGTTGTACAATGGAAACATACACAACTTTCCTATAGCTTCTTTTTTGCTGATTCGTGACTGTACATTTATTACAAGTGTTTATAGCTTGAGATTGACAACGGATACTAACTTTCATCACTCGCCACATCTATAGCTTTCACTCATCACAGACACGCAAATACAATATACCTACACACTATAAATGCAGAGCTTCGACAATTATAAGATTTTTTAAATGCGAATGTTTAGATGGATGGATGTTTGTTTCAAGGTATCTCTGGAACGACTCAATGGATCTTGCTGAAATTTGGCATAAATGTATATCATAGTCTAGAAGAACACAAAGGCTACTCATTTTTATTTTTTTAATTCCACGCGGAAGGAATCGCAGGTGACAAATTGTTTACTATAAAAATGCAAAAGCAAACAAACTAAACTACACTTTTAATCAAATTAATTTAATTTTAATTTATCAAGAGTAGTAATAAAACATTACAAAAAATAATTGTTACTTAATAACATTTGTCACCGTTATTATACTTTTGTACGCAATTAAATTGTAATTTTATACTGGATCGTGGTTCAAGCCAGCAATTGATGCAATAGTATCAAGATACCCGACGTTAATTAAGGTGGTTAGTACCAGAGCGTTTACTTTGGATTCATTCATACTTTTAAAAGCACAGCATCTTAAGTCTTGATTTGATATAAACTGTATAAGGCTCGTAGGTTATTTACTATTGTCTATGGATCTATTCAGCTCAGAAAGTGGAATCGGATGAGAAAAGTAAGAAGTGGTTTTTAATCTTACGGTTAGTACAAAAATCAAGGTCAAACTATCTAGCAAATGACTATAAGAATGAAAGTTTCAAGTCCTAAATACCTTTAGTCTTAAGTAAATAAAACTGTTTTGACATTTGCGAAGATTGGCAATAAGTTTTTGTCGTTTTTTCAACGCGTAACTTTCACTAAATCATCTGAGGAACGGGCGGGTCATCTGCGCATGCGCAGTGGGCACTTTCGTTACTTCCACCAATGAGGCTGCACGTACATTTCGTAATGCATCTCAAGGAAATAATGACACTTCGTGCCGAAGTCGAGACGGAGAAATCATTACCGTACATAGCTCGAGCATGCTAAGATATTGCGTATATGTAGGAATGTTAGCCTACATTATTTATTTTATTACATAAGTACATAGCCTAAGTAATTATAGTATTAAGAACAGCGAAGAATGGTCAAAAATACATATCTATGTTATATTCTATACTTCACATAAAATCAATTATTGAACCTCGTTAGAATTATGAAATTAACTTGAGATTAGATTAAGGGACATAACATGTTAGTAAACATTACATAAGGCACTACTTGAAGGCAAACAACTAATCAACCGGAAGGAATAACCGGAAGATAAAACCGGAAACTATATGACCGCAAAACATAAATTTAAATATCATTATATAACCAGTATGTGCATCTTCAATATTAAATTCATAACCTTGGTATGCGATACAATTAGTTACATTTTATAAAATTCGTTGTTTCAGTCGAAAATAATTTAAAACACCAATATTTTAATTTGTAAATCGTTAATATTTATATACTCCCGCGACTCTGTCCGCGCTGAATTAAAAAAAAAAACATAATTAGTAGCCTATAGGTTCTTCCAGGCTATGTTTTTTATAAATGCTAAATTTCATCGAGATCCGTTCAGCCGTTCTGGACATACCTTCAAACAAACATACATCAACCCATCTAAACTTTCGCATTTATAATATTAATAAGAAGTAAGATTTATATTTTTTAATTTTATTTTTCTTGGCCAGATATTTGAAAATCGACGTGACATCAAAATTATTACACTCCGTTAACACCCTAATGAAACATATGCAAGTGTGTGATACTTACCAAAAAACAGGAGAACAAAATCGCTGCAACTGTCTTGTCGGTTAGGGTGGCATGAATATTTATGATGACAAGGTCGTTGATTGTTAGGAAGAGCAGGAGAAAGAAACCAAAGATATGTGTCCATATGTTCATGGTTTCATTCGTCCACCAGAATATGCTAAAACAAATTTCTTTATTAATACGTATTAAGATTACGATAGGGTTGTTTAACACACTCCATGCGTACGTAAGTGAATTCATGCGAGTAAATAGCAATTAAAGTGTTAAGTTCTAAAAAATGTTTTTGCATTATTAATGACGTCACGTAAAGGAGTGGATACATTGAAAAATTTCAACAAAAACAAAACGTATGAAATTCACGAGCGTGATTGAGTATTTTAATGGTTTATATGCCCAATAATTACATATCAATACTTTTTTAGTCTTATCGCTAAAGAAAAAATTACATAACTCTGAAATTATCGTTTACCCAATATACCTTAAATGTGGAATTAATTATATGTCTGCGCTACTTAAGGTTAAATATAATTTATACTCAAATTGGAATATTTTCTTGTGACCCTCTTCAAGGCCCAGTCTGCGATTCACGGAACTACGAGTCGACTTAAATTTACATGTACATATTTTCAATAGTTAATTAACCCTTATTGTGGCAAGATTTCTTTTTTGAAGAAAAGCAAAAAATACCCAAAACCAAAAATAAGTTTAATAAAACTTAGTTAAAAATTATTTTATAGTGATCGTATATTTTTATAGAGTTGTATGTATGGTATACTATACAAAATGAACATAAGGGTTAATAATAAATTGAAAAAACAAAACCCGATTAACAATGATAACCATGAAAGAATAAGAATCAAATAAAATCTCACTCTTGAAAATCATCCATGCTGTTTACGCAAGAGAACACAATGGAACAGACATACATTCAACCCATACAAACATTTTCGCGAAAAACGAAATTAAACAACCACAAACATCCCTGTTGCAACCGAACGGCAAACACAGGCATGACCATAAAAACTAAGATTGTGTTTCAACTACATTTTAGAACATATGATAATGTCAACCTTTTTATCGCACGCCGATATTTTACCAGAATATCAATCATGGCTGTCAAAGGGTTAAAACCCGCGTTTAACTAAACTGTGTCGTAACTGGATTTTTAGAGTAATAAAGTAATTGTTCTTAGATGTTTGTATTAACAAATAAAGTATGAAAATACATTATAATAACACAAAATAAAAACACAAGAATAACTTGCTGTATTCAAGAACAAATAAATGGATTTAACCTTAAGAAAGCTACGTTGTTTACGGAAATGCGACTATACGTAATATTATAGACGCGTTAAATTAATATCTAGGTCATAATAGCTTATTTTTATTAAAGTCATTAATATGTTATAAAAAGGATATGGCATTACTTGAAAATTTTAACTTTTTTTAGCAAATTTATGTGCAATTTTTTCTTAATATAGCAACAAAATAATATACTAATAGCTACGGAACTAATAGGAACTGGATCCCATGTAAACATGTTTAAACTTCGGTCAAAATGATTGTAAATCAATTATAAACTCAATGAATTTCACAATATCATTATTTGCAGCAATGTTACACTCCAATTGGAATGGTTTACAATCACTTACAACACAATAATCTATATTCATCTGTAACAGTTTTGTTAGTGAATGTACTTTTATTGATAGATAAACAAGAACAATGTATTGAACTACTATATAAATGTAAAGTTTTTTTTTTTATAATTTAATCTTCTTAATAAAATATTTTTTTTCACAAACCATATATGTAATACATTTATATTTAAAAAAAATGGTAAAATAAATTGTTATAACTATTTATTTTGAAATTAATAAAAGACTTACCTCTCCCAGCATAATTTAGTAGGTAGTAACTTCCGATATCCATCTCTGATAAAAGGGTTGTGCTGCAAATATACTGGAGCTTCTTCATATTTTAAGAGCTGTCTGTAGTTTATATACAAAATATCTTCCTTAGTTATATTGTTATTGTCTTCTAGTCTTTTCCCTCTACGAAGTAGCGTGGTGCTGCTGCAGTAGTCTTTTTCCATTATGCATTCTTCTTCCACCTTACAAAAGTAAACAGGACTATGTGGTATATTTGAATAGGCACTGTACATAACAATTTGCAAATACAAAACTGAAATATTCTCACTATACACAAAGTGGAACTACATACAAACCTTTCTACTAGTATAATATTTTCTCTCATAAAGAGCAACAAAATTATGTGACAGAACCTTTGTTAATGAAAATGTGTCAAAATCATTAGTTATTAATAAAGGTTTTAATGTGAAATATATTTAAACATATTTCATAAAATTTGGTCATTTTACCCATAAAATCAATTTACGATCAACACCTCATACTGGTTAATACAATGTTACAATTTTCTAGCTTGTGTAATTAGTTAAAAATAATTAAAACAGATATAATATATTTTTTTTTAATTTATGTCATAAACTGGTCTCAAAATCTCTTGAAAATAGGCATTAGGCAATAAAATAATACTTACTTTCTCAATTGGCATAAACTGGAGAGTTTCTGCATGGCATTCACTTACTTTTCTTGTCATCGTTATAGTCATGGTGTAAGTATATTAGTTGTGTAGATTCAAGAATGTTGTATGAAATGCTAACTTTATAAATAATTTATTCACAATTCAATTCCTAACAGTTCGACTTCAATTGATACTGCGTTTATTTATAATTTATCACTACCTAGTATCAACAATAATAAATTAATTAATAGTAATATAACCGAAAAAACACTGCGGCACACACACCCTACACATTTGGGACTAAATTAAAGACTAAAAGGTTTTGTTTAGTTTGGTTTTTGTTGGCAATGATATTTGGTCATCAACTCAAACTCAATGTGAATCTGTCAAGTCAACTGTCAATGTCAACTACACGAATGACGTGTGATTTTTTTTTAATTTTATGACCTGGTAACATAGACCTTTAGTTCACATCTTATTTAATGTCGTGTGATGACTGTCAAGTGTCAAAGAGTAAAAGGCTTGTTTGGTATCTTTTCAAAACGATTATAGTATTTTAATAACCTTATTAGCGCTCATTTGCGATAATTTATTAAACTTAAAAATAAATTGACTGTATAAAGAATTAAGAGAATTTGAAGTTCCTACCTATTCTAACCCCAAAGTATTACTATTCTACGAAGTATGAAAAAATACTATCTTTTACAACTTTCCAAAGTAGCTTATAACAATCTTCTTATATGATAGAGGCAAGTATTATAGTTTTTAGATATCTTGGCGACATTAACTTCGTGCCAGTCGCTGCGACAAAACCCAATTTTAGGTAGTAGTAGCGGAGCGTAGTGAGATGGGCACTGCGCAGCGCGCCGTTGATCTTGGTCCGCCTAGATATATGAAAAGAAAATAAGTATAATACTTTAATGCGGACATCAGACATTTATATGTTTGAATATTTTATATTTAATGGTTTAGTCCAGGCACTTTTAAGTCATGCTACAAAAGTACGCTAATGCAAATAACCTGTAGCTAACGACATTTTATATTTAATAGTGATACTTTAACTTTAACACAAACTTTAACGTTAAAAGTATCACTTCTTTAGTACAACTTTTACTTATATAAGAAATAATGAGATTTAAAATTAATATCATCATCGTCAAAACTTAGTTATTTTTAAATTTATATAATGTTATATATTCCATGTATTTATTTAATTATTTATAAGTTTGAATATTGTAGGTTATATAAAATATTACATAAGATATTTTCCAAATAGTGTAAATTCCTATATACACCTGTGAAAGTTTCAAATTGCAGGAATGTGACGAATGAAAATAGCTACTACTCTACAACTACTGCATCCAAAAATAGCGCCGACAATTCCCAAGAGTCGTCACTTCCGAAAAATAGGTGTTGCTACTTTAAGCTTGTAAATCGTATCAATTACAGTTGTATTTTAAGAACAAGTAAATAATATATAAATATGATTTATTTAAAGTAACTAAACAATTATAACTACTTCTACAGCCTTTTTTGGACACTATATAGCAGATGCTGAAAAATATTATAATTTAAAAAATATGTATGCTACAAATTTTATACACAGCAGATAAAATGAACGCTCCTTGCAAATCGTCGATTTTCCTGTTTGCTGTTCTCCATTCGCCGCGAGTGCGTTAATTTTGTTAGAACTTGCGCTCTGTCCTAATTCTTATTATTTATTAATATTAGTTATTATTATTTTTTATTTAAGTATTTAAAGTTTTACTCGAATTGTTATTATTTCAATATTACTACATAAAACGACTAAGAAGTACTTTTGCGTTTAGACGGGAGCCATCTTGCAATCTCTAATCAAAGGTCCTTGGCTCACAGTTTCGTTGTCTGGTTGAAAGTCAGTTTATTCCATCATATTATAATCAAATGGCGTTAAAACGAATTAATAGGGTACGTACAGCTATATTTTATCTTTATTTCAAAGATTACTGTTAAAATAATAAAGTGCTATAAATTTTTAACATAGTTCGTAGTGAATGTTTCGTCATTGTGAATACCTATTAGGTATCGAAATTTCTTCTGGATAATTCTGAGTGTGTGATTTTTCTAAATTCTATTGTTACTGTAATTATATTTAGATTTCGTATCTTGAGTAAGAAAAAATGATTTTACTGGTTAACTTTGATGACAATTTTATGCACACGGCGAACATAAAATGTCGGAATTATGTGCCAATTTTGAGGTTTTCTTGTCATGTTTCCGAGACTTACCATGATTGAAGCTAAAAAGCTAAGTTCTTGTGTAGGAAATATTATTTCGGAATTTAAATTTCACTATTTTTAAAGTGTAATGCATTACAACGCTGATTTTGCAAGTGATGATGTGTTTGACTTATCTCGTATTGTGTTTCCTGCTTTGTATGTAGATGTTATTTCCGTTTCCAGGAATTACAAGACCTGGGCAGAGATCCACCAGCACAATGTTCGGCAGGACCACACGGGGAAGATCGTAAGTGTATTGATTTTTTATTTTATCACACCACTTTGTGACTCATTTACAAAGTAGGGACAAAACAGTAATCTTTCGAAAAGGATACTATTGCTTCATATCCATCTTTGTTCAAAGAGAAATATCGATTTTTTTAAGAAGGTAGAAATGGAAGGATAAATACAATCAGCTGTTTCTTTTGTACCCAAAGAAAAGCATTATTGTTTTATATCTTTCTGCTGAAACTGATTTGCCTATGTTTAAGTCAGATGAGTTTAAATATGTTATAAAAACCCTAAGAATGATATATGTATGTTTTATAATGTTATTATATTTTCTCTTTTTCAGTATTCCATTGGCAAGCCACAATTATGGGTCCAGTAAGTTTTTTTTTTATTAAATATAAATATTAAATGCATAACAATGCTGTTTATAAATCAATAAGTTATTGCCATTACTTCTTATGAGAACAAAAGTAAGGAAAGTGCTATTTTGTTTTTATTATAGTTCAATGTAAACTTGTATTTTCCAGGTCGACAGTCCTTACCAAGGAGGTGTCTTCTTCCTAACTATACATTTCCCTACAGACTACCCATTCAAACCACCTAAAGTTGCATTCACAACGCGTATTTACCATCCCAATATAAATAGTAACGGGTCAATCTGTCTTGACATTCTACGTGCACAATGGTCACCTGCACTTACCATATCCAAAGGTACCTGACTCCACCTTCTTAACAATTGTTATTTTTATAAATGTTTTATAATAACTCAACTTTTTTTGTTTTCCAGTGTTGCTTTCAATCTGCTCATTGTTATGCGATCCAAACCCTGATGATCCACTGGTGCCAGAAATTGCTAGGATCTACAAAACCGACAGAGAAAAGTACAATGAATTAGCCCGTGAGTGGACAAGGAAATATGCCATGTGATGAGTCAATTGTGACATTTGCAAACATATACACACACATCGCCACAGCCCGGGCTCTAACCCCTTTCTAAGTTCCCGCTCCCCACTCCCACTTAGTATAAAATCTCAATAAAATACCCAAAATTAATTAAAATTGTATAAAACACTATTGGTCATCTGTAGAGTTTGCAAGGTTTGTTGTCATCTCCAATAATTTTAATGTGCAACTCATCACATCAAAGTTAATTGTGTGCAAGAGGCGTTTTCTATGATGGCAAAATTGTTTTGTTAGCATCATCACTCATTTAGTTGAAGTTTTGATTATTAGTTAAATTTATATAACTTGAATTTATGTATTCCTAAAAGAATTTGTACTTTAACTAGAACTAAATTGCATTGTGAAACTGTACAATAGCATGTGTTTAGGATATGGAGCGTTCCTTGCTTGTCACTTATCTGGTTCACTTAAGATTTTGTCAATGTATTGTAAGCAAAGCTCATGATAAGAACATTCTGGTAATGTATGTAAATGGTACAACATAATGAGCTTCTCGACGGTGTTGAGTGAGTGGATTTTTTTTACTAGTAAAGCATCTCGTTTAAGTTAGTGAATGTAGCTCGCTACACAACAGACTGACATTGGCTGAGTGGTCAGTTTTCTTTCATCCACAATATCGTGAGTATCGACGAAAACGCTCCAATAGGGCCGAGATTCAGTATAAATTACAGTGTATCTCATAAGATAATAAGTTTAATCTAGACATTTTTTTTTTCAATATGGCGATCTTTATAATTATAATTTTATCTAATATATATTGTGGTTGTAAGGATACTTGCGTTGTGATTTCCTCTCCAAATTCTCCTTTCCACATTACCATCCTTTTAATCCATTTTAATATTAGCAGTATGGCAAACTGACTTAGCATGTTGGCACAAGTGGCAGGACATGTGTGTTACAGCTGCCAGGAGCAAACTCACTTGGCTAACACTGGGAGAGAGCAAAGTTAAAGCTTTTGAATTGTAATCAACAGACAAGATGTATTTTAGCTTCACTAAATTGTAAGAAAACAATAAATTATTGTGTATGTAAATAACCAATTGAGCTTTATTTAGGGGTTATTTCCTTGATTTGGGTGGTATGGCAGCCAGACTGTCTTATGATCTTAATACTTGTAAAGATCAGTTTTTTTTTTTCAAACAGTCTTAAAATTTAAAAATTTATCATTCAAGACTTATGAAAACTGAAACGTTAATTAATCCGAGGACTTTTTTTCTAAGACCTCAATATTGAGCTTTTGGTGGAAGTAATACATCTTTGTCTTTAGACAAATAATTTTAGTTTTTAAATATTCAAATCACTTAAACAGCTCTTTTACTCTAACATACCATTGTTGACTTAAATGGACTAATTTAACAATATTTCTTTTATGCGTGGCCAATCTAAACTACATAATAACTTAAGTCGTTCCTTTATTGTGTCATTTGTGTTCAACATAATTGTGTTATTCAACGTTCCATAAAACCTACCCAACAACAAAAGTATATTTTTGTCAGCTACTCGATTTGACCGTAAGTTGGTAGTAATACGAAAAAAAAACTAAATCAACCCCGATGATTAAATGATAAAAAGTATTAATCAAATTAAAATATATAATATCGATCTGAGCGGGTAATTGAAATGGATACGTTTCGGCGAAAATAGAAAATTTGGAACATTTTTCTAGGTTCAACAACAAAAGCTATTATTGGATCTGTGATTCCAGTAATGATAATGAGGATAGGTCATTGAGGATATGACTTAAAAGTGAAGACATTAAGATGTAGGAAATGGGATTCATGACCGTTAACCGTGATTCTGACGTCAGAGGTAAATACACTTTGAACCCACTGAGACTTATAGGGGATTATTAGATTCTGCACGTAATGACGCATTTTTATAAGACCCGCAGCAAGACACTAGAAGACTGCATCTTTACATCTGAAGGTTGATGTCAACAGTGGTCATTCAAGGGCAGGCTGACGTTGGACCTGGGAGGGAGTAGTTTGTTTCCTTGATACATGGTAACACTAACCACAACGATAATTATAGAGTTGGGTTAATATTGTATCTCCCTCCCTCATCGTCGTTTGTCGCCATCTATAAAAATGTAATCTTCTGATCCAATTATTGGTAACAACTCATACTATTTTTATCCTCAAGGGCAATATATCTGCATTATAACACTCCCTTATCTATTGCCCATATACGGCATTCTAAAATTATTTGCCCTCATTAACTGTATCGAATAACGAAAATATGCGTATCTTTGTTATTTTGCAGACTACTTTTTTATCGTTGTTAGATTTCAAAGTTATAATAAACAATAGTTTGGTGGATATCTTATGTACATCAAAATAGACTTTATATTTGTAAATCACCGCATCACTTTGTAGTGATATTTACTACACTTTTCATTGCTTATAATAGCGTTAATAGAAAGTCCCGAACAGTCACATTGGAATCCAATCTATTGTTTTATGAAGGCCGTGGCGTTGCGTAATTAATTGTATACAATTTCTATTGATTCACATTTTATAAAGCGGTTGGTATTCCTGAATTCAATATTAAAAAAAAATGTATTATGGTTAAAATGGCCATTGATTTGAAATTAAAAAACGGCGAGAAAATTTTCAGTTTTGTAATGAGAAATGCTGAAAGACATATTGCTTTCATACGCCTGGTGATAACAAGGGGCTTCAATAAATTGTTAAGCTTTACATGTACCAACGCAATCTTCATAGAGAAACAGGTGTAAGTTGATGGGCAACACCTCGTGAGTGAACAGCAACATGGGATTCAAGCCAGCGCCTGTTACCAGTTACCAATGTTTACACTTTTAAAACGTGCAACTCTTTAGTTGTCTTTTTTTACAAGGGGCTAAACAAGCAACTTGTATATTCAATTCAACCTACAACATAGTGTATTCAATAAATTCTCCATAATGTTTTTTAGAGTAATTTTAGTCACGTCTCAATAAAATGATAAATGGTATCAATATTTCTGCAAAAATCAATGCATTGGAAAGCAATCAAATCTCACGTATTAGATAATCTACGTATCTATGTTAATTTTCTTATCTAGATATGACAAAGATGTTTCACATGCTTGTTTTTTTTTCTTAACTCGTAAAAAACTGTCTACATGTGATTGGTGCAGTGATGTGTGTGGATACCGGGACAGAGTAACTTACCAAGGTTTAAAAAAAACAAGGAAACAATAATTCTTATATTTATTACTACTAAAATATTAGATTAGATAAATAAATACAAATTTCGATAAAACATTGAAGACATAATGGTCCTTATAATTTATATCTTAAAAGCATTGACAATCATTATTAATCTACCCTACGTATTATTTTTATGACTGGCAATACAAAACGTACAGACTAAAACCTAAACATTTAATTAAAATCTTACATTTTACTGTTTATTTGTACACAAATTAGCCTCTCAGATTAAATAATACATTTACTTGATAGTATAGTATTTTTATACAGCTGAACTATTTCCAATTAGCAGTTCTGCCTTATCCATGGATGTTGCGTGGGATTTGTCGTGGTGTAAAATCTTGACTGAGTATAATGATATTTTTTTTTACTTTTACATCTGCAATTCTATCAATTTCCAGCGATTTTATACAAAATCCTAAACAACACAGCTTATTGTTGTGTCACCATGATTATTTATTTTTAGTCGATATTTTAGCAATTCATTGCTAGAGAAAAGCTGATAGCGGTGGGCAAATATTACTGTTTGAATACGTCATACATTATAGTCTCCGGATAAAAAATCAATGTTCTCTTTTTAACTGTTAAGTTTCATTGCCAAAAACATATCACTGTCTTTGAAAAGTGTTACAGAATAAGTGTTGGTTTCTAAGACTAAAATCTCTGTAAAAATATATCGTCATCCTTGTCATCATCTTTGTAAAAATAGAGATAACATTATGTTTTAAACGGAGATTTACGTCTCAGAAACCCACGGTTAGTATAGTAAGACATTGATTTAGTCTTCGTATAACTCTAATAATAAACCAAGATAAAACGATTGGTAGTTAAATGATATAAATTTGTTTCGTAGAATACATGAAACAAGCAATATTTAACATTAAATTATTCAAACTTTCGTGAGACGTTATACTAAACTGATATAAAAACGGCTAAACACTCACGTATATTGTCCGGGGGCGGCACCGGACGAATATACGTGAGTGTTAACTTCGCAACATTATAATGCTGCGAAGTTACGAATGTGATAAATAATTATTTTTGTGACACTATCTCTTTGTACATACAATTGTAAATAAAAGTTGATTGCAGACTACAGTTTGCATGCGTCATGGACCGACCAAAATACATACATATGCGTTTTATTTATAATCCACATACAACATATGTTACAATGTAAACAATCTGCAACTAATTAAATATAGTATAATTTCAACTGATGAATTATAACTTTTAATAAGTTTATTTATTTAGTGTTCTTTTGTCCAAGTTCAAATAGATAACGTTTATTTTACGATTACATTTTTATAGGAAAAAAAAAATCAAAGAAACAATTTAACAGAATAGTTTCTAGTGACAATCTTCTTTTATCCTTCTTGAAAATTTTGGGTGTATTACTAACATTATTAGGCCCAAAGAATATAATTACTAACTAATATACACATGACATATATTTTAAACATTATAAATTAGTCACTTATTAGAGTTCGGTAGTTTCCATATTCTTAGCGTTTTTCATTTGCTCTAGCTGTTGATAGAAAGCGCAGTCTGCCTGGTTTGTTCCAGTTTCAGTCTCATTGGACTGTATTGATGGGAACGCACCAGTTGTTATAAAATAAGGTTTATCACTGGCAAGGTCCTGATTGACCGCGTTCTCGTCCAGCGAGTCGCGTTCCGATTGACTCAGTTGTTCGTCTGATTTATACCAGTCGTTCTCGTAAGCTTGCAACCATATTGGGTTCGATCCCTTCGTGCTGTGTTTGTTTGTATTCGGCACTCGGCCCGTGCTTCGAATAGTCATGTCCGAATCTCCAGGAGTTGGTGATGCTAAATAAAATCAAAAATTAAATTGTTTTTAATAAAAATATTGCCTACAAGTAAAGTCAGGTGCTGGTGTAATGATGACCTTGGAAAATCTAAATTGGGTAATAAACAAACATAAGCAAACATTATTAGATATCTGGTCCGATGATAGAGGCGCTGCTGTTGCGGTTAGTTCTGCCAGAAAATGTGTAACATCTACATAGGTATACAAGAAATAAGACATAACATGACAGCTACAGTACAAAAAATATGTTATGGAACTTTTTATTTACAGGGGGCGCCAGTGAGCTGTTATAATTAAGTTTGACTTATGCTCGCCGGTCCAGCTACCCTTGTCGGTATAGACATTCTGTTATATCAAGGTATCTAAAGTAAGAATTATATCTTACTAATATTATAAATGCGAATGTTTAGATGGATGGATGTATAGATGGATGGATGTATAGACGGATGAATGCATGGATGTTTGTATCGGTGCCCACGATACAGGCATTGCCTAGTGTGGGCATCACTAAATTATCCAAATTAACCATAAATGGTAACTTAGGTCTAATTTAATTTCTTAGTTATGTGCAATTTTATTATGTTAGTTATTGTTTCTTGGTTTAATCTGTTACCTATAATAATAAAAACTTTTCTTCTTTCTTTGTTAGAAGCGTCAATAGCCTAATCGTTAAGGATACGGGTTTCCGATCACGAGGTCGGGGGTTCGAATCCCGCCATTCGACTATTGTCGTAAACCATATCCTAGCACAAGCCTAGAGCTTAGTTGGAATGTTAAAAGAAATATTAGTAAATTTACAAAAAAAGATCTGCTAATATTTTAAAATAAAAAAAAAAAGTATCCAGAACGGTTCTACGGATCTTTATGAAATTTATTATTCATAGATGTAGAAAATAGTCTGAAAAAACACATAGGCTACTAATTATGTTTTTTTTTAATATCGCGCGGACGGCGTCGCGGGCGACAGTTAGTCAACAATAACATAAAAATCTTACAATATGCCGTAGCGGTGGCAGCTTTAAGCCTCCTGACGTAGTCAGCTCGCTGCGTGAGACAGAGCACGAGGCAGAGCGCCAGCAGCGCGGCCAGCAGCAGCGCGGTCCACACCAGCCAGTACACGGCGCGCCCGGCCCCGCCCCCGACCCCGCCCACACCCGCCCCCGCGCCCGCCCCCAGCAGCGCCGCCCACCCCGCCGGCTGCGTGTCCAACACGTTAAACTCCTACACATGTACAACTTCTTGTCAATATTACATCAGTGGGGAATTAAATAACCTTTATTGAAAAATTCGACTGAATGAGGCTAATAGATGTAATAGCGCCATCTATTGTTTGCGTTTTGAGACAAAGATTTTTTTTAATTTAAACTAAATATACTGTTATGTTACATATAACACTTTCTTATTTTAGGATGTAATTGGAAAGGTTGAAAAAAGATTTAGCAATGATAAAAAAGTTGTGGCGAGTAAGATTTGAACTTGTTCATTTCACTACTTTTTTAAAACTTTATCTCTCGTCCACTATGTGTGTTTTGTGTCGATGACTATGACACTCTAGGGTAGAAGACGAATTGTATGACACCTCACTAGCTAGAATCAGTTCGGTCGTTCAGGCTCTAGGCTGTCACCATGGAATTTACATACATACAACTCCAAATACATAAAAACAAACTTACATACGCGCGAAAAAATTACCTTCTTTGTCTTTGTCAATCGGGTAAAAATTAGCCAAAGTTATGTTCACAACGTGAATATATATTGAAATACTTAATTATTTACAGTCTATGGGCCATTTTCTTTTATAAATTCATACAAAAAAAGAAAATTACTATTATCCATACCTTAAAAAGGCTGTCTAGTTGCTCAATATTATTATCCACGAGTTTCAAAACTTGATCCACTTCTAGAACCGAATGGTCTTCTTTATTCACCAAATGTAGATACAAATCGGTCTTCGTATGGTCTACTGATCCATCTTTGTTCTCATGGACGCGTAAATCGTCTACATTGACCACAGATTGTGTTACATGTGCTAATGTTTCTCTAAACATCTGTATCTTGTCTCGTATTTCGGATGGATGTGCGCGTAGAACGAAACGCACACGTTGGTCTTCTCTTAATAGATATATAAATACGTGAGATTCATCATGGTAGCCGTCTGTATCGTTTGCTAATACCTAGAAATAGTTTAAATATTTTATATATAATTAATGGAAATAAAGGAAATAAAAGACATTAATTCATCAGATATTTTTAATTCTCTGCCATGTTTTTCTTTATATTTAGAGGGGAACTGCGATTTAAATCTGTTTAAACGAAATATGACATATATTGAAAGTCTTGTACTAAACCTCAAACCGATAAGAGCAATCATAATATGAATAAAATATATAAAGGGATAGATTATTGTTTGAAAATAACAGTTTATACTGTGTCTCGACTTAAAATTACCTGGTAATATTCCTATCAGTTAAATCTATATCTATTATTAGTTCGAATCCTCTCCACCACTGTCAATCGCAACCATTAGCGCCAAAAAGGCGAAAATAAAACAGGAATACCACAGCTTATAGCCGGTCTTTTTAATAGAAGTCAAAGACCAAGAGTCATCAGTACTACCAACCTTAAAATCGAAGTATCCTTTCATCCCTTTCTGCGGGTCGAAGTTGAGCGAGACGGCACCAGTGTCGATGTGGACAAGGAAAGGCGACACCGCCAAGTTCTCTAAGCCTTCAGTTAATGTTTCTTTTACGTCTCCAATCAAATAGTAGCTTATTTTAGCATTATCACCTTCGTCTATATCAATAGCCTGCGAAACAAAAGTTATTTTATGATATGAGCTTGTGAATAAATATATTGAACTATTAATTATTGCATTAATCAGCTTTCAAATTTATATAATTTTCTCGGTTTTGTTTCCGCGTAATATAATTTACCGTGGGTTTCTAAAACCAATATCTCTATAAAACATATCGTCACCTCTATCGTTATGTTTGACTACTCAGAGATAAGAATTTGTTTTAAAGGAAGATTTTGGACTCGGAAACCCACGGTTAATAATATAGATTTACAGAGATGATTTGAATGTTTTATAATAAAATATAATAAGGAATTACAATCCATTTACTAAAGTAATCATCAACATTACCCTCAATCGCAATTTTTACATTATAAAACTAGCTGTCGCGCGTGACTCCGCCTGCACGGAATAAAAAAAAAGCAGCAATGTGTTCTACCAGACTATGTTCTATATATGTGCCAAATTTCAGCAGTTTCAATACAGACGTTCTGGAGATACCTTCTAACAAACATCCATCTATCTAAACATTCGCATTTATATTAGTAAGATATAAATACAACAATTCCTTCATTTTTTCATCAATACAAATTTAATAAAGAATATTGAACAACGGCCTTCAAAAACCATTTCACACTGCAATATTCTTATACCAAACTAAAGAAAATCTAGATAATTTTGATATTACCTTAACATGCATAAATTCAATTCCAAAATCAGCTTCCGTAGTTATTCCTCCTGTGAATATCTCACTGACGAACTTTGGTGCGTTATCATTAAGATCTACCACTTTGATGTACACTGTCAGTGAGCTGACCGCGTCTTCTGATGCTTCGTATGTTGGGGTGTTGACACAATCCTCTGTCGCCAGGACTGTTAATGTGTAATTTGATTTCTGTTCACGATCTAAAGCTATTGATGTTAACCTATCACAAATAATGCTTTATTAGTTTTTTAGTTCATTTTTAAATTAAAAAAAAAAACCTATTTTGTAAAGATGAAAAACGTTATAAAAAAGCAATACTTGTTGTTTTTATAATGAAAAATATTGATTTTCTAATTTTGTGTAATTACTTTAAAATAATAACTATATTTAAATTTTCTTTTTTCTTTATATTATAAGGTGGATAGAAACTGGCTTCGCCGCAATGGCGAAACGACCGCTACCCGTCGAAATCCACAATTTCATATGCGTTACCTACTTTTAATCGACGGAGAAGACGCTGAGAGAAAGAATATTTCTCGGTCCTCCTACATTAAATTAATTTCCCCTTCCCAACATTTCCTTATAAAAAGGTGGGACGGGAAAGAGATTTAAAATTAGGGCTCCCGGACCCAATTTTCTCTATAATAAACATTATAAAAGAATCAGATTGGACTTAGGGATAAAATGATTTTACTTTACCTGTGAGTGCTTCTATCCAAATCAAACATGGCGTCTTCATTCCCTTCCACAATGTAGTAGCAGACAGGCAATATAGGTTCATCTCCTCTATCTATAGGGTCTCTTTCCACTACACTTGGTAAAATAATTCCATAATCTGGTACATTTTCAGTGATATTAATATAAATAGCTTTATCAGGGAAACGAGGTCGGTAGTTGTCTACGTTCTGTACGTATATTGTGAGGTCCAAGTCGGAACTTAGTGGAGTCGGCATGCCCAAGTCGTACGCTTCTATTCTGAGCTGTAAAATATCACTTATTTTAATTCTGGATCTTGTTCCAATTATAAGGTCAAAAACAAACTCGTATTGATATTAATGTGTGTGACTGTACACAGTGATATACGCGATTGTACTTCTTTATAACACGCCTGTATCTATTATAGTTTTGTACTTGTAACTGTAGTTAGTAGTATTTTGGGTAGTACTCGATAGTTTTTCCAATTTGCACGTTGCGTACGCGACTGATTATGTTATTTCACTTTATGTACGTATCTGTACGTGTTGATGCGCATTGTATACGTGTATACCTGTAAGTGTACGTCATGTAAGCGAATGTACGTGGTAGAGCATATCGTGTACCCGACTGTATGTATAAGTGCGCATTGTGTTCGTGGCTGTACGTGTTGGTGCGCGTTGTGTACGTGACTGTACGTGTTGGTGCGCGTTGTGTACGTGACTGTACGTGTTGGTGCGCGTTGTGTACGCAAGTGTGTGCGTATGTACTTGTGTACCTGGTATGATGTGCGGTGGTCAGTGTCGAGTGGGGCGGCGGTGCGTAGTAGCCCGGTGGCGGGGTGTACGGCGAAGGCGCGCCAGGCACCGGCTGCGTCACGCCGCACACGGTACCGCACTGCGCCGTTGGGCCCGATATCCGCATCGATGGCCCTCACCTCCACTACCACGGTACCGATTGTTGCATTCTGTTATGACGTCATATTAACACATGAACATATTGTATTCAAATTAAAATTGCGAAGAAAAGAGTACACAAGGTCGTTTTAAACATTTCCAGTGCGCTGGGCGAGATTTTTGCGACGCCCCCCTTTTTTGGTGTCGGTGGACAACTTCCAAGGATATGGTATTATAGTGGGCACCGAAAATACCTGAGTCGGATTTAAAGGGGCGCCTGCTGTGCCCCGTTATGCCTGGAGCCCAGGGCAGTCGCCACACCTCGCCCTTCCCTAACGCCACTACTGACAGTACATAGGCAAATAGCAACAGATTTTAAATTTATGCGTTAATTAATGCAGTGTTAACAAAACTAGGAAGTCCAAAATAATATATGAATCATTTTTCTTCTTCTTTGTAAGTGATCTCTCGTAATTTACCTCAGGCACTTTAATAGTGACATTCTGTGGAGGATGCACGAACACTGGCGGGTGGTCATTGTAGTCAGTGACGCAGACACGTAGCACAGCTCGTGCGGTTAGCGGAGGATGACCAGCGTCACGTGCTTCCACCGCCAGCGAGTAGTTCCCGAAGCGATCCTGCAGCGACTGACGTGCGAACAATCGCGCTGTGTTCGCTTCCCCAGATACATGCTCAAAGCGGAATAACTCTGGATTCAACAAATATTTTCATATATTATAAGGTGGCAAACGAGCAAGACGCCACATCGCGGCGTCTACCTTTAATCGACGGAGAAGACGCACAGAATGTTTCCCCTTCCTATGCATTCCCACCATCAAATCACCTTCCTCTTCCCATCCTTTTCTTTATAAGAAAAGCGTAGGATGGGAGAGGGGACTTACTTCAGATGTTTTAGCAGTAACATACGTATTTATTTGGTGATTAAAGCTTTTAATTAAGAGTTAGTCTGAGATCCTAAAGAAACAAATTCATTCCGTTAGTTAACTTCTTTAACTATCTACTCTATAAAGCTTTACTTATTGTTTAAATAAAAGTCTAGTATAAAAGGTTGTTTACCATGTCCCTTGCCGCCAACAAGATGGAAGGTGACTTGTCCGTTAGGCGTGGTGTTGTCGTCTGCATCAATAGCAGACACGGTGGTGACAGGCTCCCGTTGTTCATGGAACTCTGTCACTGTGGCGCACTCGTTCGGCAACTTCAGCTGCGGCGGATTGTCATTTACGTCTTCCACGTGTACACTGAGAAAATAAAAAAAATAAAAATAATGTTATCACTAAATGGATTAAATCGTAGCCACATCGAACATTTTATTACATTAATTTATAACTTTTGCCCGCGATTTAAAAAAGTTAATTATATTATACAATTTTCATCGAGATCATTTTAACTATTCCGGAGATACGTAATAACAAACATCCATCCATTCATTTATCCATACAATCGCTTTTATAATATTAGTAAGTAAGATCATTCTGGAAAACTTATGTAACTTGTCAATATCTAATTCTTTTCACCAAAATTCATCAATTTTAGTTTAATATTTTTTGAGTTAAAACAATAGAAACAATTTCTTTTGAAGTTGCAATCGCAAAAAACTTACACGATCTGTTTGAATGCATTCCGACTCTCCCCACTGAGGAATCCGAACTGGTAGTTGTCCCAGGCCTCCACCACCAGGTTGTATGTGCCTTGTATCTCGCGGTCCAGTGGCTCCGCTACTACAAGCGTACCAGTTTCCGCTCTTATAAGGAACTTGCCCTAGAATAAAGTGAATAAGGCTTTAAATTCAAATTTTAGTTATATTTTTAAGAAATACTTTGTCTAAAGTAGCTTTTGGTCAAAAAAAAAACTTAAAACTATATTTATCTTCCTGATCAAATATGCATATGCTGTTGTAGGGAATATTGGAAAAAATCTATTAAGACATAACAATAGTTGGTTCATCCTAATATTATTAATGACAACCCTATCAGTTACATATAACTACACTACTTAGAAAATAATTTAAGCTTAAATAAATCTGTGTATAAAAATGTTTTTGATTATTAGTCATTTTATTGTCAAACTAGCTGCCGTTCTTGAATCCGTCCGCGCAGAAAAAAAAAACTACCAGCTTATGAGTTCTTTCAGACTATATATGTTCTACATCTTTCCCAAATTTAAGCGAGATCAGTTAATCCGTTCTGTAGCTACCTTCTAATAAATACTATCCATCCATACATTGACATTTATAATATTAATAAGATGTAACAAATACCTGTGTAGACATACGATCTAATAAGTATGTGATTTTGCCGAACTCCCCGGAGTCTGCGTCTCGTGCCACAATGTCGGCAACAGCTGTCCCGGGTTTTATATCCTCTGGTATTGTGTACTCGTATTTACTTGTCTCAAATACCGGGTTATTGTCGTTCTCATCCAGCACCTTGACATTAAAGTGGAAATAAAGTAACAAAAAAAAATTGTAATTTAAAAATCTCGCTTATAGAGATTTCTATTTAACACGATTTTCTCGCTTATAGTCGTCTATCAGGATTAGACATTGACTCTCGATTTTGGAGATTTCTCGCTCATTCAGGTTCGACTATTTTTAACACTAATATACAAAATCTAGTACAAAGATAGATACTATACTCATTAACATCTTATCATCTTATATGTACTATTTTCCTTTATATTTTAACAGTTCTATGCATAAATCTTCATACCTGTATAAACAGATCGACAACAGAGTATCGTGGCGGCAGACCGCTGTCCACCGCCTTGACAGTGAGGTTGATCCAGGAGTGCTGCTCGTGGTCCACCCTGCTGTTCACCACCAGCTCTCCACTCGCACGCTCCATGTGTACCAGCTCTAGTAGCTCCGAAGGACCTGGTACCAGTTCACCAAGTTTATAATTAAATTACAGAATTACAGATTAAATTGATTCTATTCGTCGTAAAAAATTTAGCTGAGATCTATAGTTTTGAAGCTTAACCGATTTGTAGTTTTAACCGCACTTATTTGAGTACGACTAAAACTTAACCGTACCTAATAGGGTACGGTTAAAACTATGTTAGAAACCTTGTAATAACGTGATTTCGATGTTGTTACCAGAAATTTGTTTTCTACATAAGTATTTTTTAATTTTAACACAAGAAACAAAGCTTGCTTGCTAAGAATGCTTCCTTATGACATTCTGTTCATTAGAATAATTAAAGGTTCTTCCTCTGTGTGGCTTCTATTTAAATGTATGAAATTTATGTTTATTTAAAAAAATTGCATACAATATGTTAATTTAAACAAAATGATTACATACCCTCCAGAAAATAGCTCATAGTTCGGTTCTTGTCAGCATCATCGGCAATAACTTTATCAATAAGAGCACCGTTCTTTGAATTCTCAGCAATAGAAGTCTTGTAGTAGGGCTTCCTGAACTTAGGATTATTATCATTTTCGTCTTCAACGACAATAGTGAGTGTAGCAGACGCGGTCTGCTTCGGTCCGGTCTCAATCGCGGCCATGTCTTCTACTCTTATCATCAATTTTACTATTTCAATTTTCTCTCGATCCAAAAGTCTGTAATAATTAATCTTCATTGTTAGTCGGACAAAAAAGGAATATCGATCTTACTAATATTATAAATGTAAAAGGTAAAGATGTTTGTTAGAAGGTATCTCCGGAACGGCACAACGGATCTTGATGAAATTATGTATGAAAGAACAATCTGCTAATTATTTATTTTCTAATTCCAAGCAGATGGAGCCGCGGGCGACAGCTACCTTACTAAATAAATGCGAATGTATGGATGGATGTTTGTTACAGAATCTCCAGGCTACATGGATCTCGCTGAAATTTGACATGGACGAAGAACATAATCTGAAAGAAAATAAGCTACTATTTTTTTAATTTCGCGCGGTTGAAGTCGCGGGCGACAGATCATAAAAGTTGCAACTGTTTTTGTCAAACGTGATAAAAAACTTACCGTACAACTTTGAGTGTTCCATCGACGGGATTTAAGTCCCACATAGTGAGATAATCATACTCTGAGAGATGTACAACAACTCCCTCCTCGTTCCTGGCCGCGCTGCCCGTCTTGTCTATCGTGTAGCGCAGCACGGGCTGCTCGTCCGGGTCGTGTGCTTGAGCGCGGTAGATCACTGTACCCACCTAATACACAATACTTTATTACATATAGCTGTCCCTCGCGACTCCGTTCGCGCGGAATTAAAAAAAAAAACATAATTTTTAGAAAACGTTTATATAGGAAAAAAGGCTGTTCTTATGGTTTCGCCGCCAATTATTCCAATTTTTCTCACATTTTAAACCTTAAGACCCCACACACATTTCATAAGTTTTAGCGAGACTAACGAACAGCAATTGAGTTTAAATAGATAGATATCTATTTTAAAGTAAGGCAGCGGTCGCTTCGCTATTGCGAATTCAGATGACCACTTGGTCATTTACCACGTGGTAATACAAAAAACAAATACTTGTAAGTATATACCATGTCAAACTGCCGCATTCGAAGTCAACTAAGGCGGACCCTTAGTGTAGATTTTTTAACACAGTCCCCGAAAGAGTATATCTCGTAAACCGATTTTTATAGGACTCGGTTATTATACTAGTTCATATTTTCATCGATGCTAAATTTAGTGAAATTTGCCATAGAGTGGAGTCAAATTATTATTCTCAAATTTTCTATTTCGAGGTGAGAATAATCGTTTTTAACAAATGAAAAAAATTAGTGTAAAATAATAGATTTAATAAATAAATACCTGTGTATTTTCCATAACACTAACAGTACCGGGTTCGTACAGGACGGGCGGCTTGTTGTTGACGTCCACTATGGTAATGTTGACCAGCACTGCAGCCCGCAGCTGCTGCTCACCGATGCCACCGTCTATTGCAATCTGAGCATACATTTATACTATGAAATATCAAATCTCAATAATTACTATGCGTGTTAACTTATTTGAAAAACTAGACTATATTAGAATCTACCGTCAAGGCATAAAAATGCAGTATCGCCCCCTAGGGGGTCCTAAGACTATTTTAGGGGGCGGATAAAAATTTGAATAAATTTGCAGGCCACTAAATAAAAATAGATGGGAGAAGAGAGCAACAAGGACTTCGAACTAAGAATATCAAAGGACTCGTCTGCCATATGTAAAAATAGTTAACAAAACTTGGTACTTTTCAGAACCCCATGTTGACAACTGCTAATTTTATCCATGTTAGTAGGTAACCTATAACTACGTACTAGCGTGAGTGTATATGTGGTCATTTTAGGACTGGAGACATCAGGGTCGAGGCTGGCACCCTGCGCGACTGCCACCACACCGCTGTCCGCCTGCACCACGAACTTGTCCGCAGCGCCGCGCTCTATGCGGTACACCACGCGGTTGTTCGGCGACGAACCGTCCATATCACGAGCTTTCACCTGATTCAACATATATACTTTTCTTAGTTTATAAACAAGAGTAAATAATTAATGAATATATATTACAAATATTAACTATTCGTGCGAAATAAAAAAAAAATTATAAATCTGTGCCAAATTAAAGCGAGATCAATATTGCCGTTTTGAAGACACCTTCTAACAAACATCCATCCATCCATTCATCCAGACATTCGCATTTATAATATTAGTAAGACAGTAAGAAGTACGATTAGAGAGTAGTAATAAATGGGTAATTCATTTATTCTAATGACAACATAATAAGATGGTTATTTTTTGTAATTCTGTTGGTCAATATTGCTATGGCAAAAAAGCAGAAAAAAAACTAATCTTTAAGTACTATAGATGGTTTTCAATGCCGAAACGTTTATACAATTGAGAAAAAATTATGTTACTTGAACACCTAGAAAATTTGCGATTATAAAATATAAAAAAACAACATAAATAACAATATACCTCCAATATACTAGTCCCGCCAGGCATATCTTCTGGAATGGATCGCTTGTAGATCATCTGCTGGAACATGGGGGCGTGGTCGTTCACGTCCTGCACGTACACGGTGACCGGCACTGTGGACGACAGCGACGGTACACCGAAGTCACGTGCCTTCACCTGAAGTCAATTTTAATTCTTAATTCAATAAAGATCTAATATTATTTTGGTTCATTAATTGTCATAAAAGTTAACTACAATGCTAACGAATCGAGTAGTGTTAATATTGCGCGGTTGAATAATGTCCCAGCTCTTGACCTGTCCTTATTAGTTAAGGGGCTTCTTTTTATATTATAAAGGTGGCAAGCGATGACGTAGCCTAAATTCGCCTAAACAGCGAAGCAACGACTCCTTATAGACATTCGCATTTGCAGATGCGTTGCCTACATTTAATCGACGGAGAAGGGCACACAATGAGAATATTTCCCCTTGCAATACTGGTCGAGTCAGTCAGATGTTGTTGTTCAGAAGTCTTCTAGCTGTAAGTAAATTAATTTATGTATTTTCTTTGTACTCACAACTAAATGTATCGGCCGTATGTTGCCGTTGTCGCCCGGTATCTGTTCAAAGTCCAAGCCGGATATCGGAGTGATGATTCCGAGGTTAGGATCTATTGTGAAATTGTTCTTATAATCACCGCCCACTATTGAGTATTCTATGTGACTGTTCTTAGTTCCTGTAAACAGAATTCATACATTTTTACGTAAAATATTAAGCGAAAGTCAAATCAAATACTTATGGCATAGAATCAATCCAAATACAATCTTACTATCATGCTTATATTACAAATGCGAATGTTTAGATGGTTGGATATTTGTTAGAAGGTATCTCCAGAAAGGCTCAACGGATCTCAATAAAATTTGGCATAGTTGTAGAACTAATTCGCGCGGACTATTAAAAATGTCGTTGTAAAAACTCAAGAGAGAAAGATCAATCTGGAGGGTGAAAGCTTAAACACCGACCCTAAGTGAGTGGAATAAAGACAGTAATAGTAATTTGAAAAAAATACAAAAAAAAAAATCTTACCATTTAAATCAGCATCCCTCGCTTCGACAATCAATGGATTTTCAAAATGTTCTTCATTCTCTAATAATCTAGCTTCGTATTTATTTGCTAAGAACATTGGTGCATTATCATTAACATCTTCTATATTGATAACAAGTTGTGCCGTGTTCCTGTTACCATTGCCCTGGTCATCTCTCGCTTCTACTGTAAGATAGTGTCTTGAAATCAATTCTCTATCGAAACTACCATCTCCTGATTGCTTTACTGTTATTACACCAGTTATTTCATTGAGATTTAATCTGAAAATGACATATGGTTAAGGTACTAATTAAACTTAATATCAGCAATTTTAATCTTACTAATAACTGCAATGTTTGGATGGATGGATGTTTCTTTGAAGGTATCTGCAGAAAGGCTGAACTGATCTCAATTAAATTTGCCATAGATTTAAAGCATAGTCTGGAAGAACATATAGATTACTAATTATGTTTTTTTTAATTCCACGAGGACGAAGTGTCTGGTGACTGCTAGAAGTTGTATAAGTACTTACTGCCATCAAATTATATAATTTTGACAATGAAATGTACAGAATGTTTTGATGAATTGATGATGAAATATATGAGGATAGAGGTTAGGTTAATTAATATATCTGTCATGTAACAAAATCATATGTATATTTTTTCTTTATAAAAGTTTAGCAGATGTTTTAAAGTGTCAAGTTTTATTACCAGCCAGAGAAAAAGTTAGTTTAGTAGAAAAACTTACAAATGAGCAATACTCCCTCCAAGGTTTGTGTATCGGATGCCTTTTGTTCCATAATTATCAGAATCTTGGTCCATAGCTTGTACCCAAGCAACTGTTGTTCCTACTCCGCAGTTCTCTGGTACCAATACTGTATATAATGACTCTGTAAACTCTGGGAAATTGTCATTTTCATCCTTTATGTAAACTGTTATTGGCACTATACTGAAAGTAAATATAATATTTTTTTTTATAAGCATCTTTTTTATGTTAAGTTGTAAACTATTTACATAATATAAATGTATAGTCAAATTGGATAAACATGTGTCCAAAGGACCACAATTTTTCCCGCTTATAGAGGTTTCTCTCTTACTCAAGTTTCTCGTTAATGGAGGTTCTCCATCTGGCCAAAAATGACTTACTTATCCAATTTCGACTATATACATAGGCATTTGTCTACATACCTCATTTTCGGGTCTTTGGTAACAACTTCTTTGGCGATTAAAGTAAAATTCATCATCGTTATTTTTTCATAATCAAGATAAGATGGATTATTCACTCTGATCAGGAAAGAGGCTTCATTGACACCTTTGAATGGTGTCACCTCAAACACACCATTATCACCAATTAAGTATAAGTCAAATGTCCCATTTTTACCCTGAAAGTTAATTTTATAATTAAAATATTAGGTTTTATTATTTTTATTTATAACATGGTAAAACAATTCTGAAAAACTTAATAAATTCTTGCAGTGCCTCTAATATCTTTCTCTTTTTATATGTAAATTTGATATAAAGAGAAAATTATTTCTCTTTTGTTTATAATATTGAAATAGACTAATTTTACTATTTGGTCTCACTAAGGCAATAGTTAAATATTACTACGGCATAAACTACTAATAAGTAGTTATAGTAGAAGTTATGATTTCCACAAATGCACAACTGGTGTGTGCTTAAACATAGTAATTATGTAACTGAACATAATAAAGCCATAATATATTTAAAAACAAACTGATTGTAATACCTGATCGTAATCATAGACTTCAGGCACACCATGCTGTAAGAGTGTGATAGGTGTGTTCTGTTGAGCATTCTCCAATATTTCTCCAACATATTGCTCACTTCGGAATCTTGGTATCTCATCATTGACATCTGTTACAATTATTGTTACCTCAGTGGTAGCACTGGGCAGTGGTGATATTTGTTGTGATTCTTCTGTAGCCTACAAATCAATATATATTTGATTGTCGGAAACATAAAATTAATATTAACAAAAAAGATCCTATGAAAAGACATACATGTAACTAAAAATGTTAACATTACTGTAGTTGATTTCAGATATTAAGAGTTTTTATTAAAATATTGATTATGTACAATAGAATAAAAAAGTTAAGAAATATAATACATTTCATTAAACATTCAAATAATATGGTATTGTTCAATTGTTTAGTTTCTTACCAATATCTCCAAGATATAAGCTCCATTGCTGTTAAGTGGATCTTCTCTATCCAATGGATTAAATGTATAGATAATACCAGACGTGCCATCAATATCAAAATGTTCCTCTCCGCCTGACACAATACTGTAGGAAATGCGATTGTTAATCCCTCTATCTCCATCAATGGCTCGCACTGAAAGATAAGTGAATGAAAACATTAATAACACAATACAAAAATTCTTCAAAAGTATTCATTACAATCAAATCTATTTGTAACTTACCTTGTAAAACTGAAGTCCCGATTGGCGCATCTTCGCTGATTCTAGTTACGGGACTGGCAACAATAAACTCTGGCGGCTGATCCTCAACGTCCTGGACTTTCACTAAAATAGCGGCCGTCCCCGTATTAATTCTACCTTGATTAGCACGATCCACAGCCAATACTCGCAGTTGATAAAGGGATTTTCGCTCATAATCTAAACCATTTACTAAGCGTATCACACCTTTCCCATTCACTGTTTGTATTAAAAAATTCTCAAGATCTCCGTCTAATTCTTGTAATTGATAAAGTACCTTTGAAACGTAAGATATGTTTAATATAAACAAGAAAAGTATCCCGGTTTCAAGGTAGTATATGACAGTGACAGAAGTGACAGATTAACAGCAGACGTGATATTGACATTCGTTTTTACGTTTTACGATATCACAATCGACAACACAAAACATACATGTACAGCTATAATTTTAAAAAAATAGTAAAAAGTAAAATCGAACATAAAATTGTGAATTGGTTACACATTAAAGACATGGATATACTTAAGGTACTAACTTGGCCATATGCCCCTTCATCGAGGTCGGTGGCTTCAACAGTTACTAAAATACCAGGCTCAGCATCTTCTCTTACTGTGATAGCGGAGGGATAAGGTTTGAAAACAGGTTCGTTGTCGTTTACATCTTCGACCAACAACAAAAAGCTTTGAGTTACAAAGTTACCCTCCCCTAAATATCCGTCGGTCAGCGTTAAGACAAATGAGTATTCATCGCGTGTCTGTAAAAAATCTTTAATTTTAGTATGACAAATAATTTAGGTAAAGCAATGTTAGAAGACGTAATGTATAATAATTACGATTGTAAATATAAAATGTCATTTAAAAAAAGAAATGTAAAAATGTCAGGTACTTTTTAATTTGATATAACCTGAGTAAAATTGAAAATTTAATTACCTCTCTATCTAATTCCTTAACTAAATATACATTAGCTTCGTTGGACGAAATGGCTTCTAGTCTTAATATATCACTACCAATTTGGTCTTTAATACCGAATTTCAACGTGTCCCCATCAGGGTCAATGCCCCGGAGGCGGTAAATTAAACTCCCTGAAATATATTAAATAAATAGTGTAATAAAAAAACATGTGTACACGGATTACTACAATTTTATTTATGACAACATAAATTATGAGCATATCATAAAAGATACATGCCAACTTAAAAATACAAATAGTAGTTTTAAAGTTTTAATGTACTTTAAAATGTACGTGTTCCATTTAATAAAAAAATACCCTACACAGGAAGGAAGACCGGTTACGTAGAAAGTATAGCTAGCATATATATTGTAGCACAAAAGTAACAGGATCCTTATAGTATTAAATACAAAGAACATTATGTATGTCTCCCTCGTGACTAATCGTACGTTAACTTCCGCAAAAGCAGGTAACACGGGAAGTGTAAGGCTTCCCCTGTTTATGGTTTGTTGTCTTGGTAACACTCCACCCTAATTAAAGCAATTTCCGGATAGTCATAGTTGAAGCGATGCCTAAATGCAATTACGCTCACTCGAATGCAGTTCTTGTCATGTTTACACAGAAGTTAGAATAACATGCGCCAGTACTATCGTGTAAAATTTTTAATCAAAGTTTCCGTGTCTTTTATGCTAGCCAAAGAATGATATTTTCGCTTTTGATATTACCCAAAATATTGGTAGAATGCCAAGTAATATAAAATATTCATTAATGGGTTGTTTATTTATGGTAAGAAAGTGCACTATTGCGTTTCGACATTATTAGATTTATTATACAACAAGAAATGGAAAAAAAAATTAGGAAGATAGACTTTATATAATAAATAATATATAAGCCTAATAATACTTAAGCCTTGTTTATTTAGTGGCGATCAGCCTTTTAAGCAGATCATTAAGTTAATCCAGAACCGGAAGGTTAAAATCGTAATTGGATTGCCCATTTAAGTAGGCTTTCTTTACTACTTTTGTATTTGGTGTTAATTTCAAGTAAGCGACAGCGACTTGAGCCTTATAACCCAGAAGCGCAACCAACTGTTTCGTATTATGTGGAGCTTATTTTAAATGCGATTTTTAACTTAGCTTGTTGTAAAGTGACACAACGTTACTTACCTACTGGAGTTTCGGGTCCTTCCTTTAACCTTACGACAATTTCTGATCGTCCATCGATCAAAAAGCGGGGCGGTCTGTTGGCTGAGCATGTCGTAATGAGCGTTGTGAGCACCAGCCATAGCAGTATTTGAGACCATTTGAGAGATGGTTTTAACCGGACTCTGGGCTGCTTCCTCGCGTACTCTGAGCATAACATCATCATCTTTCCAATTCATCTGATGCATGGGTTCCTCTTTTTATCTAAGGGGACAAAGAACATTTTCCCGAAGCTTTCCTTCGCACGGTTTCTCCGTGGGAAGGCCGCGTGCTCTACTGGTGAAAGTGTTGTCACCTCAGGTTGACACTTAAGCGAGTTAATTTCGTTTACGTGACGCTTACTTCACGTACACCTGTAAAAGAGAGACGAGTTTTAGACAGGTGTTAAATTAACAGTCGATCTTACGTAAATAGCAACAGTCACGTCCTTGCTTTCTTTAAAAAGATTAAATTTTAAGAACAGGATCACAGATTTTAGTTTAATTGCGAAATACAAGGTGACCACCCTTCTTCTATAGTCTTGAAGCACTAGACACAAGTAGCCAAAGATTAATTCTATGCGTGAGTCTTAAGTCCGTAGTGCAATGCTATTATTCGAAAATATAGTCAAGCGGTATAGCCTAACCTTGTTATAATATCCAAATGTCTTCTGACATATTACACCTTAGACAATCGTCTCCAAACTGATCGGTATGATATGAACATGACAAGCAGTTACAATGAAACCTATGGGCAGTGATCTAATGGTTTTTGTTTCTGTCTACACAAACAATTAGACAGATCGCTGCAACAACATGAGCGTAGTTAAAAAATATTATTAAATCTTACCAATCTATGTTCTTATTGTTTATAAACAATGATCATATGAGAATTAGTCAATTACCAATTGCTCTGATAACGTAATAGCAATGTTGGTTATAATAATCTTATGTTTTATATTAAAATAAACGAAATAATTAAACGTAGTATCGGATATAAAGCTTTAGTGCTTGACTAGCGTTAACGTGACTCGTATGTTGTTAATGAAAATAATGCTAATTTATTTCCTAGCTACATATTAATATCTTGTTTGTTTTGGGTAATAAATTTTACTGACAATTTGGGTACGGAGCAAACCCGAAAATTATAGTTAATGTTTAGCCGTTCTTACAATTTGTTATAACAATTGCTATAACTAAATGATCACGCTAAGTGCTATATAAGTGTTAAGCTTGTAGGTTACCTAGGCACGGGATGGGAAGCAGTGCGTGTTAAACTATGAACACATCGCAAGTCATTGTTTAGACATGCACATGTTTGTACACACTTGCTTAACATGTCTATCTGATGATCATTTTATAAAAAAAAAACATAAATGCGCCAGCAGTGAATTAAAAGGCAACACTTAATAAGTAGCTTATGTGGTCTTCTCAGATCCGTTGAGTCTTTAATATAGGGATAATACAGTTGTTATTATCTTCCGTTACTTTAAAGTTACAGCCTACATTTCACAAAAAGGTATTTCGTGAATTGATAGCGGTTAAAATTAGGTGAAACGAATCACCTACATTTTGGATGTCTTTTATTTTCCATGAGTTATGAAATCTACTTCTTTCACTTCATGTTACCGGACTTTTGATACTCGTTGCTTCATTTTTTAATGTTTTTCTTTTTGAATAGACAAACCTGCGTAATTTGGGAACTGATTATGTAAGGCAACATTTTTGTGTCTTTTGTTTTAAGACTTGACACTTTTCCTTCGAATTCGTTTCAGTCATTACTTGATGGTATCTAAGTCTAAGCAAGCAGGTGGCTAACTTGATTGAGGATTTATTCCTTTTTTAACCAATTTACATTCATTTGTAGATAGTAACTTAACTTAGCATAACATTTCCCCTAAAAATTAACCTACTGGTCTGTTTATATTTGCAACATTGACTTACAAATCTTAGAATCTAGATGAAATCTTAATATCTTAGCACAGGTAATTATACTTAATGTTCTTATTAAAAGCGTTGCATAAAACAACCATAAGAGCCTAATTTAGGTGCTGTGGTTCATTCACACGCAACACATCAAAACAATAGACGAAATTATGTAAAATAACAATTAAAAATGACCTCGTGTCAACCGGATATGTGTAACGTGCAGACGAGTCGTTGACGTTTATTTTGGCGGGAACTGATGAGTTGTCATGTTGACAGAAACAAAAGAGGCAGCAAGCGCGACGGCGCGAAGGCCGTTGACTGTCAGCCAATGTGACAATTTATATGTGTTATGCAGGGAATTGACCCCTAGACCCTACATACCTTTAATATTTTGTAAACGTCATAATTCAAGGATGGGAGATATTCGTACCATATTTTATCTTTAATTTCACATGAGTACGAAGTTAGTAATTAGTTGTGAAGCTAAGCTACTTTTGTGATACTTACAAAATAATTAGGATGATTATCGCGAGTTCTATTTTCTGGCTGTACAACCAAACCTAGAAAAAGTAACATTGAAGCTTGAATGCTTAAATCTATTTAGTCTATTATCTCACTTGTGATATCATTCTTTTGTTCTAAATAAAAAAATAGACATTGTGCTGACCTACATTCTCATTTGATTTAATACCAGCTAATAACATCACAGACATGGTGTACTCAATGGTGTCATTAAGAAAGTATTATAGTAGCCAAATTAGTGAACTTAAGTCAAGGAGCGTGACGGAGTATGCAAAGCGCGGCCGAAAGCCGACCGACTCGCCCGAGACGAGAGAAAGCCTCTTCCCTCCGTTATTCGTCTCTATTATAGTATTTATCTTAATTTTCATATTTGCAGCATTTTAATACATCTTGAATAGAAACTATTGCGACATTGTACTTTCGTCACAACCACAGATTATTTATTGAAATTGTACTAACTAATTAAACTGAAAACCAGACACTTTTGTGTGATCTCTATCTACACACAATCTAAATTTACATTTTTTATCCTTTAAAAAAATCGTGTTGTAATATAAATATTAAATTAAGTTACGTAATGTAGTAACATGTAAAGGGTCGACAATAAAACACATGTTGTTTTTAAAGTTTATAGAGTAGAAAGGTAAAAACAACATACTGTATTTTGTAATCTTGAAACTGTGTAAACGCGTCTCGAATTAAAAGTATACTATAAATTAAAATTTGTTTCATACTATAAACAAGATATTGATTAACGGCCTATGTCAAATTATGTATCTTCACGATCTTTCGCTGTTCAAATTTAATTGAGCGTTTTTGATAACAGTAAATATGTAATAAAATATATATTCTCAGAGCGTGAGTATATTCACATTAAAGTTGTGTGAATGTTGATAATTTGAATTGCAGTATTTCACACGTAACAAATGTCGTTGCTGTAAAATGCTGGGACAAAATATGTGTGAAGACCACATCCAATTGGCAGACATAACCTTATAACTAAATGATAATAAAAGACGGAAATTATGCGATATGAGATTTATTTTATTTGTTATTATATTACAATCCAAACATATTCTCGTAAATGACATTAATTCTATCATCTCAACAGCAGCTAGATTAGAATACCAACGCCAATTGGACCAGAACTCAGATATTCAAACTGTATTCTATTTCGCGGTTAAGGTTTGTGAAAAGTTCAAGACCCTCAGACATTCCAAACAATCTTACTAATATTATAAATGCGAAAGTTTAGATAGATAGATAAATGATAGATGTTTATTATGTAAAAGGTATTTACTGAACGGCTCAACGAACGTCGGTGAGATTTAGCCTAGATGTAAAACATAGTTTAGAAGAATATACAGCCTACTAATTAAGTTTTTTTATAATACGCGAAGACGAAATCGCGGGTGACAACTAGACTTCTATAAAATGTCAAAATATTTCGCGAATCCCTTACTACAGAACTGAACAACAATGAAATAAAATGTATGTTGTATTTCTAAACTTATAAACGACCAAAACGAAACAAACGATATAATAAAACGTACCGAAACCAGCACAATATCATAAATAATAATTTGTAACTAATTGGTTATAGGATTTTTTTAAAGCAAAAAATTTTGAAGATTTATTTATGTGAAGTAAACATTGAAATGCTTTTATAACATGGAATATGACATAAACAGAGAAACATACTAAAGATGAAAGATACATGATTCCCTTTACACTTTCGATTGAATTTTAAAACTTTCCATTTAATCTGGTAAATCTATTTATAATGATACAGTCTCCGTGTATAAATTACAAAGAACAATTCCTCTGTTATAATAATAGTTACTTCCGCACGCTTTTGTATTGGACAGGTGGATCACGCAACATTGTAGCTTGTAAATATATAGGTTATTCACGGTAAGATTCAAAGATTGTGATTCAGAATAAAATACTAGTTTTGGTGGCCGCTAAATATAGCCAAAAAATCTTAACTGTTTATTAGTTTGCAAAGAGCAAAATATATAACAATGTCACATTATAGGAAGTCAAAAATGTAACAACATAAAATAATATAAATATAAATTTATAGGTTATCAATAAAGTATTTCATATCATTTGACTGACGTTTTAATCGTGCATAAATTAAGAAAAATATCGTTGGGAAAGTGATTACTATCTCCCATACGTTTGGCAAACAAAGGTGTGCAGCGTTGTAAAGCGAAACGACACAAACATATGCTGATTATTTCAAAAGGCTAATACACGAATACTAAAAAGGTGGAAAGGCTAATTAAAGATTTTAGGACAAGTTACAGTTTTTTAAGTAGTAGCCCTTAATTGGACAAAAAAGATGGACAAAAAAATTCGAAACTTACATAAACCTACACTTGACCTGTCAACTAAAGTTTTATTATTAAAAGGTAAAATAGGTAAAATTTTATTATAAGGGTATTATTACCCTTTCAATCACAGATGTTCTAGTCTTTATACAGGTCACAAGATGGCGTATATGCGTATGCGCACATTTTCGCAGTAAAGTCAGTTTGTAATTAATTTTTTAGATACGGTTAAGGATGTTCCTTTAGCTAGATATTATGATACTTTATTCCTTATTAATTACTAATGCATTTGGCATTTTAAATATTATTTATTTTATTATGTATGTTTTGTCTTAAAAAAGATTATAAAGAACTGTAGATTAAAAAGATTAAAAGAACTGAACTGAAGTACTCAAGAAGGAAGCGACTTATCTGCCAAGATTTATTCTTACCGTTGGCAAGATGTTTTCATAAATTGTTCGTTTGTGGTAGAAAATACCGCAATGGGTACATTATAGTTGATTACCACCAACAACAATTTAAAGGTGTAAATGTACAGTCGCGAACAAACATCATAACTATTTGGTTCTTTCTTTGATTCAATCAAGAATTCGATCGATATTTAGAAGTCCAAAAGAAATATTAATAAAATTATTGTCTCTGCAAGCCTCTATTTTATTTTATTTAATTACAATTTATCATGTAAATCGCAGCCCTGTTGATATTGAGCAACAAATCCGGTGAAGATACAAAGCGGGTGAGCCAGTTTTTGCGCGAAAGTATCTCGGCCTCCACAATTACGCGTAATTATAAGGTGACTTCCTTCTCATTCAATGCTTGTTTAGTTCTGTTCTCGTCGTCACAGAAACATTGGTAGGAAACGATTTCAATTTTTTATTAATGTTTTTGACAAGGTAACAAATGATTTCCTTTCACATTTTAAAAAGGGCTAAAGCTACTTAAAAGTAATGAAAAGATGATAATTTAAATTATCGATGACATTTTTTAAGAGCTTATATTTAGTTCCACCTGACCTTAAGTTGTCATCAAGTTTTGCATCCCTTAAATCACGTGAAGAGGCAGTATTAATCTGATCTGTTGATGGAGTTGGAAGATAAGTAGAAGCTTTTCAATACAACACAACTGCATCGAGTTTGGGCTCTTTTGAATCATCTCGACTAGTTTGTCTTTTTTAGAATTTCTAGTTCTTTTAGTTAGGACACCACAATAAAAGCTAAATTTTAAAAAGTTTTTTCTTTTAATAAATTTTCATTTGTCTATTATCGTCCGAGGTACAGAGGTTCACATCGCGCGCGGTACCGTGACGTCGGCTGGTGCGGCCGAGCGTGCCTCCCCCGGGAACATGGCCGGCTGTCCCGCAAAGTATCCGGTAACGTTCCAACGTCTAAGCCGTAACGACTTAAGGCGATATGTTATAAGACAACTAATAAGTCAGATGTAATGCTGCCAACCTCTAAAATCCACTTTTTTCAAATTCAACATCTCATTTTTATTGACATTTTGTACCTTTTATTTATTTACGAGTGTATTTGGACTATTCGCGGTCGTTGCACTTTTGGTTTCATAAAAAGCTCAATCACCTAGAAACTCACTGTACTGTTAACATTTTTTGCACAAAGTTTCGATAACATTTTTCTGTTATCTGTTTAGGAAAATTAAATGTTATTTACATAATTTATAATGGTTACAAAATTTATCGTACCAATTCCAGAAATCTTGAAACATTAAATTGATGTAGGAATGTATAAATAGCCTATGCCGAAGTAAGATAAAAAAATGGAGAGATAGGTGAAGTGAACCTTTGTTTATTATTTAAATAGTCAATAAGTTTTATGGGGGTCATGGTTTTTTCAATCTTAAAGCTTTAAGTTTGTTCATACATTACGCAGGTCTCTGTTAAAAGTGATACTTTCATTTTACGAAATTTTTGAAGCATTTTAACAACATTGTCTTGAGATATTGTGCTAAAATGTTCCCAACATTCAATTGTTACAAAAAGTTCACTTATCAGATTAATCTTATAGTTGCGTTGTATTCCACCATTATCACTTTTATTTGATAATAAATGGATGTGCAATAAAAAATAGGTAAATCTTGATCAAACAGAAAATATGTCAATAAAGTTACATATGTACTAACCCGCCCGACCGCCACCGACACCGTCCGCGCGAATTTAAAAAAAAATAGTGTTCAGACTTTGTTCTGTATACATGCCAAATTTCATCCAAATGTGTACAGCCGTTCTGGAGATACCTTCAAACAAACATTCATCCATCTATCTAAACATTCGGATTTAAAAAATTAGTACGATATTAGTAAGATTTAAATTTCTATAGAGAAGAAATGTTGATAAAAAATGGAACATATTAGAAATCGATAAGAGCAATGTAATTTATCGGATGATTTACTTGTCGACGTAATCAATGGTGGGAAATCTTCCCATGATAACAAAACAACAAAGCTTCATGTAGATGTGTTTGATACAAGTGAAAGACATGTTAATTAATAAGAAACAATATCGGCTTCGTTTATTGTTGCATATAACAGATTGTGTGAGACTAAACGAGATCTGATAAACTGTTTGATAAATTTTATTCAGATAAATATGGCTTGTATATTTAGCAAGTGCACGCAACATGTTTTTGCGAAATTGTCTGGTAATCATCTCATGGAAACAACAAAACATTGAATCTTCAAAAAGATATCTAAAATAAGTGACCGTAGACTTCATTTTAATTTGGTCAAACATTTGGTGATTTCAAAGCGACTGCGGTTTGCATCGATTCCTCATGTCTAATGCTATTTCTTTACTGTACAAATTTTAAATATTAAAATGTATGAAATTAAAAAAAAAACACTCGATAACTTTCGTAGGTAATGAATAATTTGTCGTCAGTTTGACCCATAAATTGAGATTTGTTGCGGTCTACTTAACGCCATAATTCATTTGTGTACCTGTTGACAAATTATGGGCCTCGACGACTGACTCTACCTGTTCAATGGAGGGAGCAATTTCAATCTATTGGCGTGAAGCGTATCTTTAACTTGGATTCCTTCTTAATAGAGTGTAGAGTATCGGGCGAAGACAGAGCCGAGAAATGTGGGAATAGTTTTACTTAATATACTTTGTATATATCAGTGATTCATCGCTTTAGAAATATTGTTGTGGACGATGGTTTAAGATACTGCTACGCTTGATGATAATCAGAGAAAAAAAGAACCAAATCAGAGAGTTAAGAGAGAACTACTAGAGTTACATCTGTTTAAATTCACTCTTGTGTGTCCAATTAAAAAGGCTGATGTAAAGGGAGTAAATTTTGTTTTAAAATCATGCCTAGACAATAGATCAATAAAATAATTGTATCTTTCCTTTTATGTACTACGCAATTATTATATAAATGCACAAAATTAAACAACTGTGTTTTGATGTTTCGTTTAAATACATTCTTATAAACACAGAATGTTTGTTTACTTATTTATTTGATTGCAAAAACTCGAATTTCATAATATATAAACTATTACATCGCAATTGTTAAATATAAATAGTTATAGAAATTATTAAAATAACCATAACGTGTCATCATTACATTATGTTACCAAGGTTGTTGAAAGCCAAAAATTGACTATAATTTTGTTGCGTTGTACCTATTTATTCCCAGAGAATCAAGATTATATACTAGCAAATAATGGTGTAAAACGGAAATTTAATATGTTTTATACTCTTATAACTCACACCTAACAATGTCATCTAAAACAACCGTATAATTGTTTTTTTTTGATAATTTAGGATGGATGTTGAAAAGAAACCATTTTATCTCCAATGTTGTTGCTACGAACGCTAAATAACTATTTAAAAACTAACGATATACTGATTTATGTTTAACCATTTTGTAACAACGTTTTTTTAAATAAAATATTTGTAATGGACACAGCGTGATGCCGAAATTTACTGAAAAACAAATCAGAAAGGAACAAAAAATAATATCAGTTGTTTTGATGAAGTTTCAGTGAAAGTTGAAGTTGGTCCGCTGGATTTTGAGATCATTTCATGATATTATTTACATTTAAATTTTATGTACGACTTCACATTAATTAAGTAAATACAGTTTTGTGTCTTATAAATACATATAAGAGTATAGAAATGCTGATATTATTGTTTTGGCAAGTAAAAAACAAATTTCTTGCAATTTGCAAACAAAAATCTTGCAATTTGATTTTCATCTTATTAAAGCCTAAATTGTATGTTTTCACTGATATAGATTTTATGTTACGTTTTAAAAACAAAATAAAAAAGAAAATAAATTACTCACTTGAAAAACAAAATCACTTATTGGCAAAATAATTCCATCAATTCATGTATAAATTTAAAATAATGATTGCGGAATAGTCGTTCACTGCACTTCCGATATATTTTATCAACACATAAAACGCGACTTACGCGCGTGAATCGCTTACTGCAACTAACTCTACATTCGAGTGACAACCCTAGAACCCAGGTGTCGCTTAATGATGGCAGACGCTACAATAAACAATTTCTTCCAATACTTGCAAAAGCTTTAAAGAAATGTGTTAATGTGACATAATCATTTATAGAAAAAGTTCCCAGTGATTTTTGACATATTTAAAAAGATGTTTTGTTTCCCGATCCTTAAACTACATCTGTCTGTCTGTCTGTTGAAAGCCTTATCTCTAGATGTTCTTATGGTGGTAGGAATTTTTTTCTTCGTATGGTTCAAAAAGCTATTGTAAATGTAGCGACAAGAATAAGCTAATAGAAAATGAAGTGATTTTGAGAGTTTGGTATTATTTTTTTCCGATTCAGCATGTTGAGTTATACATGGTCGTAGTGTAACTGTGAAATAGGATTTTTTATGACTCATAATCTAGTGCTTTATAAAAATAATATGATAAAATTCACAGGAGAATAACAGGTTCTTCGTGTTATGGTTTTTCATTTAACTATAACCACAATACCACAATGACCACATAGAATCAAGTCAAACGTTTTCACTGGTTTCCAAGACAATAAATAAATTATAAAAGTATTCTTTAAAGTGTTAAATTCATGCTTAACGTACTTATTTTGGAATTGAATACAGGACCAATAGTATAAGTTTAGTAAGAAGTGGTTTTACTTTCACTGTATCTATTTATTTTGCAAACATAATGAAATTCTTGTCTGAACTTAATTTCGAATATTATCTACTGGAATCTTACTCCTTACTACGGTCTATTCAAATTTGGAACGTTGTTTGTGCAGCGGACCGCATCCCCCTCGTCCCTTTCCCCTGGCTAGTATGTGCCGGTGGACGCTCGCTGACCGTGACCACCATATGCCACAGATGCGTTAGTACTAATAATAATTAAATGTTAACTGTCTTCACTTAATACACACGTAAGTCGATTTTACGAGCACATTCGCTTTGGTCAGTTGCCCAGACATTTAGTAAAACTATGTCAATCTCATGTTATGACCACGTTCATTACGTGACAAGATTTTCATTCATTCAGCGTGTGCGCGTTCACAACAGCGTGTTTATTCTTGTAAGCACACCAGGATAGACTGCGTAGCAATGATAGAGACTTGGAATTTTGTACTTCGATTTACCGTTCAGTCCAAATATGACATTAACTTTTCCTGGCACGTCGACCGCGCGTATTAAGAAAAACGCTTAATTAGTAGCATATGTGTTCTTAAAGATTATGTACTACATCTATGGCAAATTAAAGCAAGATCCATGCCTCTGTTCTGGATATACCTTGTAACAAACATCGAACCATCCCAATATTCGCTGTTAATTAGTAAAATAGATAAAAGGAAGGCTAAAAGGACATAAAATTCCAGCTTTATAAATCAGGTTAGACTACAGATTATTCTCTGTATTATGTTTTACTAACTCGTGTAAAATTATGTAAGCAGTTGCATTACACCATTGGGTGTCTCGGATGGTCGGTCGACAACGCGGGACCCGTTCGTTGTTCCGCACCATGACTTCAGGTTCAATAATCGCTCACAGGTGTACAGAATGTATCTTATCGTCATATTACTTAATACAAAAGAACTAGAACGTTAAGTAAATCTAAGCTAAAAATTAGGACAAGAAAAAAATTAAACGTAAAAGTTTAATTTTCTTCTTTTACATAAGCCGTACTCAGTAATTTCACATTTATAAATAAGAATAGAAGAAAACTTATCTTTTGTAATTAATGGATTGTAGTTTAAATTCGCAAGCTTACCAGTTGTACAAAAGATAGCTTTGTAATTTAAGCTTTCATAAATTGCGTTCAGTATTTATTTATTTATTCAACACCGAAGAAGTGCATCATGAAGGATATAGGGACATAAGATTGGGATCGGATAGAGTATGAATAAAAAAGAAATGTAAATTTTCATATTTTTATATTTAACAAAATTTGTGAGCACGAAGTAAATGACGTCACGCAGCGCCGCAGCTCCCTCTTATATATTATTTGCACTAATCATTATGTATATTATATTTATTAAGTTTTACTAATACATATAACTTCATTAGATGTTAAGAATGTATGTAATATAGTAAATATCTATTAACACAAATCCATCACAATAATTTTAGAATATCAGTTGATTTTTGTTTCGTTCTGATTACGTTAATATATTTGTTAACCTAGTTTACATTATCTTAAACTAACTCTTTATTAAAATATATTTTCGACTTGATTTGTTGATAAAATCTTTCACTTGTCAACATTACATATTTAGCAACCAAAGTAGAAATAAATGTTTTTTTTTTTCATATCATAATATAGCTGTAATTATTCTTATATTATTATTGATTTATATTAAATTATTATTACGAAACGAAATGATCAAAATTATCGATTTGACTAGATTAATATATTTAGTACCTACAGGAAAGTACGCTAAATATCCATTATATACGTTCTTATATGATTTTATTTATTGCATTAATATATGGCGTAATTATCTACATGTTAATGGCTATTAATATTTAAGATTGGTACATAATGTCACTGAACAAAAAGAAAAAAAATTAAAACCTTAAAAAAATCAACAGGCAAAAAACTGTCGCATTCACCTTTGTATAGAATAATGTTGAAACTATCGTAATATAAAAATAAACAAATATATGAATAAATAAATTAGGAACGGTTTAACTCACGTATAAGTGACGGCACGGACTAGTTTCAGATCGGTCGGGAATCTAGACTAGGATATCTTCAGGAATTATCGGTGCCGTTACCGGATGATCATACGTATGTTAAGCTGTTCCTAATTATTTTGCTATAATGTTATACGAAAGTTGTATACAAGTATGTATATAAGTTTCTATGTATTATTAAGTAAACTCACATGTAGTTGCAGTTAAGTCTTTTTATAATAAATAAATCTATGTTAGGAAATTATTGTTTCATAAATATGAATATTTTTCAGGCCATATATTAAAATACAATGTGCAAATAAATAGTCTTTACGACGATTTTCTAATATACAGATTATATAATGTTAATTTTTATATATTTTTTTGCATTGTTACATTAAAATATTTGCAAATTAATTGAGTTTAATAACTACAAAAATTAAAGCATGGAATGCTATAATTATAAAGATAGTTTGCGATTTCGACTTTTTATAATTTTTATTTTTAAAATTATAATTATTTTATAGACATCAAACGCAAATCTTTTCCAATAGGAAAATAGGCATGTGATTCTTAATTTTTTTTCTTATCTATATTCTGAACGTTTTTAATGCTATGATTTTTTATTATAGGTGTTATTTGACCAAAGACATAAAATTGTATCATAATTATTTTTTTATAAGCTAATGTTTTTTTTTATAATTTTTACGAGACTCTTTAAGAGATCAATTCCACAATATAGTAAGTTAGAAAGCAATTTAGTGTGAATTAAAAAAAAACAACTAGATGACGTAAATGAATTTGTTATAGGAACTTTTAATACATTGTGGTAAGTTAAAAGTTTTCATCATAAGTAATAAGGAAGGTGACAAGATGTACTACGATTAAACGATATTTGATTGCTTATTTTAATAAATCACACTACGTGTTATTTGCGTTCAAGATAAAGCATTTGTGCGGGTGTTATCTTACCAATGATTGTCTTAATAATTCCTATATATCACACGAATATTACTGTCATAGTGCCATACAAACTTTACAGTAGCTCGGCTTGAAACTGCATAAAATACAATTTTAGGTATAGTAAGATATGCGTTCGTTAACCACAAGCGGCCATAAAGTTTGAATCGTGTTATACTTTAATCTATTAAAAGTCCTTTTTAGAATTCAATTACATTTTTTAATATAACGATGCTATGTCTTTATCAATAATCTCATTATTTAAACTAATAATGTGTTCAAATATATGGCTTGTGTTGTTCAAGCAATATTTTAGTGCTTCTCTGTGCTAAGAATAATCATTTTGAATTGTTACGTGATTATAATTTATATCTTAGTCGCCTTATGCTTGTATTGGGTATGAGTTTATTTAGAGCTGGGAGGACGTAGTACGGTGATGCAGATCGAGCCTCGGAGTATTCTCAGTAAGTCTATCACTTCTGGTGTCTTCATTGATGTTACATTTTCATCGTTCACCTGAAAAATAGAATTTCAAGGACTGTAGTCAAAATACTGGGAGATTTTTATTATTATAACTGTACAAAAATTGAATTTTTATGAACTAAAACATATTATTGTAACTGTGACATAGGATTGTAATGCATAGGATTAAACGTGGGTTTCTGAGACTAAAATTCCAGTTCAAAACATATTATTATCTCAGTTTTGTCAAAGATAATGATACAGATGGCGATATGTTTTGTACAGAGATATTAAACTCTGTTTGGCATCTTAATCCTCAGACGAAAAGCTGAATACTTCACGCCTGTTTTCTGGGTCTGGCAATTGACAACAGCTGAAGTGGGTTGTATAGATGTCAATGGCGAAGGTACCTGCAGTATGACGTCGCCGGGACGCAGGCGGCCATCACGCGCGGCCACACTGTCACTGTACACAGCGGAGATGTAGCTCTGACCAGACTCCGGGTGGCTCTGCACACTGAACCCCAGCCGACTGTTCCAGCCCCGGTTCAGTTCCACTGTAACTATCTGCAAACAAGCAAACACGTTCATACAGATCGACATGACCCGGCTTCGTAAGCAGGGGTTGCTTGGAGCTGTCCGTGTACAGTCAGCTGCATAAATATCTATACAATCCTAATACTTTAGAAACTTGTATAGGCCATCGGTTTCAAAAATACGTATGCATGTTTTCGCCGGAAGCATATTATACATATAGATAAGTACATACTTATTTTGGAAACCGTAGGCTAATACAAGTTTTTGAACCATTGAAATGTATAGATATTTATGCATCTGACTGTACAGTGGCCCAAAGAGCAGTATAAACTAGAATCTGTTTTAAAAATAGTGAATATGGTGTTTTGATGTTAAATGTATTACATACCGTCGGTTCATTGTTAACGTTTTCTTGAGGCGGTCCAGGTTTGACGTTTTCTTTTTGCGCAACATCCATAACTTTAGGTTTCGGCTGTGTTTCAGGTATCATCTTCCGTTCATTGTCGGGCGACAGAGCGACGCCTTTCCATTTCTTTAAACCATTTCCTGCAAATAAATTGATAAAACATCAACAACTACTATCTCATTTCACTTTATTACATAGATATAACAACACAACATCCAACTATCTTCTACTATTATCTATAAGACCTAAAAAAAAAAATTACGTTAACAATTACGATGTACTTACCATCGTCTTTGTATCCATCTGAGGCGACTTCGCTGCTAGAAGTCAGCACAGCGCTCTGGTACGCTGGACTGGAATGCTTGAAGCGCGCTTCATCACTCGACAATTCCACCGGCATTGATACAGGCTCGTCCGAGTCGACTGGGAACACTGCCTCCGTGTACCTCGGTCTTATGTCCTCCTGGTACACGTTCGGCGCGTCCAGGGTATCGTTGTCCAGGTTATTTAACTCGTAACCATGAGGAGGCACTGGAATCACAAATATATAACGTTAAATATAATTATTACTGTAAGATTCAAATACAGATTTTGTTGAATAAATCAAATAGTGAAAGATACCCATAAATGGGTATAATTTTGGGGCTAATTTTGACCGTGCTGCAAAATACTTTCTACATTCGTGCATAATGAAAAGTTCATTTGTCTAATAAATATAAAAATGTAAATCTGTGATAGAATAATGTATATAAAAATGTTGAAATTACATTTAAAGATGTGTGTTTAAAATGTCGTGAGTTTAAAACATAAGTCATGTATTCAATAAAAGCAGGGATTTTATGTTTAATAATACTAACACTAGGTCAATACATATGAAAAAAAGGTTTTATTGTGTAAAATATGCAAAAAGTGAAAAGTACTAACAAGCAGTATTGGTTACAGATCAAACCAATATGGTAGTGCAAAAGTGCAATACTGTAGAGGAATGTTCGTCGCACGAATTGAAATTTGTTTTGCAATATTCACTTATTCACGATACACTTTTAAATTTATTTTGAAAATAAATATTACGAAATAAATCTATTCAAAGTTCTTATATTTATTGCTTACTCCTGCAGTTGTTTTCAATACATTTAAGTAACAATTTTATTCATTGTTCGTAAATGTTTTCATTTTTCAATGATATTGGGTAAATTTAAAGTTAAATTTATTTTTGATGATAAATAAGGTCAGAATATACTTAAAGGTTATTATTGCCTGGGTCTAAAATACCGAACAGTTCTATTTTAAACTTATCTAGTTTAAAGTTAGACGAGATGGAAAATAATTTAACAAACTTACGGTTAGGAAAGTACATTATAGCGCGTTACTTAAATATTGTACAAATTTGGAATTATAAATGATTGTAAACGTATCGTGAGTAAGATAATAATTGACATATGGTATTTTCTACAAAAAGTATAGGAGACTTACCGTGAGTTTCTAAGATCAAAATCTCAGTATAAAACATATCGTCGTCCCTGTCATTCTTGACAAAACAGAGATAACACGTTTTAAACGGAGATTTCGGTCTCAGAAACTCACAGTTAATTGCCGATAGACGATCGATTCGTCGTTCAAGATCGGACTATACGCATGTATGTGAGGGGTACTGACAGAGTCTCACCTGTCAGACTCAACTTTTGTTTCCTACAAGTGGGCGGGGCTGTGGGGCTGGTGAGTGTAGCAGTACGCTGCGGCAGCTGTTGTAACTGTTGCAGTTGTGGCAGCTGTTGCTGCTTGTAATCGCTCACCGTACCGTCGACGGTATCGACTAGCGGATAGTGTGTCTCAAGCTTTATGTCCGTACTTGGGCCATCTGTGCAAAAACTGTCGCTTAGTGCTTGTGTGTACGTAGCGATAGCGATTTTTATATAAAAATATGTGATGTATAAAATATTGTTTAGTGTCTTTTGGTGATGAATAAATAAAAATTATTTTTAGAAATTCCGAAATACAGATTGATTTATTTTCTTTTCTTCTTTTTCGCTAGCATTATCTAAAGCTCCAAATATTAGAAACGGAATGAATAAAGAAACAAATTTGGTACAAGAAAAAACCTTTGATGAAATCAAACGACAAAGAGACTCGATTACACGATCAATCAATCGTCTTACGTAGATAGGTAATGTTAGGCTTAATTTGTAAAACAATTGTCATCTTTCCGTTTGCTATTTAATAACACTTCACTTTAATATCACTGAAATATTAAATCAAAATATAAAATGAGTGTAAAATATTTAGTTTAAATAACAACACATTTTATAGCTATTAACAAACAATGGTTTGGAAATGTGTTTTCGTTTGAATGCGGGTGACAGTAATTCGAATCAATTAGGCTGATAATAAACGTACGTTTGTCCGGCCAGTGCGCGTAATTAGCTTTGAATGTTAGGAGCAATTTGCACTGGGAAAAGGTTTATTAAACTTTCAATAACTAAAAAACTTTATGAATTAAAATGGCTAAAACTCATAATGGTAGCCAAATCCGAACAGAAAAATCGTTCAAATTGCAAACTTGTACAGATAAAAAATTTAAAATTGTAATATTTTTTTTTCTATCTAATTCAAAATGATAAAACTCCTTTTAATTGTATTAGATTGTGCATAGCTTTCCCAGCTATTAATCCTTTTGAATATTGGCCATCCCATGTGTACATAGATAAATTATGAACGTGCCTCGCTTGCTCAAACCAGTGCAGAATACATGCAATGCGCACTGCATTGTTTTATCCATTATCTAAATGATGCCCACTTTATGCTTTTTATTTTACTCGTCGCTCATAAATATACAAATTGTGTGCTTCTGCTGTGGTATAAATTATTGAATTATTTTATTTCAAATAAACAAACTAAATTAGGTTCTGTTTTACTTTTTAAAATAAATACGTACTTAGGACAAAAAGAGCGGCAAATTATGTTTAGTTATCTGTAAAATCAATAACGTCACCATCGTTGATAATTCTGCAGATTCACAATAATTTAAATTCAAATTTTCGAGGCTTTTAAGATGAGTTATTCAAACAGTTATGGTGGGGTATTACTTACCAGTGGGTTGTTCGTAGTGGTTGTTGTCTTTAGTGAGCTTGCGGAATTTGCGCGGGGAGAGACAGGGCGAGCGCGCGCCGTCAGCCGCATCCGGCGTCAGTCGCCGCGCTGCCAGGTCGCATAGCATTGATACTGCTTCTGGTCTGTACACACACATATGTTATAAACACGAGCTTATTGCCACAGTAAAATTTAATTGGTAATTAGATGTCTCCGTGTCCTTCCCTACTAAGTTCTCAATGCCAAATATCATCGAGATCCGTTGAGACGTTCTCGAAATACCTAGCAATAACCGTCCATCTATAAAAAGTTTCGCTATATAAATCACAGGTCATGAAAGTAAATGTTTTATTTAGAATAAGCCTCTAGCGACCAAGCTAGGGAGCCTAGGTCGTGTGGTATAATCAATTACGAAGTATTAGTTCAATGAAACCGTTCAATGTCTGAGGAAACCTTACGTTTGAATATAAGTTGATAATTATGCTTTTTGCTACTAGTATGTATTTTGCATAAGACTTACTGCCGTACTAAGCCTTTTATTTATCACTCAGAGACCCTTAATGAAGATATAATATGGTATACTCCTCAGGTTGAGACTTGCAATTAACGATTTGTTATGTGGCGTAATTAGTCGACTAGCGACAATGACGTATTGTTTACACTCACCTCAATGGTGGTTTAGGCCTGTTGAGTGGTGGGTCGGAGTCAGTGGGTCCATCATCCTTAGGCGAGACGGGCGAGAGAGGCGTGGCGGCGTGGTCGCGGTATAGTCGCAGGCGCACGTCCGCGCCGCACGCGCGCAGAAATGACACAGCCTCCGTGTGTGACATGTTGGACATCGGCGTGTCATTCACCTGTAATACAACACAAAACATTGTATAGTAGTGGTCGCCCGCGACTTCGTCAACACAGGATTAAAAAATAATCTATAGCTCGCCTACATCAGCCTTTCCGTCTAAATCGTAAATTCGTTGCGTAGATTATCCGAAACACACGCGGCTTACGGACAAACATGCAGACAGAAAGAAAATTATAAAAATGTTTTTTTGTTATCGGCTACGCAAATATGTTATATGTGTACGTAATATGTTTTTTATTCGAGAAAGACGGATACTCCAAACCAGTTTTATTCATTGTAGTAATCATGACTCAACGGTATTGTTAGTATTACTTACCGCGACGATTCTGTCCCCTGGCTGTATCCTGCCGTCGCTGAGCGCAGGTTCCCGGACCAACGCACGGACGTAGTGCCCCAGTGCACTGTGGTCCTCCTTTCGCAACGTGAAGCCCAGGGATCCATTCACCTTCGTCATCACTATATCGAATTCCTGCCATTTTCAAAAAGATAAGGTCACTTAACATAAAAATAATGTTGTCAGATTGATTTTATTTGAAAGTAGAAACCTCAAATAAATAAAAATCCAACTTTGATGACGTATATTTAAAAAGATAATTAAAAAGCTCGCACTTTAAGCATTCAAATAAATAACGGAAAACAGCACGCAATATTGGAACACAATCAGCGAAAGCAAATATAAGTATCATAAAAACAAAAGCCATCCATTCATTACGGCGCTTCCAAGGAACGGGTATAAAATAATTGGACGAAAATACATTTGCGAAATTTGTACGGGCAGCAGAGCGGTGTTTTATTGGCAGCGGGATTTAATTAAAACGGATTATTCAACTTTTAACGGCTGATCCTCTAAAGCTATTGAATAATTTACTCACCACCGATCCATCATCCTGCAGCCGTGAACAAATAGCTTTATTAATTGGGAAAGGGTTATCTAGCCAACTAGAGGATATTCAATTCCATTAATTAACAATGCCTTTTTAAAAAAATAGCAACTTTTTTATGTCCATAAAGAGTGAAGGGATCTATAATACGTGTATAAAACATCATAAGAACATAAAATCTCGTATAAGATAAAATATACTCGTTAGATACAGAGAGTTAAGTCTTAGAAAATGTAGGATTAATAGCATCGAGATAAAACTACGCGATCGACACTTGTTTTAATTGATGATCCGCTCATTGAACTAAAATATATCCGAGGATTACAGCATATAGAGGCCGCGTCTTAATGATGTGAGAGAAAGACATTTATCTTACTCCTTTCTAAACTATTTAATTCTGGTTTTAAAATAGTTGACGACCGCACAGAAGACAGGCGTGAAGTGGAAGAAATTCCGCGTTTCGTCTGATGAGTGTGTGTCACGGAGGCCGAAACGCCCCCCCCCCTAATACAGCATGGCAGTGGGATGCAAAGTTGAATCTTACTCTCTATAGGAATTACTTTTATATACTTAAATAGTTATCACAAATGTTTACGGCACTAATCAAAGGACTCTATAGTCTTTTTTAATCTCGTGAAGAGTTAATGGTGTATTTTTTACTCTATTATATTATTATTTTTTTAATTTACATTACTTTTTGTTTCCTTACGAAACATACATATTTAAATAAAACCGTTATTATATTTTCCAAAAGGTTTAAAGAAATTCAGAGTATATTTATTTCGTAAAAAACTTTTTATGCAAAAGGCAGATGGCATTCGTTAGAATACTAAAATATTTTTTGGCGCAAAATTAATTCGAATACGCAGATTTGTTTTCGATTCCGGCCGCTTTTTCTCTCAAGGGTTGAATTTCTAAACGCGCAGCGTTAATGGCGACTATCAATAAAAGAAATTGCCCGACCGTTTACTTTTCACAATGACTGCTTCGCTACTTCTGAATCGGCAGCCATTTAACTTTATATTTAATCACCAAAGAGATGAAAAATATTATCGTAATTGTTAATGAGGCTATGTTAAATAAAAGCGAAGAATTACGTACTAAGTTTAATTCTTTGATTAAGTTTTTAATATTTTATAGAGTTCAATTAATTTTCAATTTAATTCTGGTAAGAGGATTTCTTTCGAAAATGAAAGATTATACGGCTACGGAAAAAATGTCATAAAAGTGTGTTTAGGTATCTTTGGCCTAGTATTATTACCCTTACCGTGGACATATATGTAGGTCTAATATATTCAAAGTTGTTGAAAAATAAAAGTTTTTATAAGTTAAGTCTAATATACTTTTCTCTAAAATATAACACATTTTAAAGAGTTTTAAATGTTGAGTATAATACGCAGTACAATTACTTGTAATATAGAGCAATGTACAGGCCGTTGTTAGGAACATAGTCGTGATATTGTACAGCTTTAGGGTTGTATGAGAACGATAATGGTAACATTATGTAAACTGCCTACATTGATAGCCATTGTCTATTCAATAAATTATTAGTTACTACGGAAATAGTACAACTAGTAGACTGTATTTGAGCATATAAGTGCAATTAAAACATATTCTATTATAATTTATTCAAATTACTTAGTAAGAGGCAAAGTAGATGAGTTAATTCTGACTTTTATCATTGCATCTAGCATTTACGTTTACATTGAGAAATGTTAACAAATTTTCTATATTATTAATGCGAATGTTTAGATGGATGGATGTTCAAAGTTAATCTCCAGAACAGCTGAATGAATCTTGTTGAAATTTGGCACAGATATAGAACATAATCTGAAAGAACACATAGGGTATTAAGTTTTATTTTTAATACGAACGGAGTCGCGGGCGACAGCTGGTACAGTTTTAAAGGTGTTATACTCACTCCATACTGTATATCGTATACAGGCAGCGGCTTGTCCAAGTCTGGGAGATGTAGATCCCGCCTGTCAGGTTCAGGGCTCACCTCCCGCCTGCCCCGGCCTTCTGAAGACGATGTGGTCGCGCTACTAGTTGTTTGAGATAGCCTGAAAAGATTTAAATATTCTAACTATATTATAACTGAGAATATATTCGTACGTTAAAACTGGCCAGCAATATAATTATAGGCTGATGCTTTATAAGATTAAAAAAAACCACGATGTGACTTTTTTCGTAAAAAACTGTATAAAGGACACAGAAGTAAGGGTAAAAAGATAGTAGGTATGTATTTATAAATAAGCTGGGTAAGATTTACATAGTCAGGACCGTTCGATTTTATTTATATATGTAAAGGTTAAGAAAGGGTTTTCGTAAATGTTTCTTAAAAGGGTCTTTGTGTAGAGTAGCTGCAATGTAACTAAAATACTAGAACAACATAATTAACAGCAGCTTTCCTGTGCGATGCCTTTGAATATGCGTAGTAACAACTTTATGTGCGCTTGTTTCTCTGATTATCTTGTCATACTATGTAAGGAATGGAGCCGCGGTTGCGCCGCTCGCCTTTAATTTCAAAGTACACGGCCAGGCTCGTTTAGATTACCACAGCCGACATTCAGAGAGTTATTAATTGCCAATTGGATGTCTTAATTTAGTGCATCGTGATCATATTTTTTATTTTAATTATCTATTGACTAGAGTTAATAATTAAACGTTGTAACGCATAATAAGGAGAAGCAAGGAAAATAAATGCGTAATCGTTGCTTTTAAATTATTATTAGTAATTTTGTAGGTTCTTTTTATACAACAGTCAACATAGATTTTAAACAGATGTAAAAAAGAGGAGTATTATAGTTTTCATATATCTTAGCGGCTCGGAACATCGTATAAGTCTCTGCGCGGAACACCATCTTAGGTGTAGTTGGACGTAAAGGTCAAAGGACGTAAAAATTCTACGCATATAGGAAGGGCACTGCGCAGCGCGCAGAGGAACCTGAGTCACGAAGGCATTTAAAACTATTCATACTGTTTTGTCCTCATGTGAAATTATAATTACCGAGCATGTAAGGGATGGCAGTTGAGGGGGTCGAGCGGCGGTAGATGTGGTGGGTGAGGTGTGCGGACGGGTGGCGTCGGCGGGTCGGGCGGCGTCAGGCTCTCCAGCGCGTCACTAGGCGGTCGGCACACGCGCAGCTCAACACGCGTCGCCGCTGTTCTTAGCACCTCCAGTGCTTCCTAAGAAATGTAAAGAAATATATATTATTATAATTTAAAAAGAAGCAGATTCAATCAGTATGTGTTATGACTACATTCCTTTTAAAATCTCCCGATTTAAATAAGATACTTTTTTAAATTAAAATGAAGGACTACGCATTATTTACTTTATTTTTACTTAATGAGTAAACTTTTATAAAAGAAACTGTTGAAGTAAATAACATTTAGCGGAATGTTTCATAGTACGTGCAATGTTTTCTTGACCGTATTTCTTTTCTTATTGGTATCGGCGCGTACCTGCTAAGTTTCCTCCGGGACTGCCTGAGATTCATTGCTCGGCTAAACTTCAAGCATTTGTTTCGTTTGTTTCGAACAATCCGACAAAGCATTGGGGAGTAAAAACTTTAGTCGTTTCTAATAAAAAACCTTATTCAAGGAAAACAATAGGTAACGAAGTTAAGCAATACTTGGGTTAATTTCTCAATAGGAAATACTATAAACTCAGAAAGCTTTGCTGAAATTAACTAAAAATAAGTTTAACTGTTTTCAGTTTATTGATCTAAATTGGCAGACATTAAGTTTGTCGTAACGTGGTACCAAGTAATATTATTTTGCCAAAGATTTTTCCGATCGTAAAGTACTAATTTTGCAGATATACGTATAATAATTTATTCTAGGTTTACATTTTAAATAAACGCCGTTTACACGGCACCTTGATGACGTTAATCAAAGAAAAGGATTTTAATGAACCTCAACGTTGCGTCGGGGTGGTAATGTTGTCGACTTTTCATTTTATGAAACACGGAACTACGTTCTAAAGGTTAATATTTACTTCATTATTATACTTTATGTTAAATAATGAGCAGCTTCTTGCTATAATAAGGTTTTTTATTAAAATGCTGGTGACTTCGCCTGCTCGCAAAAAAAAACTTATTTAGTAGCCTATGTTTTCCAGATTATGTTCTAAATCTATGCCGATTTTTAGCGAGATCCACGTCGCCGTTCTGGAGATACCTTCTAACAAACACCCATCCATCGATTCGTCCAAAAAATCGCATTTATAATATTAGTAAGAAGAAATAAGATGAATCAATTTTCAGTTTTCGGGGCCGTCGCAGTCGCGGACAAAGGGACTACGGAAACAAAGCATTCTTCAATATCCGACGCTTTGTGCTCTCAGAAGCTAAGCTTTGAATGCTAACATGTAAATCGGAAATTTCCACTGTTTTAAACAATAACATTTGTTCCTAATATGTTAAATACATAAATACTTGTATCATGATTTTATTTCTTTAAGTTTAATAAGAAGTATAATAATTTATAATGGATGGGCAATTTTCGAAAGAAAAATATCAAATAGATAAGTAACAAAGATCTCTGATTACAAATTGGTGTTTTTGACGACGTTTTGTTTTCTCAACTGTGATATGTTAAGAAGGAATGTACTTGGGAAAGGAGATTTGGATTTAGGAAGGGAATTCATAGGAATAAAGAGAAGGTAAGCGTAACATTGGCCAGCTTTATATTTGCGGTAGACAATGGTGAAACCAACATTTGCAAGGCACGGAATACACTAAATGGACTAAATGGGGATTAATTTAAGCAATAGCATGGGGATTAGGGGGCGCTGGCGTTAATCTTGTTTCAGCGGTAGGCGAGCGTCGAACCCGAGACGTTTGATATCTGATCGTTAAATTGCTGCGTTATGTGCTCCCGGGGCGCATTAGGTCCGCAATAAACCATTGCCCTGACTGCTTTATGGCTCACGGCCAATTGCTCTGTTACGTGGAGGATACAGTAATGTTTAGCATTTTATATCCTTTGACGTTAGTAGTATAGGTATGTGACAGATATCTATGTAGGAAATTGGCCTTGAAGGGAAATAGTTTACGTGGGTAATGTAAAGAGAAATCTATTACTAGTTTGTTTTTGTTAGAGTGGAAGTTACCCAGTGCAGTAAGTCGCGCCGTTCTATGGCGTTCTCCCATAATTAATGCACAACCTGACTAAACGAGTACACACTGATAAAATCGTGCGAATACGAAAGCTGTAACAATGTAACGCCGTTCTAAAACAAGAAAGTAGTGCTTCGTTTGATTATTTCTGATTATAAGTAAAGTACTTCTCAATCACGGAGCATAGAGCTGATATTACAGCTAAAGTTAAAATTTTATTGATATTTTTACTATTTTAAGCTTATTTAAGACACAGTTTAGCTTCACGCGTTTTACTATTGATCAGTTTTATTATATGCATTCAGGACGTCTTAGTTAGTAGGTTACAATGGCATGTCTATTAGCTATATAAAACATATCTGGTATATAACTTGTAACAAAACTGTTTCTTAATAAGACATAGAATGCGGATCGGGAATGTTGTTATGACGAGCTTCAATTGTTCTGCTATTCAACTTCGTTACGGCCGTCGTCGTTCTCGTTCCTTTGACCTATGCTTGTAATCGAATTGCGTACAATCTGTAACGCCATTTATTAAATTGTGTGTGCCGTAATATCTGTTAGAATGGACGGACGATGCCCGCGGCGTCAGATATAACATGTAATTCAATATCCTTAACTTTCTTTTGATAACATTTTTTTTAGCTCAGTATTTTTATATATATTTTTTATATCATAAGTTGGTAAACCAACGAGCGGCCACCTGAAATCGCTGATATAGCGAAGTGACCGTTGCCCATAGACATACGCAATTGCATATGCGTTGCCTACCTTTAATCGACGAAGGAGAGGATGCACAGAATGAAAGTATTTTCCCTTTCCATGCATCCTCTCATCTGGCAAGTCCACTTCCCATCCTTTACTTTTAAGAAAAATGGGGGGACGGGAAGAGGACTAAATTAGGCCTCCGGGACGCAGTATATTGGCCCGCACTGCGCTTGCGTGGTTGACTAAGGCCTATTCACCCCTAACTTAGGGTAGGCTCCGAGCACCTCACTGTGGATTTTTCTATACTCAGCTGGGAAGAGTAATGTTTGGTACCTATGTGTTCGTTATATTGCAATATTTAAAAATCTTAACGGTTTTTGAAATGTTAGGTTATGTTTTGTTTTTCCTCCATTATTTCCTGTATACTTATTGCACGTACGTTAAAGTTTATGGAATTAAAGTATTTTATCTAAATGAATTCATTTATAAAATTGTGTTGCCATATAAGATCTTTTGACTGCTACTCACGTTCTGCTTCAACGAGGAAAATGTTGGGATGAAAAATAAATATCATAGACGATCTTAGGTGCAGCTTAAATTGATTCAACTTCTCGTAGTTTTAAAAATGAAATTTAATCTTAATTTCCCTTTACTATTATTTTTTGTAACATTGTCAACATTCCTCCTTTTAGACTTGTTTCCAAAGTTCTAATGATAGAGTCATTGTTCTATATTACGAATCAATATAAGATCATTAACCTCAAGTTGTATATAGAGCTCCAGTTTTATATCAGATCGCATTTAGTTTTACGGAAACATTAGGTCGGCAGCAACGTTACCGTGACTGTGTTCCCGCACGCGACCAATTTCTGCGCTACTAGAAAATCAGCGATATTTTATTTGTGCTACTTTTTTTCGATTCCAGTCACGTTATTTCATAATTAAGGGAAATTTTCACGTTTTCAATTTTAAAATACTATTTCACCAAATTGCGGTGTAATAAATAAAGAAATACATTAAAGATATACATATTTAAGGAATGACGTAAATTAAGACGAAAACATCTTTTAACTGGGTCTAACCAAATGTCATGAAAAAAATTTGAGAATTCAAGTTCATCAGATATAAATGCTAATGCTTAGATGGCTGGATGGATGTTTGTTAGAAGGTATCACATAAATGGCTGCATGCATGTGTAACGTACTCTCGAAGAATACTATATTTTTTTTATTTAGTGCAGACGGAGTCAAGGATGACAACAAGTAATTTCTTATGTAGGAATACTTTTAATGTCTTATTTCTCTATATACGGTAAAAGTTAGGCTACTATCTCGTAGGTAATATCTCACGTTGTCAGGACGAGCCCGTCGCTGACAACAGGTCGCGGCGGAAGAGGAATGCTCTTCAATTTCCTCGCCTTTGTATGTACACTCAGACTGTTTCTTTTAGCTGAGACGTTGAATAATGAGAAACCCGTTTGCTACACAACATACAGCGTTTTACTATCACAAACATGAACGTAACAAGGAAATATTTTTTCATATATGTAGGAACAGCTATATGGTAAGGTATAACAATAAATATTATTTTTCACTTCTCTACTGAGGGGCTTGGGGACCTTACCCTAAGTTAGGAGTGACTAAGCCATAGTCAACCATGCTGGGGAAGTGCGGGTTGGTGACTTGGTGATATGGGCAGGATGCATTACGATGTTTTCCTTCACCGTAGAAACATTGGATAAATGTACATATGTAAATCGAATATCGCATTGGTACATGGCGGGATTCGAACCCAGGAACTATAGATTACAAGTCAAGTGCTTAACTTCTGAGCCTCCGACCCTCTAGAAGCTAGTGATTGCCAATTATAGTATTTAAATGCTATTAACTGTATTGTGAGTTCCTACTAATATTAGTAGTGTTATGCTGTTAAATAATATTTTCATATAATTCGCTTCCTTTTAACTTTTCGGTTATTATTTGCACAGACTTTTGGTCTGTTCTTTTTAAATTTAATGAAGTTTTATTTTCTTAAATTTCCTTTCTTTTCAATTTGTTTAGTTGTTAATCCCTGTCAGTTTCAGTAGCGCAGGTAACGTACTGGGTATTCTAATTTAGCAACACAATGGACGCCGGCCCACTTTTAAAATGTACCCCAACAGTTGTAATTTCTGCTATGAATAGTTTGTATGATATGACTTATTATAACAAAAAATTCTTGCACAATTTTGATTTAGAACACAATTTAAATTAATCTTACTAATATTATAAATGCGAAAATGTACTAACATGGGGTTGAATGGATGTATGTTTATTAGAAGGTAACTCCAAAACGGCTCAACGCGTCATCATAGTCACCAAGAACACAGAGGCTATTTACTAAGTTTTTATCAACACCGCGCGGACGGATTCATGGGCGCAAGCTATCTTTTAATAATTGCTAAATAAACACTAACGAATAATATTAGTTGCCGTTCACGTATTCATTTTTTTTGTATTAATATAAGGTGTAAAACATTAAAACCATATCATCGATAAAAGTATCAAGAGTCAAAGACTATTGAGTTACCGTTCGTAAGAGTTTCCATCAACTCAAACAAATTAAAGTAACACTCTACAAACACGGACAGTCTTTAGACTCGTAATCATTAAAAGGGAGGGAAAAGTTGTAAAAATTGCAAACTACGTAGAGCTTTGCAGAGTCTAACAAAGTTAAAAACTCATTGAGTTAAGAAAAATAGTAAAAAAAACTGTATCAAACCTTTATTACGCTCGTTTATTTTGGTTTCTTATGAGTGAAATTAGACGATGAGCAGTGCAATAAATACGTTATTTCACTCATATTCTGAAAGTTATACTACAAACATGTGTAATAGTCGTCATTAGTAAGAAACCAGACGTGCATTTCTGATTAACGTCATTGTTTTAAAGGCGCAATTAGGCAGGGCAGGGCGCAGTGATGCAAGAGACGGTCCAAGAATGCTGACGACAGTATTAATATAAGCATAACTAGCCGTTCCCCGTGTCTCTCTCAGCGAGGTATTAGAAAAATACCCTAAGTTACTCCGACATACATCAGTTTAAATAAAAATCCCGATAAAATCGAACCAGTCGTGTTAGAGAGTACAAGGAACAAACGCGGATTTGCGGACAGACAGAAAAAATAAATAAACACATAAACCTTTTTTCGATATTAGATTCACTTCAATTTATAGTTAACCTTATTTTAATTAGATAGATTAAATCTTACATTTCTATTTACACTCTTTCATTAGTGACATTGAAGCAATTGTATAGATAAGTATAACCGAGTTTAGTACTACCATACAGTCGTTAATTGTTCACTTAGGGAGTCCTTAGTGTAGATTTGTTATTTAATTTACCTAAAGGAGACAATAACTCTGCAGTATTACTATATAACGGTGTAAATATACATATAATGAAAGATACAAAAGTAAAATTACTCAAATAAAGCAAAGGGAATTCAATTTCAAAATAAGGACAGCCTCACTTTGTTCGAGTTGTTAATTCTGTTCGTGACACTCATCGTACTTCGCCTTTCGACCTCCGGAACGGAATCAAGAGTTAAATATAATCCCAGAAAGTATTTTATTCAATTACACTTCGAAATCAATTGTGGATCAACGAAAGGGAGCGATCCATTTTTTCTTTTTCAACTTCCATCGGTTTTTATTTCAAGACAAACATATATTACTAAAGTTTGAAATTATTTCGTAAATAGAAATGATAAGCCTTAATATAGATTTTGTAAGTTTCTATCGCATATGATGTAAGATTTGTATCAACTTCGTTCAAACTCACTGAACCAAAAGTTACGAAATTACCTTACAGAATCATACAAGAAAAGATTTTGTGTGTTCACATCAAAGTTGGGCAAAGTTATAACTTTATCGACAGGCCTAATATGTTACCGAAGATTTTAGTACCGCGGGCGACGGATCCGAGATGTTTCTAACAGGGCTGTAATTAGTGAACTTTATAAGAAATTAAAACTTTTCCAACTGAATGTACAAAATTGTATCGAACTCGATGAAAATAGACATTTTCACTAAATAAATGATCCGATAATAGAAAATTAATTTACAGAATCCACTTTTTTTACATTTATTAAAGATATCATCGTTTAGATATTTTTTTCAGTTGTAAGTTTACAAAAACGTTTTTTTAAAATTGTAGTATATTTTAGACGAGGGCGTGACAACCCTTTGCAGTTTATTGCTGCAGCATTAGCGCAGGCAATTTCAACGTTAACATATTTTTTATGTTTAATACTGTGTCGTCGGAAGTGCTAAAACGGGAAATTGCAACTTTTATAGATGACGTAATATATCCATTTTTAGAGTGTACAAGATACACAGTTATGTATTATGTAAATTGGGTTACTCTGTATATACTTTGACAAGTCCCATGTTTTGACATGTCAAATGTATAAAAATTAAAAACCTTTTACTTCTCTCCACCCCTGACTAAGCAGGATTTTATTGTGAGGTTATGACAAAGGTTGTTATTATTATTTCATGGAAAATGTATAATTTCCCTTTCAGTATAAATGTATATTACAATTGTAACTTAAGAAAATCTTTAGAAAGTTTACGCGCGGAAGTTTAACAAATTCTAACTTTGTGAAGAGATCTCTTGGGTCTAATGATATTGTAAAACTTGAAAAACAAATGAAAAGATGTCGAAAAAATCATAAAAATGTTTTTTTTTGTAAAATACATATTTTACATTAAGCTACTAAGATACCGAAATCGATATTGGCATTTAAGCATTTAAGAGCATATGATAATGCCGGATCCCTATTCCCTATTACTGTGGAAAGGGACGGCAGCACAATGAGAAAGAACAACAGATAAGGTACTCACGTAGGTACTAAGACCGGCTAGAGGCACACCGTTAGCTGCGAGCAGGAGGTCCCTGGGCGCCAGTCGACCGGTACGCCAGGCGGGCTGCGGCGGGTACAGGCGTCGGATGCGCACCAGCCCTGCCCCGCCGCACACCGACATGCCTAGACCTCGTCCGTCCTTCTCAACCACCACGGTGAATGTGTTGTCTATGGAACAAGATAGAAATTCAAATTTTAGTACATATCGGATTCATCTTATTTCAATATAAAAGAACTTCAACATATTAGGATGTATCACCATCATTGTCGGTCGTTAGAAAGTGGTATCATCCATCCTTGGAGCTTTAGACATATTTAAAAGTATAATATTGAATCAATGAATATATTTATTTCACATGAAGATAAATAAATGAGAAAATCGTAATTTAATGCAAAGTTTATTGTTTTAACCGAGCGAAATTTGTATGAACATTGTTTAAATAAAGATAGTGAAGCTCGTCTGAGAGCTTAGCCCCGGGAGATGAGGCGTGTTTTTGTTAAACGCGACGCAGGCGACAGGTAAGTTAGGGATGTTTGGCCTTTATTAACATTGTTTGTTCAGTCCTGTCCGGGAGTATGTTTGGGTCGACTTTTAGTGCTCCCCTGCAGTGCGGTCAGCGCGATGTTTTCAGTACAGATTACAGTTTCTCTCTCGCTTTATTGTTTCAATATATTAAATGCTATTTACTACACGTTGCGAATTTTAATGCAATCTATAAGTGTTTATGTATTTGAAAATGGAAATAATAAAAATAGAACGATAGTGTAATTATAATTATTAATTAAAACAATAGATAATTCCACTATTTGTAAACTGTATATTGGCATAGCGTCATATCTAGCAGCTCTTTAAAAGGTCGAATATTTTGCAGTAGGACATTGTCGGTTAGAATTGATGCCAAATGGCAAAAATCCATTGTTTGATATGAAGAAACGTATGTATAAACATATTTTTATATAAGATGTACTTATTATTCCAGACAATTAATACGTAATATACAGGTTAAAGTTAAATGTATTTATTTTTAATATAATAACATGCACCCGTAAGTAAAAATCTGTCGAAAGATATAAAGGAAACCTCTTACGCGGCGATTTGCCGAAATCGACTTAACAAATACGCACGTAAAAGTAATAAAACTTTTCGAATTACTGCCATATTTTCCTTATGCCGTGAGAATTGCGTGGAAAGAAGAGGAATTGAATGAGATCATTGGCGGAATTGTTTCTGTGTACTTCCCTTAGGTAATGTATAATTCATGTCGAAGCTTCTGGAACGTCCGTTACTGGCCAATTCGAAATAAATTTGACCGTGACACGACGCGACGTTTATTTGTCAGTCGCTTCCAATATTCAGAAAAAAAACTTATTCATAATAAGAGATAAAGCTGCATATAAAATCATTGAAAATGTTTCATTGAATCTTACTTCGACAAGTTTTTTGAAAGGTACAAACTTACGTGTAAAATAAAATAATGATAAAAAACTTTGTTCAATGAAAACCATAAATGAAAGGAAAAGAAAGATGTGTCATAAAAATGCTATAAATAGTTAACGGTTTACGTGTAGAGTTATAGAGGCTTGGAGGGTTTTGAAAAAAATGTATGTTGCAGTAAAAGTTTGAATTCAACGCATACCACGTTACACGCTCCAAAGCATTGAACACGGCACTGACTTCAACTCACTTCCATTTATTTACAAAGAAGATAAAACTACTTTATACGTGACTAAATTCTTTGTAAACTTTAAAACTATATTTTTAAACAACCTGAAAAATAAACCTAAGCGTTGCAAGTACTTTCGATAATTATATTGTTTCCTTTATAACGTTTAATTCGAGTAAAAAATTGCCAGTTCTAAACTAAATTGATGATTTTTGAATTTGGAATTCTAATATGTAAATTACTAGTAGCATAAAGTAAACATTTGTTTTCCTTAGACATACTTGAAAAGACGTTACCAAGAGGTATTTGCAGAGAAGTGTGCTCTGCGACATGTTTCGGCACGAACACGGCTCTCTTGACAAAATTGAAATGTTACATCAACTCTGTATTATTTACGAAGTAATGTTATCATAAGTCGTAAAATTATCATTTCCATTTTCCATCGTTCATCATCCACTATAAATTATTGTCCTTAAAGAACTCTCAATTTTAAGTTACCAATTTCTTTGGAAAATTTTTAGTTAATAAAAATACTTTTATTTCTTACAGGATAAGGTTTAGGTAAAGTATTATAAAGTAAAAATTTCAAACCACGAATTAAAATCTCTTCATCGATATCATTGTGTCTCTTAACTGAATATCATATTTATTTGACGTTAGCATTTCGAACGGGGCATCATTTAAATTAGGGCGAGTGCACGCATGACGGGCCATCCGCCTGCAGGCGTTGATCCGAATAGTGTGCACGAACCCGATGACCGGGTTTGCATCACACTTTTAAATATTACGTGCTCATATTTTTAATATTCAATTTAAATCAATACCCTGGAATCAAAGTTATTTAGTCGTATTTGATAACTCTTCGTTAAACACTAGTTTAGTTATGAAATCCATAATAACAACATAGCGTTGGTTTCTTAGACCAAAATCTCTGTATAAAGCATATCATTATCTTTCAGAAAACAACGACATTAATATATTAGCAATGCTCTCAGAAACACGTGTTTAATGAGATAAATATATTACAATTTAGAGCAGAATGGATACTTATAACATTTAGTTTCGATAGTAGTTGTTATCGTATTCGTATTAGTGTGTTTAAAACATCAACCGAATTGCTAAAACCGTGTTATTTATAATGAAATCTCGCAAACGTGCATATATTTTATTAAATACACGTTTGTCGATACCGCAATTATCAACTAAAGCTACCGCCTGTGTAATGAAGTCTTGTAACTAATTACCTTTGGAAGTAATTGAGTTGGCAGGTAATTAGCAACGAGGTCAATTTCCGAGAGTTTATCAAGTGCCGCAAAATATTCGGCTAACTACTAAAACTACGAAAATTCAGAATTAACTAAGTTTTTGGAATTTGAGATTCACGTATTAATAAATAAATAATCTTGGTAATATCAGGAAGGCAGAAATCAAGGAGTTACATTTGTTTTGGTACACTTATCGGGCTTCAATATCCATACCTACATGATTTATGTTATGAGTGCTCTTTAAATCTTCTTAACATGTAACCAGATAAGTTTTATATGACGAATCGCTAAAAGCCTTGCCTTTTTTATTTATCCTTTAGAGTCGGTCAAACCTCAACAGCCTGCTTTTATTAAGCGAGAGAAAAATAATATTATACTCTGTGTGCCAATACTTTTATCAAAAGTGCGTACACAAGTAGCTTTGAATGGTCCCCTTAATAACTTGTGACGCTTTTCCTTAATAGAGATGAGAGGGGAGACGAAACAACTTTCGTATACATCACACATAATCGAGATCAGATCGACAAATGTTTGATCAAATATTTATCAATGTAATTTCAATGTTAATCGAAATCTATATAAATAATTTCACATATGTATATGTAGGTAATCTTTAATTAGCTATTCGTTAGAAAAATACATTACACATGTACACTGACTTATTAATTTTAACCAGTAAATCTTACCAATATATAAATTCGAATGTTTGGATGGATGGATAGATGTTTGTTTGAAGATCTTTAAAACGGCTGAAAATCTCGATCTCGATGAAATTTGGTATAGATGTAAAATATAGCAGACTATATTCTACATCTACGTCTTCCAGAGGAAGGAGACATAGGCTACTACTTAAGTTTTTTTAATCCGCGCGGACAGAGCCGCGGGTGACAGTTAGTGTTTTAAATATTAATTTCCATCTCCATCACTCTCGACTAATATTTGACATCATCAGCTCACTATACGTCCCCACCGAGGGGCTCGGAGCCTACCCTAAGTTAAGGGTGATTAGGCCATAGTCAACCACGCTGGCCAAGTACGGGTTGGTTGACTTCACACGTATCTTTGAATTTCTTCTCAGATATGTGCAGGTTGCATCACGATGTTTTCCTTCACCGTAAGAACGTCGGATAAATGTACATATGTAAATCGAAAAACACATTGGTACATGGCGGGATTCGAACCCAGGACCTGCAGATTGCAAGTCAAGTGCTTGACCACGGAGCCACCGACGCTCCACTAATATTTGCCAACACAAAAAAGTATTTTTAATTTCTTACTTTGAAATAAATGATTCTTGGAAAGGTTAATAATGTTAACAGCTCTTCATTATAAGCTAAATGACAGCATTTAGTCGAATAGCAAAAATGAATGCTATTCCAGTAGGATTTAAAAAACATCTTGATAAACTGGTGATACAAATTTAAAATAGCTTTTTAAGATTTTTATATATAATAAACTTTAGGACACAAAGAATGTGTATGTTAAAGTTATACAGATTTTGTATAAGATTAAAAAAATTAAACGTTCTAAGTTATGATACAAGTTGAGCAGTAAATTCTGAATCTATATTCTTAACAAGTTAGGAAGTTGTTAAGATGAAAAATGTGAGGCGAAGTTTCCTACCGCCCGACAGCCGACATCCGTTGTATGCAGATGATGTTTAATTAAGAAAACGATAAACCAACTTATTGTAGAATTAAATTCGAGAAATTAACTTAAATTTTGGTTTATGATTTAGGCAATAAAAACAAAAGACAAGATAAAAGGCTTTCTTAGTAATTCATCTATAAATGTACGTAAATTTGTGTCGAACTTTTATCCAATTACTTCTAATGTAAAACAGTATTCAGTTTTGTGCCAAATTCAACAAAAAACAACAAACACATGTAATAGATACAAATGAGGCATCAAAAGAGATATTAGCTGATCAAGTTAATTGCAGTAAACATGTTCATTTAGAGAGTACAGATAATGAAAAGGGGGAAAACGAGCTAGCCTTTAACATGCAGAAGTTAATTAAAAACCTCTCGTAATGGATTCGTTTGAACATTCAATCCAATAAGCTATTAAGTTAACACGTACACAAAGCGATGTGCTATTATATTAGCACGTTTTTCTAATCATATTACCTTATTAGCCACGTTGAAAGGCGAATTTGAAACATAGCACATTGAAATATTAAAGAAACTCTACCAAAAGATCAGAAATTATATGTTCTTTGATTGATATATTGGTACAAGAATAAACCTACGTAGGTGCCCTGTCTGAAGATCTAATCAAGGAATACACTATAATAATGGACAAGATAACGTGTGTAAAAGTTTCACCGCATCATAATTCTAATTTTAATAACAACGCATGTTTCTTATCATTCAGTTCCCACAGATATTATTTATGTTGATCATATTTCTTGCTACAGCTGAATAGACATTCTCACGAACTTCGAACTAAAAGAACAATACGATAGAATCGTTTTATCTAACGGTTCAGTATGCTTATTGCAGTATACCGGTTTATTGATGTTAGACCAAGAATAGAAACTTGATGCAATATTTAACATCAGTTAAGGTCACAAAATTTCTTTTTATGAACTAAGAAATTTAATTCTGCCCCTAGCAGGTCATCTTGAAGACAAAAAGCAGAAGTACAAAGTCTGTTTTGGATCAAGACAACAAGATTAAATAGCTATTATGCGCATTAAAACTTTAGCAGTTTCAGTTAAACAGAACTTAATCCATATTCTTAACAAGTTGGGAGCAGTTGAATAAAAAACGCGACGGCCAACCGTTACTTATCTCCTCTACTACGGCCATTAAGTACATAAATTTACTTAAGAAAATGTTAAACGATTCTTGCTTGTTGTATGTCTTTTAACTCGTGCATTATTTATGCCTACGTCGTTAACACTAAGATATTAATTGTGAATATTAGTTAAAAATTTTGTACCATTATTTTTAATTTATAAACATCATCCCTGAAGTAACGCTAGTTCCAGAAATTTATTCCGCTTTGATTTAAGAACCTTCATATTTATGTTACACTAGCAGTAGCCCGCGACTTAGTCTGCGCGGATTGTAAAAAAATATCAAGTAATAATTTTAGATTATATCATGCGGGAAAGTGCTGCTTCCTAAGAGGGAAAGTTTTTTTTTTATTTTGAGCCTATTCGATGCATACAAATATTCAAATCTTTTATATTTGTAATATTAATATAGATTAAGTTTACTTATATAATAATATTTATAGTACTATAAATTACCTTAAATGTTTTTTTTTCCTGTTAGCTATATTTTAGTTCAGTGATATTTATCAAAACACTTTATGAGTTTACATAATTAAGCAGTGCGCGAGTAATTGGTGGGAATGTCAGCCAGAGGATATTTGCGCTTAGCATACAAATTGAATATATGACATGTTTGTAGTCAAAATTAACTATATTTAAAAATTTAAATACTAACATATTTTAAGCAAATATTCAATAGTGGATTTTTCCCACAGAAAAGATTTCTTATGGAATATTATGTTATTGCATATGCTATTTTAATCTATTTTATATATCTTTATATATATAATTCTTCTGTGAGTGTGTATGTCACTGAACTTCTCTCAAACGACTGGATCGATTTTGATGAAATGTTTTGTGTGTGTTCAAGGGGATCTGGGAATGGTTTAGATTCACAATTTTGTCCGCTGGACAATGTTTTTTTAATTAATTTTTAATTTATTAGTAGTTGTTGATTTTGGAATGTTTTACATTGGACCATCGCAGTGTCAAATTTTAAATAATATTCAAATTAAAGACGTGTAGACAGGACAACGTCTGTAGGGTCCGCTAGTTATATATAAAAATCCAGCTAAATTTCAAAACAATAATAATAGTATTATTATTTATAAATCGGTAAAAATTCCTTTAATACGAAATAGAGTTAGATAGAATAGGAGTAGTATGGAATAGTGATAATCGTACTTACACGTGTAGTCACATTGTTCCACTCATTTACTAGTACAGTGATACAACAGTGCGGAAAACAAGTCTATTGTTACTTATATCGGCATACGATGTAAATGATTGCTCGTTATTCACTGCCGGAGTTCGATTCTAAGTGGATCCGATTTGCCGCTAGGGAAAGTGCTGCGTATTACTTCCACGCAACTGAATAAATGTGGTAGATTTCAAATTAAAATTCCAGTGTCATATCCCTCACTATATTTAACTTTAATGCATTAAGTGATTCAAATGAAATATAAAATTTCAATGCTTTTTATGGTGTTTAGAATGAATAAAGTTATACAAGAGTTATTTACGGAAATGTGATTTACATTTATATTCACACGACGTAGGTACTCGTAGCATCGTAGCACGCCTACGACTTAATAATTTATCAAGATTATTTGCGAGTTATTTCTTTCTTTCTTACTAATACTAAACTAGATCTGTTAAGATAACTTTTCTGTCAGGAGGGTTTATATTTTGACGTCTGTATTTGTTTTTTAATTGATAGTCGCTCGATAAAGGCAACTACTTGTGAAGTTTTTCGTATTATGAAAATTAAAAACCTTCATCTTAAATTAAATTTTTGGCACAGAAAATATGATGCACGTAATAGAAGTAGTGTCGGCAGTTTGTGAAATCACAACAGCTGAACGTACTAGTTCGCGAAGTGGGATATTAGTAAAGTTGTTCGCTTACGAAATCGCGCAAAATGTCGCTACTTTGCCATTGTTTGTTGATATATTACTACTTCTGTCTCTACTATTTTGCGCATTGGTTATGTAATTTTACATATATGTGTAACTTCTCTATTATTTACCTCCTTTTATACAAAATAATCACGCCTGTAACCCAGAGGGGTACGAGACCATATCCATAATTGTAAAATTTCCACGACACGGTTCGAAAACAAATTGGCTAAAATTGATTTGATAAGCTGTAAGATAAAAAATGTAATGATAAAAAAAAATATTGCAGAGCTTAATGATTCATATGTATTCAAAATTAAACATTTCTTTTTGGCATAAGTTAGTATGCAAAGTCGACGATAGCTGATAGCAATCAGCCGCAAGGTCGACAGACTTGAAATGTGGTTCCGTTTTCTTTTTCGCTGCCAAGTTTTCTTTTGTTTCAAACTCTAAAAAGGTATTCAAATTTCAATAATAGCACAATCAAGGTTGCTGTGAACTGACAAAGTTCAGTGGTATTTTCTCTTTATTAGTTTCAGCTTTATGCAAAAATCTTATAACAATATTTACCACAATGGGTATAAAATATAGCATAAATTATTTGTTCTTAATTACATCTAACTAAAGCCTATGGATTATACAAAAGTTAAATAAGCATCGTTTTTTCACTTTCTTATATCTTTGGAAAGGGAAGTTATCATACAAATATTAAGAAAGGTAACTTCAAAAGAAAATAGGCATCGTCAACTTTTCGAACAATAATGTCAATTTTACCTTTTTAGATTCATGAGTGAAAGGTTTATTGTTTTCTTATCAGTTTTCATTTACATGTAAGGGTTTAAGGCTACCATTCGCATTGGAAATGCTTTCTTCAAAAACAGAAATAAACTCCATCTATGAGGAACCTATACCTTTAACAATAATATCAAAATTGACTTATTACTATCTTACTTCTTACCAATCTTACTAATATTATAAATGCAAAAGTTTGGATGGACTGATGTTTTAAGGTATCTCAGAAACGGCTCAAAGGATTTTGATAAAATTTGGCACACATGGAATACAGAGGATAGTCTGGAAGAAGACGTAGACAAGTTCTTAAGGTTTTTTTTTAATTCCGCTCGGACGGAATCGCTGGCGCTAGCTAGTTATATAAATTGTCAAGAATTGTTACTACAACACTAGAAATCTTATTTACTGCAGCCATACGTTTGTATGGCTTTCGTATTACCAAACTTTGCCAATAACAACAGCCATCTTGTATATTCAGCTGTAGTACACTGAGTTTGGAAACAGCGAGCGCCGAGAGCGGTTTTAATGTTGTATTCGACTTAAGTGATACTTGCTACTTAAACTTTAAATGGATATTCTTCATTGTGAATCATCTTATTTCAATTAAAAGAAGTAGAAAATTTAATACAATGTTATTTACTGAACACTATTTTTTAATTTGTTTCTTTGCCTAAACAAACAAGAGGAATTTGTATTCATGGATAAATTACTTTGGCATTAACCGATGCAAAGTCAAACATCACAGTAGTGGTTAGATATGTTGATTGTGTGATCATTTCCTAATCCGTGAAGTACTTAATTTACCGTGGGTTTCTGAAACCAAAGTGCGTTCAAAACATATTGTTAAATCCGTTTTGTCAAAGATAATGCCAGGGATGACTATATGTTTATATGGAGATTTTGGTCTCGGAAACGCACGGTTAATCAGATACAATGTAAGTTGCCAGGTTTAAAAGACTTTTTAAAAAATTATCATATTATATATTTTTCAATATATCATCATAATGTACTACCATAAATGTCATGTTGTTTGTGTGTCTTTTTGGATGTAAAGCGGAAAGAATGCTTTAAATGATAGTTAAACCGTGGGACATCTATGTATATATATATATATATATATAGATATTCTCTGGCGCATTCACGTCTATAAATCATGCTAGAATTAGATAATGTACAAATATGCAAATTATGTACGTACGTAAATTACATATTTGCCAATGAACTAATTAATCATTGCGAGGCTCGCGTCACAGATTGATTCGCTTCGTGACCTGAGTAACGACATTTGTATTTCCTTTAATATTTATATGCAAAATCTATGTTTTTGTAACAAATATTTCACACTTAATTTTATTTAAATCGTTTAAAATATTATTTTTGTAGCACACATCTTTGTGATATGTGTACATGGTATGCTCCAAAGATGTCGCCTTGCTTAATAAAAAAGTATATATTGTCGCTTAATAAAACACCCTGTACCTAACCAACTCTGTAAGATATGTTTTTAAAAGTCGGGAATATGAATAAAGAGCTAAAAGCTATACTTTCTTGTTATCAAATGCAGGTTGACGTTTAGGATTCGTGTAAAATCAGCCCAACAAATTGATCTCGCTTGTATCGGGGAATGCAACCAGCTATCGTACGTGTTGTGAAAGAACAAATCATTCGAAATTTGAACTCCGGCACATTCCTTGAATACTGTATACAAAAAGAGATTGAGTTCAACGTTGCAATGATAAAAAATACATACTAAAAGTGATACACGATACAAAAATAAAAAAGAAATTGGAGGAATAGGAAAGAGTTAAGTAACTCAATATTGCTTTATGGATATTGCCAAATAAATCTAATAACTAATGACAGATAAGAGATACAGTTACCCTTTCTACCCGAGATATACAATTCAATTACGATATATGTTATCAAAGTTAACAGGGATCCTCTATATTCTTCAATTACTCGGCCGAGCAAACGATACGAGACAAGGAATAGCCAAGGGAGCTTTGGCTTTTGCATAGAAATTGGACTTGTAAATGTGATAACATCTTATTCCCGCCTGCGGCCAGGTTTCACGGTTAAGAAATGTCGAACGAAAATAAAACGTTACATTCATATATATGTTTGACGGAATAATAACTGTCTTTGAAATTTACAAGCATAATTTTCTAAAGAATAGACGATAAAGATTCTACCATAATATTGCAGCGTGTTAACCTAAAGTTTTATATATTATTTACGACAGACTTTCCTATCGAACAGTTTCTACTAATTCATTGTCTGCTAAGCTATTTTAAATTTGGTTCCGGTGCGTTCCTTCGGAGATCCCGGGACCCTCGCAGTCGCACTTGAGGTTGCCCACCTAGGGGGTTTTAGTGAGTAAGAATCGTACATAACCTTGTTTTTCCCCCAAAAGGCAAGGTATTTTACGAAAATTTCCCCCTCTATACTTACTATAAATTCAAAACTAACAGTGATAAATAAACATAGATAGAGCCATTTTTTCATAATTTTCAAAACTATCAAATTCAATATTTCATTGTAGTTGGAACAGAGTTGACAATAGTCGAAAAGCCATTTTATAATAAAAGTTTTGTTTATCTATCAGTAAAAACAAAAGGCTGTGTTTGTTTAGGTACACTTGGGTTATGCGCGTCTGTTTTTCTTTCCGGAAAATATTAAAGTTTCCCGAGGGACGGCCGGAAACAGCAGACTGGCTGTGGACGACGGTCAACAATAAAGATAAAAACATTTAACATTATATGTGGATATTTCTATAGAATTCTACTTATAATTCAGATAGGTGAAATCTACAAGAATGTCATTGAATGTGTATTAAAAATTTTATGCGTTACCAAAAAATATTATACAGACCGTAAAAGTCAATAGAGAATCATAAAAAAAACTATTTATAATTTTATTATATTTTAGGTAACAAAACTAGCTTGTAATCTTTTTGATCAACGACCTCCATTAATTTCTCAATGGGTGGTAGCCCTAAATCCTATATTAAAGTACACGTTCTAAACCATTGTACTAGTTTGTGAAAGGACAAACACAACGCGTACCAGTTACTAAGGCAAACATTAATAAAGTAGGTTACCCTACATATAAATAATAAAGCTCGGGTATAGACGACGATGGAAATTTTAAAACGAACATTGCTGTTCCTAAATTTCATAGTTTAAAATGTACTTTAGATTACACAGATTTTTTTTTTCGATATAAAATAAATCTTTGAAATCTTACTTTTTACTAATATTATAAATGCGAATGTTTTGATGGATGTTTGTTTGAAGGTATCTCCGGCACGGCTCAACGGATCTAGATGAAATTTGGCACATATGTAGAACATATAGGCTACTTATTTATTGTCGTATATTTTTAATATCGTGGGGATGGAGTCGCGGGCAAGAGCCAGTATTTTATAAATTAAATAAGTGAAATAATTTGCATTAGTGATGCAATACTTGAATTATTAATTAATAATTAGCGCACGATACAAAGTTGAGCTGATTCACTGGAAAATACAATTTCACTTCAACAGTTTTCATGATTCTATCGAGTTTATTTCACAATTCACAGTTGTTATTGAATACAGTAATTCAATTTCGATAAAAGAGCTGTCTGAAATATCATTTATCAATTTAATATTTTGTGAAATTGTTCATTAAAATGATTTTATAATTTAATCATTTTAATTGTAGATAATCGTAGTAGCGTTTAAATAGTTCACGTAGTTTAAACGATACTAATATCTAAGTTAGATGATTACCATGGGTTTCTGAGACAAAAATCTTTGTACAAAACATATCGTGTTTGACAAGACAGAGAAAACAATATGTTTTCAACGGACATTTCAGTCTCAGAAACTTACGGTTGGTTATTAATAATTGTAAGCAAAGGTAGTTAATTTATTTGAAAATAAGTTTATAACAGCTCTTCTTATTAAAATCTTCGATAAAAATACTATAAAACATATCCTATTCCTAGTCTAACCCTTGTCAGATTAGCAAAAAACATACAAATTTGTAATACGCTCTCACAATACCAAACAGTAGCGGCTATAAATTAAACATCGTGTGAACATTTTGTCTTGCTTTAATATCCAGTTCGTGAGGAAACTGTGACAAGAGTCATGAGATCGCAAGAAGTTTAGTTACCAAATTTTTAGTGTCGCAATTGAATAGCGTCTAAAGGGTTAATAAAATATTATCATGCAATATTTATTATACCACAAGAAACATAAGTTCATTGTGGTACTGCTGCATAGCTAAAGTTAATAAAATAAATTAATTGAATTAATTCCAAACAGAGTAAGAAGCACGTTCAGTAAAACAACGAGAGAGTTAGTGCCCGTGAAATCGGTGGGCACTAACGGAGTTTCCAGCGATATTTTCACGTAAATACAAACACCGCGCTGTAAAAGAGAATTTTAAAAAGGTTAAGCGTTACGTTAGGGAGCGTTTTATTGCTTACATTATGAATAATTTATTCAACGGTATACGCCACTTAACTTCCTGCAAAAACGTTACTTTACAATGTTCATCTGCAATTTTAACTCTGTTCCATTTTATTTGTTACGTAACTTTTAATATCCCTTCGTTGTTTTACAACCTCTGTTCTTTTTATCACATTTGCAGCGGACAAGAGTAGCAATAGTAATCTGTTTCTTTTTAAAATTAAAATAAAACACCCTATATCTATAGCAATTCGAACAGAGGTAGAGGCCTTAATAGCATATATTAACTATTGCGCCGGCTTGAACGTTGAAATACCACTTTTCAAAGAATATTACTAAGATTGTCTAAAAAATTATGATGTCTCTGGACAGCGTTCACTTCGCTATTCTGGCGAATCCTGGTGGCTGTGTGCTTCTTTGTTTCCGTCTTCTATAAAAATCAACCTTTAGGGTTATAAAACGGAATAAGCATAACGAAGTGTACTTGTATGTCTCCATTGAAGAGAATATGCATTTCAGTACTATTTTACATAATATACGTAGAGTAGCTGTATGGTGAATTATTTCAACAAGAATTTATGAAGCAGCCTGTGTCTTACGAATATTATGATAAAGTTTCCCGCCAATACTACACAAATAGCTTTGTATAAGAATAATTCTATCTTTCCTCCGGAAATAGTAGTTGCCTAGTAAAAGAATGAATGCATTGATTATAAATGTCAAATAATATTTTAGTAAACATGGAAACATTAAAATTTAATTTATTACTATCGTATAACAGTGTACAAATTAAATTCAACCACATCAATATTTTCTAAATGTTTATGATTGTATGTAACTCCCCTTTTTGAAACAATAAATTATACGCTTAATGGAATATTTTGTGTATAAATATTATATTTTAAACCATATCAATTTATGACAAATATCAACCAGTATTGAATTATGTGAAGGGTCTTTGTGTCAAATAAAATAAAACATATTTGGCCACAACTACACTGGAGTACCGGGTAAAATGGATATGTTGTTTCTTATCCCGGAAAATATCAACACTCCCCAAGGCACGAGAGAGTCTTGAGACGAGGCAAATAAATAGTTCGACGAAAGGTGAAGATAAAATATTTTTGACATATTATCACGTCATTGTGTAATAATAATTGTTTTTATTTCATAACTTGTGACGGACATAGTTCATAATTAATAAATCACCGAGTCGCTAAAAATCTAAATTCTTGTCATTGTCCAACGCAAAATACGTTGAATGTCAAGTTGCCTATATTTTAGCTCTTAGGATTGAAGAGCACAAGTTCGTTCAGTATTTTGAATTTTTAAAAATCCTTATTTCAATTTAAAAACCACGCATTAAATATTATTTTGTACACCAGAACCCAAGATGGCCGTTTCGGTTAGCGAAGATAAGAAAATATAAAACTCCCAAATTTGCGGAAAGTCAACAAACGTAAACTCCTTCCGAGTCTTATCTGGATAAATTGAAAAGGGGAAGCGGACTTTAGATCTGTGAGCAAAATTTTTGTGTACATTTACGGAATGTATCCAATTCCACGATACCAATTTCTTTGTTTAGTTATATTTTGCGAAACGGCTACAGAATAGCATTTGTTTATTCATTGGAAATTCGCTTCGGGTACACGTCGCGCATGTCATCATGTCGCTGTCGGATTCTGCAAACGAATGACGTCATGCCATGTAGATTTGTTAGAACGACGAGATCGCAACTGTCGCAACAATGAGAACACGTAAGAGAAATAATGTGCGTAATACAAAATAAAAAGTAAAATCCGTTGGTTATAAAATAGCTACTTATTACAAACAATATACCTGTTCAAGAATGTTCATTCTTTGTAGTCATTTGAAAATGACAGTTGCACAAAATCTTTAAGTTCTATATGTTAGACCGTTAATGTTATTTTTATCATCGAATCACGGTAGCCATTTCATATTAAGTAACTCTACAAAGATAATAAATCTATGGTTCCAAATACTTATAGGTCCATAGTTATTTAATTTCATCACCAGCTCACTATATGTCCCCACTGAGGGGCTCGAAGCCCACCCTAAGTAAAGGTTTATTAGGCCATAGTCAACTATGATGTCCCAGTGCGGGTTGGTTGACTTCCCCGTAAGAACGTCGGATAAATGTTAATTAATTACCAAAATGCTAATTTGTACCCTTAATAAGGTGTAAAATTAATAAAGTTAATAAACAATAGTTAATATTGAGTATTCTATTCAAACACCTAGAGCGTCGTAGTAAATTAATCACTCCCCATTTCCCGAGGGATCTCCGCCGCGTTGTTTACTAGTTACGGATGAATGTATTGACATTAAGCTCTTCGCACCTCTACATAGGCGGGTGTTATTACGGTTAATTTGCTTCAATATTATTCGTACATAACAGCTTTGGTTGAGAGGCTAACGATAATCCTACTAACTATAAGCTATATTGGTACCAACCATTAAACCATGGTCAAAATGTAATTATTACAGAAATTCCTAAAATATTATTTGATAGTACAGGGGGCTAGAAAAAGTGCATTCGCTCCAAAGCTATTCCATAACGAATTTAAAAAAGTTATGGAACGGACGCGCGACATTCACTTGATTTATCAAAAGTTATTCTCAGTTATTAAAGTACGTCATGGAATCGCTTAGAAACGAAATCACTTTGTTTCACTCCTAGAGATGGCGCTTTAATCACGTGGTTTCATTAGATTGCGATGTTATATTTCAAGTCATATAAGTCTTAAAATGTAGGTATATGTATCGTAAGTCTTTTGTTACCATTTGTCTTATAAGAAAATGCAACCATTGTTTGCCGTGTGACACCTGGTAATGCATACATTGTTTTCAGCGACGACTATAAAAGCTGGTAAGAGAAGCGAGCTAAGCTTAGTCAACAAGATAGTGTCAATAAAGATAAAGACACTGAAACACCCTGTATATGTATACTGTAACACTATGTAACGGAACCTCCTTTTGTCTGCGTGTGTGTGTGTGAGTTCAATTACCCGGATACGTACGGAGTGACGTTTTTGCGTACGTCATTCGGTACTCGAATATTGACCAAATATTGGTACTTAATCTAAACTACTCGTAATATTATGAAGAGGAAAGATTGGATTGTTTGCTTGCATTGAATAGGCACCGAAAGTACTGAACCGATTTTGAAGTTCTTCCACTGTTGAAAAGCTACACTGTTGCCGGATGTCATCTTACTAATATTATAAATGCGAATGTTTATGTATGGATGTTTGTTTAAAGGTTTTGTCTAGAACGAGTGAAGGGGTTTTGGCATACATATGTACATAGTCTGTAAGAACACGTAGGCTACTGAGTATGTATTTTTTTAATTCCGAGCGGACGGAGTCGCAGGCAATTAATAGTATTTAATATAAGTATCAAGTCCAAAGCTCAAAATTTTATTAGTTTCTATTGAGGAACAAATTTTTCGAATCTTCATATTTACAATTATTTATGTTTAAAAATAGCCAATTCGTTCATTCAAAAATATTCGCTAACGTATTTTGCACATCAATTCCACATGAAGTGTGAATTAACTTTGTTTATTTAACACTTTGTTAAAATGTCAACCGATGTCCGCATCAACCTTCAACAAGGTTGTATTTACGAATGACGTCACAGGCTAGAATTTTGTGTTGACAGAAAAAAGATTAGAAATGTTATACGAACTCAAATCCGGTTAATTGAAATCAAACGTTTCCTTAATTGGTTATAATAAACCTTTTCTTTCTAGTTTTAATTATTAACCACAAAATGATTTTTGAATTAAATTGATTATTCAACATTTTCTTTCATATTAAAATTTCTTATATAACCTAAAACCTATGCCCTATTTCTAAGTATAGCTTTGACATAGAGAACAAAAGTTAGTATAAAATAAACAATAATAGTAGTGCTATAACATTCTGAGGGGAATAGCTTTATAGGAAAGAATTTACGAGGCTTACCCTCGGTGATAAATGGGTAGAGGTTGCGTAGTTCCGCCTCATACTCCTCCAGGGAGGCTGCGGCGGCGAGGGGAGCGAGGGGCAGAGGCGCCACGTATTCCTCTTCTGGCGACCGCTCCGACCCGTAGCCCTGGTCGAACTGAGAGTCTTGCAGCTTCCATACTGGTTCCGCATCTGATCCTGAAACAGATTTTTTTATTTTTTTTAATGTCCTAATGTGGCCAGTGATCAAAGGTACACTTGATGTCAATTGAAGCCTACCAATGCTTGAATTGAGTACGTGTTAATCTCTCCTGAATGATTTCTTATACAAATTACACCGGAATTTTATTGAATTAGATTAATAAAATCTCTTGGCATCAATAAGTACGCATTAATTTAAAATAGCCAAGTATCATAGATTTTAAAAAGAAATAAAACATTCTTTATTGAAACAACGTATTATTTTATTCCTTGTGCAATAAATATTTTTACGAAGCTCTATATAACTTTGTAAGGTTAAATGCAAACATAATTTTTGGAATAATTAAAAAAAAAATCAGTAGTTTATCCGAAGACACGTCTAATATTTTTAGTGCATTCTGCACATTTTCGAGAGTATACACAGGTGTTATGTTTTGAATTAGCCAACAAGTTCAATTAAAAGTTCAACATGCATAGCAGCATGAAGTGGCTTTGTTGATTATAACTTTTTAGTATGTCTAACATAACTCATTTGTTTTTAAAAAGTTCACAAGTATTTCATAGAGTTAGTATTTTCTAGAATTAACACTAATGATTTGTCGTACGTTTATTTTTCTCAAAATGTACATTGAATGATATTTTTTAATTCGTCAACGGAGATGGGATTGAAAAGGTTAGTGTTTGAAATCTAGCACTATATAACCTACTAGCTGTCGCCCGCGACTCCGTCCGCGTGGATATATAAAAAAACTTAATTAGTGTAGCCTATGTGTTCTTTCAGACTATGTTCTAGACGTATGCCAAATTTAATCGAGATCCGTTCAGACGTTCTAGAGATATCTTCAAACACACATAGGAAAGGATGGGATTTGGAAGTAGACTTTCCGGATAGATGGAAGGGGAAAATATTTTCATTCTGTGCATCCTCTCCTCCGTCGATTAAAGGTAGGCAACGCGTATGCAATTGCGTATGTCTATGGGCATCGGTCACTTCGCTATACATCGATTTCAGGTGGCCGCTCGCTCGTTTGCCACTTTATGATATAAAAAACACCCATCCATCCATCCACATCACATCCATCTAAACATTCGCATTTATAATATTACTAAGTTAAATAAAAAGCAGCTCTTGAAGACATACATTCGAAAAAAAAAATGAGTAAATAATATCCTATGTCCGTCTCTTGGCTCTAAGATATCTCCTCACCAATTTTCAATCATATCGGTAAAGCCGTTCTTGAGTTATAAATAGTGTAACTAACACGACTTTCTTTTATATATATAGATTTGTAAACACATTTATACAATTATGTACCAATAATAAGAACAATAAAGTAGCGTCTCTGTTTGACTTACAATGAAATTTCGTTTGGAAGTTTGAGTATACAAAACACTACTCATTGAATCAATACAATAGTTTGTTGTTGATTTATAGACGGACAGTATTTGTTTGTAGACAACATTAAAAAATGCAACTTTCAAAACATAACATTCATAAATTATAATAAGGAGATTGATACATTATCTTTTAAATGATCAATTTCTATATTATATCGAGAAGGATTAGAAAAAATATTTAAACATGTTCTTAATAATTAACTAAACAGAGCGAAGTGGAAGAGACGGATTGGGGAAGCTGACCCCACCACCTTGTGGGATGCAAGCTAGGGAGAGAGAGAAAGAGAGCGTCGATGACTCAGGGGTTAAACCACTTGGCTTGCAATCTGCAGGTCCTGGGTTCGAATCACGCCAAGTACCAATGTGTTTTTCGATTTACATACCTACAGTTATCCGATGTTCTTACGGAGAAGGAAAACAGCGTGATGCAACCTACAAATATCTGCGAAGAAATTCAAAGATATGTGTGAAGTCAACCAACCCGCACTGGGCTAGCGTGATTGTATATGGTACATATAGTGAGCTGATGATGAAATAACTAAAATATATTCATACATTTCTATGAAAAAAAGGAAACAAGAATAATTTTATATCGACGTTTGAAGCAGAATGGAACCCTTTAATAATACGTGTCAGTGTTTGAAGAGTTCATTCAGCGAAAAACTTTATCAAACAAAAAGCCTTTGTGAAGATCAAAAGAAAATAAAACCTCATTATATTACATTTCTCCTTCTCTGCATTATGGCTATTATTTTGGCCTCACCCTTTTTGTTACTTCGCTTTGCAAATGGAGCGAAAACGGAATCTTTATTTTTCAAACCGTATGGCCGCGTTTTTGAAATGAATTTATTTTCAATGCCTAACGTTATAATTATAGTAAAATACTAAATATTTTCATGATTTTTTTTTATTTGGATCAAAGAAAAAAAAACTATACACTAGACTTTATCACATTATTTAATATGTTAACAATTTAATTGGTTACTTTCTATTCGAACGTAACTTAAAGTGTTATATTCTTGGTATAAATATAAAATTGATGAGATCAGACATAAAATTAAACAGACTTAATATTCCATTAACCTTATTTCTCGAACCTGTACAATATCGTGATAGGAAACAATAAAACCCTTTAGTTAGGTAACAAAGTAAGGATCATTTGTTTTGATGGAGGAATGCTTGGAAAAATATCAGTATCGTGCTATGAAACAGTTAGACGATACTGAATACGTTACTAACATTGATTTATAAGGCCCCGCCTTTGCGTTTGCCGCGTAGCGTGTACGACGGCTGAGGCGTGTCTGTTGAATTCCAAGTCTTCGATTTTTAGGGTAATGCCATCGATCCGTCTGAACAATAAATTCAAGCTAGGACAGTTATACTTATAAATGTGTTTATGTTCTTGCTATTTATACGACATTTTATGGTTCTAATTTTAGTATACATAAGCAAGTTTAATGTTTATTGTATCTCGAATTTTATAATATTAAAAAAAAAATCGCGATTCCTTCATGAATTCAAAGAAAAGTATAAAATGAATATTACTAATCTTACTTCTGACTATCTTACTAATATAAATGCGAATGTTTGGATGGATGTTTATTTGAAGGTAATTTGAGAACGGTTAATGGATCTCGCTGAAATTTGGCAAAGATGTAGAACATGGTTTCGAAGAACATAAGCCACCAATAACGTTATTTTTATATCTCGCGGACGGAGTCGTGGGCGACGGCTAGTTAAGAAATATTTCAATAACGTTATTCATAATATTAAAATGTAATACAATACCACCTTGAGAATGTTAATAATGAGCTATCAATACTCGTATTGATTTGTTTGTATTGTAGTGCGGGTTTCCCTTGATTAATCCAGAATCGGCGCAGAAGGCAGCCGTCGGTTCATTAGATACGAAACGCTTCTATTATTCTCGCCGGTAATAACTCCCCCCAGGAGGTACAGGGCCTATATATCACGAAGGAAAAACAAATTATACGAAACAGACTTGTATATTGTACACAGAACGATAAGCGATAGCATTGTTTAGTGTGTGTAATAAATGATATACATAATAAAGGATGAAAGAACGCATTTAAATGGAGATAAAAAGGAATTGTATCTTAGTAAACACAATTGCGAGTTATTGTATAAATATTAGATAAGAGGCATAAATATAGCTTTGGAATATCTATAGCAGTGCAGTGTGTAGGGAGCTTAATTGGTCGAGTTGCGGAGACATAACTCACGAGTACCGTTTACTTATCATAATGTGCCGCCAGCCGCGCCCGCCTCGGATACACCTGCACTGCTTTTACGTAGGTTAAATAATGAATCATAATATTACGTCTCTACACCTATTTATACTTTGAAAATTGTTTCTATAATACGTAGCGAAATTATTCACATACGATATGTCGTACGATTGTTCGCGATATGTAATTGAACTTGTGCCCTTTTTTTTGTTCCCGGGGGAAGTCTTCAAAAGCTGCCCTGCCTTTGTGGGGAGGGACAGGGTTAAGTGAGACTTGATTCACTAAAACCTTGGTGACGATCCTCAAGTCCAACTGATGAGAGTTCCGGGATCTCCAAAGGAACGCACTGAGACTAAAAATGTGGTCAAGATGTGCATTAACCAATTTATGTGTTCCATCCTTGTCAAGGGGAGTGCTAATCGTCTCATCTTTCAATACAGACTGAATTCGATCCCTAAACGGCATCTTTAAGTATTGATCTTTAGAACGACGTGCTTTTTTATATAAAAGATACGATTTTTTAACCAATAAAGATTGATAGCAACGAAATCTCATTAGGTTTTTTCCGCTCAAACAAATTATCCGAACGCTTTGTTTTGTAACAAACGTTTTTAATAAACGAAATGGCTCACAAATAAAGCAACAAAGTCCTGACTATAAATTACATTGAGTACACATTTCAACAGTGTAAATTTTTATCGCTCTCCGATACGGACGCACTGCGAATAAAATTCAAATCTAGATATTTTCACAATTCAATTCGAGCTATTCTTTAAGGATTTGCTAGAAAGTAACAAAACTTTGAATTTATTTCGCCACCAACTCAGTAAACTGGGTTCAAGACGGAGTTGTATCTGTTACATTCAAATTGAAGAAAAGATTGTTTGTTGTGAAATTCAGGCGCGTGATAACACTGACAATTATTCAAAGTTGCGACAATTTCATTCCACAAATGTTTGAGTTTTTGTTACATAAAACCCTGTAATGTAATACATAAAATGCTGGAGATAAGAAGTAATCTTCAAATATTATTTGTAAATTATTGTAAACAGTTGAACCAATAAGACTACAACCATCTTTTACCTTTATTAGGTAATTAAAAATATGGTGGAATTCAAGAAACTAATCAAGCGAATTGAAATACTTTCAATATTTCTCAAGAATAAAACTTATCTTGAAGACGTAATTAGTATATCTAATTAATACATTTTAATTACTTTTAGAACTAAGAATTTATTCCAAGTAGAAGTAAATAAACTAGGTCAATCATAAAGATTATATAAACCTTAAAATTTCATTTTGTAGGAATTTCCCGAACAAGATATGACTCTCGTAGATTACTCTCCGGTGGAATTATAATCATGACATTCCTTGTTGCAAAAGTGTCCTCTGTGGACCATTAACTTCTGAGATAGCATCAAGGATCTACAGAGTGTCAGCCTTTGATGATAAATGTATTAAGTTTAAAGAGATTCCAGAAATTACGTCGTCTCGTAAATGATTAATAGAAACTTTTTCAACAACATTTTGTTTATAATCTTGCGATTAAAAACTTTTCGATAATCCTATTTCATTTTACAACTAAACTCTACGATGCATGTGACGTCATCACATCTGTGATAGCTTCATAAGCCAAATACAAACATATTTATTATCCAAATCTTTTGTTTAGTATATACTGTGTAATAAAGAATGCCTACAGTATACCGTCCTTGGCCGGCGCAGTAACTGGCGACGTAGTGTAACGTCGGCGGATATGTTTCGTTTGACCCCACTCTGGTGATTTACCACCCTTACCCCGAGCCGAAATGGCGTTCCATTTTCTAGAAATTAGGTTGGTCAGACTATTTCTCCACTTTTATTATTTGTTGCTCTTTACACAATTTGCGTGTCAAAAAAATTATTACTTTACAGGATGTTCCTTGTTTTATATCCAGGCTATATTATTACCTATTCTATTGTTTCGTTTTTGTTCTATATATAATAATAGTCAAGTACCTCAACAACCATAACAACGTGCTAAAGAGGATTCTATCCAGACTTTTCATAATTTGTGTTATACTAAATTCCAAGGTACAAAATAGCATTGAAAAGCTGCGCATATAACAATGATTACTTAGGATGTGGCTAAAGGGAAAGATCTTATAAAAAAGCGGGAACTATTTATACCGTTACTGTTCCAAATTAATTAAACAAAATATATACGACCATTCTTTCATGCCACAATAGCAGTTAAATTTAAAAAAATGCATACACATTCTAAATCTTGGAACGGCTTTATTTTTAAGCTCACTTCCAACGTCCTAGATTCTCATCATATAAACAATACGTTCGTCATAGAGGAACGTAAAAACAATTTCTCAACTTCGCATCCAGACGTTCGAGGAAGGAATAAAATGAAATAAAAAAACACTTCGCAAATAATCCAATTTGCTAGCTGTTGAATTTTGTAGTAGAAAACGACAACCAAACTCAGCAAAGTTTTAATCGAAATTAAAATGTACTTTTTAATTTTTATTGTTGTTTTTAGGCAATAAGTTACATAAATTTAGCCTTAATAACCTATTACATTTTTTAGGAAATAGAACTTGTTGAATATGATTGATTTTTAGGGTTCCGTTCACATAGAAAAAAAACGGAACCCTTATAGGATTACTTTGTTGTCCGTCCGTCCGACTGTCAAGATTCTTTTTTTGTAATTAATTAAAATCAATAATGGCGTCATCCTTAACTTAGGACACGCTCCGAGTCCCTTAGTAAGGACGTATAGTGTTCTGATTATAAATGATGCAATTGCAAATAGTAGTTACCTGATTTGCACTTGGACCACAGCAATATCTTATTAAATTTCTTCATTTAAATGTACTTAATTTATCTTAAAAGTAAACAGAGAGCAGTAATAAAACCAATTCCAGTACAAACAAAAGCGCTTAGATGGGATGCGACCGAAACGAAGCTGCGAAACTTTTATTCAAGAAGTCCTCAGAGTTCGCAAGCAAAAGAAAGCCGCAGACTGAACTCAAAAGAACTGTTTGTAATGCACAGAGATATTATAAAGAAATCCCGTTTTCTCTGTCGTCACTTCGTATAGTGATAGTAGTGGTTTTTCTAGTAGAGAATATTTAAGAAATACTTTTTCGCACAATAGAAAAATTGTCTTTTAGCTTCTTTAATATTAAGATAGTTTAATAGAAAACACGTATGTGACAAAGTGGGAGATTGTCGTTGTAGAGTGTGGTAGGTTTAATAATAGATGGATGGAATGGGTAAAGAAATTGTAAAGTAAAATGATACATCGATTGGGAATAAAACATCATGAAAAATTTTGAAAAAAAAAATTGTAAGCAAAATGATTTTTTTTAATTATTTTTTTAATTTTTTTCGATATAAAAATCGTTTATTTCGGAGCTACAGAGTAATAATTCTTGTAATCTCAGTCTGAGTAATAGAGCAGCTGAGTCACGGTCTAGTACGAAAACCAGTTGGAAGTTTTTATGAATCAATATTAACAGTTTTGTTATGATTGCTATCACGTTTGTGTAATCAAAACGGATTCGCCTAATTAAACATCATCTATTAATTTCATCCAAACCTGGTTGAACAGGTTTTTAAAATTCGAATGTTGCTTTTTGTTTTAGCAAAAAAAAAATATTTTGATTCAAGACCATTTTTTTAAAACTTAAAAGTAAAATAATGTCTGAATATACAATTACCAGTATTATATTGTTGTCGAGACAGATGGCAAAAGAGAAAAAAACCATATGAAAGAAAGAGTTTTTATAATAAACTTTATTGTTTTGTTCATACGGATCTACAATTTCATCCAGGTGCTTTGAAGGACTATAGGTTAAATAAAAATTCGTTGTCGTAATACGTAATGTAGATTTTTTTTACTGTCATTTTTTATGCTGTCTCTATTAGGAACATTATTACAAAGTGCAAAAAGAAAATAAATATAATATTATATATTACATGGCAAAAATATTTTAGTTAAGAAAAATTCTTACAATGTTCTGTTATTAAAAATTGTTCGAACGACGCAATATTGCCAATAAAATGCATCTAAGCCAATGTTTAGAGGGTAAATAAATTTGGTGTTAATAAAATAACATTCTTAAAAACAACTTTAAGCGTCAGCCTAATGGTTAAGGGCACGGATTTTTTGATCACGAGGTCGGGGGTTCGAATCCCGCTATTCGACTATTGTCGTAAACCATATCCTAGCACAAGCCTAGAATTTAATTGGAATGGTAAAAGAAATATTAGTAAATTTATAAAAAAATCTGCTAATATTTTATTAAAAAAATAAAACTTTTAATCATTTTTCAATGGTTATTTAATTTCAAATTTAACGATTTTTTTTTTACTTTTTAATACATTGGAAATTCAAAGGAATAAAATGGATAAAACATTTATTAAATAAAACTAAAAAAATAGGTGTATATTAAGAATTTATCTAACTTTCTATGTAAAAAATCTGTTGCAATGTAAAACTAAAAGGTTACACTTCATAGTTGTACTGCAGTTAACACAAACTCGGATTAGCTGGACAATGCTACTTTTAAGAGCGCGTTTCTAAAAAATTGTGCGACTTATGTGATTTATTCGCTCTAAGTAAGTCAATGTTCTTACAAAGATGCAGAAGTACAATATTAAGTAAAATCAGCAAATGAAATTAAAATTAAAAAAAAATCTTTATTGAGAAAAAAAAAACATTTTCACAAAAATTTTGTGGGCTCTGTCTCCTGAACTAGTAAATACTGTGTTTCAGACAGCACCTTCTCTTATCTATTGCCTAAAGTTTATATAGATTCTTAACATAACATATATGTAATGCCTATTTGGTAAATAAATAAAAATTGTGAGACATTTTCGAATATATATTTAAGAAGACTTAATGAATGTATCGAGACAATATGATTTTTTTTTTCGTATATACTTAGCAATATATATAGAGGCAGTCAAAAGGTTACTTTAAAAGTATTTCCTGTAGTAAGCAACAATTTTAAAATGTAAACACAAAAATGTCTATTCCACGCAAGCCACGTAGTTCGCCGCTCATTTACTTACAGGCTTTTACTAAAATTAGGATTAGTGCAGAGCTCTTTATACGGGAGAGTATTTCATTTTGCAAAAGCTGTTTCCATGTTGTTAAAGCTTTTTGGTGAAGTGCCCTTTTAGTTTCATTTGGATAAGCGATGTTAACCGATTATGTAACGTAAATTAAATTAGGGAATGGTGAAACCTCTTATATACACAATTAATTTGTTTTAATAGTTTTCAAACATTATTAGCAATTTATATGACCAACATTTTTACAAGACTTATTTAAATAGTGTACTTAATGTTTTTGAATGTATTTGTATGATAATATTAGATATTAGAAAGAATTATAGAGTACTCTGTCCACAGCGATATTTCCAAACAGTTATGATTTAAAGGCCGGCAACGCATCTGCATTCTTTGGTATTGTAGATGACCAAACATGAAGCAAGATTTTACGATTCGATGTCTGACAATGATACCATTTGAAATAATCATACAACTAACACTAACATGGGTTTAATTACAAAAATGCGATTGTATAAAAATAATCTAGTTGGTTTATTTAATAAGGTTTAATTTTTTTTTATTCTAGTAAAGTTATTTGGATCATAAACATTCGAAACGAAAAGAAAATACGTCAACTTTAAAAGTAAAACTTCTTCAAATTAGCAGTAATAATGTTTTAGCACAGGGACAATGGTCCGTATTTTTCACTGATTAGTCCAAAGACAAATTGGTTAAGATAATGTAACTTGAAGTTGTACTTTACTTCCTAATTCGTCTTGATTTACGACTTTGTTAGAGAAATTCAGATAAGAAAAGGAACTTCGGTGAAAATGGAAATTTTCCTGGGGCTAATAAATATAAAACTGGCATAAAATAGTTTTGACATTTTATTTTATTTTATACTACGCTTGAATTATTATATAAAGGATGAAATTAAAAATAAGTAAAAATCACTAGCGATCGTAGCTCTTATCGTAGGTTTTTTTTATACCAAAATTTCTGTATAAAACATATCGTTATCACTTTCATTATCTGTGCCAAACAAAGATAACAATATACTTTTTAAGTAATGAGATTTTGGTCTCAGACACCCACGCTTTTTTCAATTTTATAGACATGTTCTATTAGTTACCAAACTATAAATATTTTTATCTAGCTTTATGTTTCACTAATGACAAATAAATATAGGGTAAAACACTTTTGGTAATAATAGTTTGAAAATAAAAGGCCAATTAAATGTAGGAAAGTTACAATGGAACGTTTAGTCACAATTTCGGTGGCCGCTTTCTCCGCCTAATTAAAAGCTATTCGTTGGCTAAACGGGTCATACATCAACGTCGGAGGAGGGACGAATTGCAAATTAGGATAACCTAAAAAGGACGAATGTTCCAACATTTCTTTGCATGATAACAAGTAAGACAAATAGGTTAGAAAAGAACCTTAAATTTATTTATGGCCGCGAAAATTGAACTTATTTTTCAATAGTACCTAAATTATCAAGGAACAATTCTCAAATAGACGCAAATAATTCGCTAACAGGGTTTTTTTTCAATAATTTAATAGCATATCCTTAAAAAGGATCATCGCATTTTAATAAATTAATCAAACGTAACTACTTTTATTTAGTAACGAAATTTATTAAGTTCTATATTAATTATTTTTCTGAGAGGATTAAAGGTAATCATGTGGGCTTTTCTGTGGCTGGTTAAATTAATTAAAAGTTATTTGTAATCAACGTATGTAAAAAAAAATTAAAATATTTTTTATACAAATTTCAGTTAAGTATGTCTTTATAAATTAACACAAAATAATGAGTAATCGACGTTTTGTTAATCTGGTTGGGATAATTAAAAATTAATTTCGTAGCAATTAAGGCCAAGGCTATCAAAATGGCCTAAAAATAGGTTAAATGATCGTGATGAGATGAGATTTTTTTTAGATTAATTATCCACAAGACAAATATCCACAGACAATATTTTCGAATTAAAAATGTTATTTATCTCTAATCTAATCTTTATTCATTTGGAAAACGTAAGAAAATTAAAGTGCAGAAAATTCTCATAAAGTTGTAAAGACATAATAAACTCTATAAATTGTCGGTTTAATTTTTTAAGTAAAAACCGAATGAATTTAAACGTTCAAAAAAGTGCAAACGGCAAGTGTACACAAAGTGCGCTTTAAAGCCTGGATTGTAGTCCTCAAAGTGACGTGAAAAGACTTCGCCTCCACAGCTTTGCATTGCAGACACCCTTCTGACTATTCACTTTGTATTACAGTTCTGACAACCATTCTATTGCCTCTAACCGCTTTGATACGATGTGATTGATAAACGTTTAACTAAGTTTAAATATATATACAAAATTAATTAATATTTTAATTTGTAATAAGGCTAAATTATAAAACGAATTTGGTATAGCTTATACAGTAAGTAAGTGAAGCCAACCAATCCGCACTAGGTCTAGTCACCCCTAACACAGGGTAGACTCCGAGCTCCTCGGGACGTATAGTGAGCTGATGATGGTGATATATAATTTAAATCATTCACAATCAAATGATTCATATTTTTAGTGAAATAACGAAGTCAAATTATTTATATTTATTTTTATAACACCACAGTAATACAACGCATAAAATTACGCTGACATTTCGAGCGGCACAATTTTAATGAAAAGATTTTTCGAAGCGATTATATTAAGCTTCTATTTTTTAAACTGAACCGCAAAGTCAGAAGCAGCCAACGTTCAAAAGCATTGATAAAAGTCCTTAGTGAGATGAAAAGACTGTCGCCCCACCTCGCGGCCGCACGAACTTCCGAAAACTCAAACAATTATTCCTAAAGCCTACCGCCTGACGTTTTAAATACCGCTTATTTGAACTATGCAAGACTTTAAATCAAATTAGAGCCGTGGCGCATTTTATTTTCAGTATTGAATTAAAATTATGACTTAATTTTATGCGCACATTAAAAAAAATACATTTTATTAAAAAAAAAAATCAGACTTGTTCCTTACGTTGTTATTTATAAAATCCATCCATTGAATTCATATAAGTCAAGATCATATTAAGCTTTCGCACACATTATACCGCGCTGAAGACTTTCTAACGGTTCTCCCAAGGGAAATTCTGTCATAACCTATACAATTGGACGTATCTTTAGTTATATTTCTAACATTAAATAAATAAGACTTTATTGCATGTTTGAGTATATCATATTTGATAAAAAATAACAGGTTAGGGACGGTTCAACCAATACAAATCAGTTATTGTCCTGCAATCTCACCTTATCTTTCAGAATATCATTGTCTATAAGAATTCATCATTATATAATTTACAAATAATTGCTGGATTATAAAAAAAAACATTGTAAAATGTACTATACAATACGAAAACAACGTTGTATTCTATTCAAAAAAGAAATTCCAATCTATAATGCGACCCTTTCACAAAGTACAAAACTTTACTATAAAAATATTAGACAATTTATGTTCAACAAAAGTGGAGCATACTAGAGACGTCGTTAAAGGGTTAGAGTTATAAATCACCAGGGGGGTCAACCGCGCACCGACGTCACCCACTGCGTCAATAATGCCGGTCAAGGACGGCATAGCATAGCCACTCTAAGTTTCTAATTATATCGACGTTTCATTATACTGAACTACCAAACATAGCTGTATAGGTTAAACTCACGTCAATATTTAAGTAGTGATAAAAACAAGACATTCAAATATACACATATTTGACTAACGAAACATAAAGTACAGATCATAGAACAACTATCACACTCATAGACGATTAGTGGTCACTAAGGGATCTGATTAGTGTTGATTTAATATTAAGGGTTTTCAATTTACCAATAAAACCGACTCTTTATATTGTGGTGGGTTAGGTGGAGGTTACTATTTCATTTATGGGATTTATTTTAGGAAGAGTGTAACATGCTACCAAATTTTTTGTGCATAATAGTATAATGTAGTAAAAGATAAAACTGCGGCGTTAAGTGCGCAGTTCGTCAGTCCGTTGTCTATCTTGTCAACATACGTTCGTTAGGGATTGTACTCTCCAATACCGGTATGTCGTTCCGTTTAGTTTATGTCCGACAGTGTTCCAGTAGACCTCTCGTCATGTTGCGCAAGAGGAACATCGTAAGGCTTTATTAGGTGTAAGTGCTACATGCACACATAGAAATGCGCAGAGGCAATTTGTTACAAAGTTACGCACAAGAAAATACTTTATTACGGACATTTTTATTTAGTATCGTAGATAATTTTAACTAGTTGTCTCCCGCGATTTCGTCCGCGCGGGATTATAAAATAGATAGGAGCCGATTCTCAGATCTACTGAATATGCCTATAAAATTTCATAAAAATCGGTCAACCCGTTTCAGAGGAGTATGGTAACTAACATTGTGACACGAAAATTTATTAAGATAAAATATGTTTCTAGAATAATAATTTAGCGGAACTTTCTTTCAAGAACATCATGTTTCATATTTATAAATCAATCAAGATACTTCTAATTTTGTAGCTAATTATATCGAAAATACAAGAAACATGTTTCTAAAATAAAGTCATGCTTCCTTCTGATACGCGGTTCATTAGCCTCTTAACATTTTTTACGATATTGACATAATATCTTTAGATACGGATAAGAACATAATAGCAAAACACATGGGCTCCGTGTAACAAGAAACAAGAAGATTGATGTTAGTCTTGTGAAGCAAGTTGTACGTGTTTTTCTAACCTTGTAACTTCCAACCATGCTGAACGAATGATCAAATGATGTACGTATGATGGATTTATGTTACTTTGTACCGTTTTTAATAATATTAATCAAGTAGTGTTTAAGAGTTGTTCATATTTCCTTGTAAATATCGAAGCAAGGCTGTGAGTGAATTTTTGTAACTTAAGGGTATGCATTCGCCCGACTAACATGTGGGTTATAATATAGCATTTATTTTCATATTTTTGTTTTAAAAAAATCTATCAAATATAAAAAAAATATTAATTTAAATAGTGCGAAAGGAAAAGAACTTGATATTATTGGGACTCTATTAGAAATTTCTTGTGAAATAAATTGCATTACAGCGTCAATTCAATCCAAAGGCAGAGGGTCCTAATTGGTAAAGAGGTTTCTATTAAGACATCGGCCCGCCATTAATTTTTCACGTCGTTTCAGACTCTATTTCCTTGTTAACGCACCACAGCTTTGGGTTATTGCAAACAAAGATTTCCGATAAATATGGCAAAAAATAAACACCTAAATGGTTTTATAATAAAAATACGACAATATTTTGATATTATTTTTAATGGCAACCCTACCTTTAAAGGATGTAATCCAAAGCTTTTACCTGCTTACACTCGAGATTGCCAAGTTGATGACTTAGCTTTCTTAGACACTATTGCGCAGTAACGAAGACGGAGGTGCGCTAAAACCAACCACTGATATTTTATGTGAGTTTGTACTGGGGTTTGCAGCATGTTAGTTTGTTAAAAATTCATATAACAAATAGTATTAGGTCTTCCACAAAACATGTCAGAATAGTTTTTTTTATGGGAAAATGCCAACTTGTTTAACAAGACGTTTGCTTGTGCTATTCATTCTATATAAGAAAGCGGTAAGTTCTCTAAAAAACATTTTCAAATGTGTTTAGTAAAAACTGGACAAGAATTTATTATACCACATAAAGATCCTTGAATGGTTTAATCCTAAAAAAGGATATATACACAATAACGTCCGTTGTAATAATTACGTAATATTTCTATGGTTTGGAAAACCGTCGTAAAACGTAACGTAAAATAAGGAGGAACAAACAATTACCCTCGCAATTAAAGCCAACTTAAAAGTAGAAAACCGTTTCGGTCTGTTTGTAAACTATTATTCAATTTGTTGAGCTAATGTCTGGACGCGGTTCGTGGACGCTGGCCAACGTCTAGTCCTACGTGACTTTATCTACGTAGCCGTTCTAATATTATTTGCATTTAAAGTTCATGAACTGAACATTTTCCTTGAATTTTCTTGTTTATAGAAAAGAAAATTTGTTTTTAAGTTTTTGTCGTTGTCTTAGAAATTCTTTTAGTCTTTAGTCTTCGTTTCTCGTACTTTATCTTTTTTATCGTGGAAAGTTATCTTTAATTGTTGTTAATTAACGTTATTAAAAGGACATTCACTCACCTGATTTTGAGACTCTGTACCGCAATCCCCGCCCGCCTTTTTGACATCGATTATACGTCCCGAGTTCTCCATAGTTGTTGTTGACACGACTGTAATCCGCTAGGTGGCGGTTGCCATCAAGATGATTCGGCAGGGACCTGTTCCATCCCATGACGTCACCCACCACGGACCCACATACTGAAGACTCGGTTTGACTTTTAGCGTCGCCATTGCAGAGATCTCCGCTAGACCTTGCCCGTCGGCCCTTGAGACCTTTAGACGAGTGCTGGCTGATGTTGGAGCCCATAGCGTGGCGGGACCTCAAGTCGGCCCCGCCGGCATCATAGCGCCACGGTTTTGTCTCGCTATCACTAACTCTTCTACTCTGGTTTTGATCTGAAAAAAAAACACCACTAATTAAACAAAAGAAAAAAAGATAATCGAAGATAAAAGTAGCTTTAAAATACGTTCCTCAATAAACCTGTTGATTTTAAGTTTTCCAATATTAGACTTTAAAAAATTGTTTCCAAATGTGTCAATACTTTAATATATATATTTACCTATATATCAACTGAATCTTGTAAGCATATAACTTTGCAGTAAGAAATATAAAAACGTATCTCTTTGGCGTGAAGCACGAGTAGGCTGGCGCAGGTATCTCGCCCTGCTTATAATGCTGTGTACATATTCATAAAAATTCACGGGACGTGAATACGAAAGCGCAACCCACTTATTGAAATCTTCTATGAGAAAATACTTATATTTTTTCTGTGCCAGTCAACACTTTCCTAGAAATATATTGAAGAGAACTTCTTGAGTAATAATTTTGGTAAAATTCATGTTAAATATGATGTAACATCTTGATATCGGAACTAAATGAAAGTATGCGGACGGTGCCCGGTCACTTCAATATTTCGACGAATCGAGGAACCACTTGCTCGTTTGCCATCTAATAATATAATTAATATGCGTATTTTTTTTTAAGAAATCAATAAAACTTGGAAACATTATTAGAGATTTAGAAATGGCCTTCAACTTTTTAAAGACAGAGGGGAATTTCCGTTAGGCCGTTCAGCGTACTGACCACACAAACACCCAACTCATCAAGTATGATAATAATATCGTACGAATAATTAAATTTAAAAAGTTCCTTGTTCATAGTTATTCATGAAATGTGGCGGGCTAACCAAGTGGTAATTGATTTTTGGTTTAATCAGGCCCAGGTTCATTAGCGTTGCAACCGCAATGTGTGTCGTTACACTGGATTCCACTTACGGCTTACATCAAACGACCGCTTGATAAACAGAATGATTAAAGCTAACCGAAGTTAACCTTATTTTCAAATTGTTACGATCTTTTGTTCTGCACCAAATAATGAATTTTCATTGTCAAAAAACTGGTACAAAACATGTAAATTTTTGAAAAACAATCATGAAATCCGTTGTCCGAAATAGAAGTTGAATGCATGCCGAATAAAAACCTACTTTTTTAGTCGGTTTAAAAACAGGAACTTTCGCAAATGACGACAATTATTATGAGCATTGTTGGCAAAATGTCTAGCGTTCGAAGAAACGACAAGATACTTTAAAATGCAAGCATTCTCAATTCTATTTATTTATGAAAGAATAAAAAAAAACTCCATCATTGGCAAAGGCATTGTGCTATAGACAATGCCGCCGCAGTATGCGATGCATTGTTAATGCGTTATACAATAGAACTTCCTTCCCGTTTCCGACCTTATTTCTTATATTGGTTATTGCAAAAAAAAGAGTCAAATAAGAAGCATAGATTTGCTCAAACAAATCGGTATAGCTACAGATAGTTTTCTGATTAAATTTGATAATTGCAACAATATCAAACTAATATCTAACTGAACTAACTAAAATTATAAATGAGAATGTTTGGATGGATGCATAGATGGCTGCATGGATCTCGATGAAATTTGGCACACATATAGAACATAGTTTGGAAGAACACATAGGCTACTTATTAACTTTTTCTTTTAATTACGGGTGGACGGAGTCGCGGGCGACAGCTAGTAATCAATAACATAACAAATTGTAAAGAAGAGTATAGAACACTAATATTAACTGTACTAAAAAAATAGATAAAAGAAATTGGAATACGCAAGGGTACGTTTAAAACGTTCTAGAACATTAGTAACGTGTCACCACACACCGTTAATGTCCCCTGACATTAGTGCTCACCACATCGTTGGCATAAATTTAAATTTCAATAAATCGAGATATTTCTGAGAAAATCATTATTATCAACCTGCTCTTGTACGTACGGAGAGTCGGCACAGCATTTATTACTCCTCCATACATCTCTACCAACAGTCATATCCGAATCCTTGTTCACACAATTCATCCACATTTTCTTTGGTCTTTCTCTACTTTTGTAGCTATCGACATTCAATCACATTATTTCTGAGACAAATACAGGTTCTTTACGCGAACACCTTTTTTATCATAATTCTGGATGCGAAATTTAATAAAAAAACATACCATGGTTTACTCTTACCAATAAATCAGCTTCAAAACTGCATAAAAACTTATTTCTCCACCTAAGATTTATTTTCGCTAGGGACCGACAAAACTTAAAACACTGGTTGGGCCGATAAATGTGTCTGGGAGTGTATTACCGTTTAAAATAACTGTCTCTAAAATATTTTTAGGTATTAAATAATCTAGAAGCTTTCTATCAACGTACTTGATTAAACTGTTCACTAAATCTATGTAAAAATATAGCATGGAGTACAGTACTAGTTCATTAGTATTGCAGACCGCAAGACTTAACAGACAGTTGGTCCCACCAACCTCTGTCACATGTCAGGCACAATGCAGACTAATTTCCATGTGGTTGTGGCTTGAGGGAATTTCTTGCTCATCTATGTTACACTATAAATCTATATATGTACTTCGAAAGCATACATTAATCCTATTTTGCTATAAAAAATTGGAATGAGAAGATTAGAAATCTAAAAATTAAAACGGTTTATGTTTTGTTTAAAATATACACCGTATAATATGTGTTTATATTTTAGTTTGGCTATATTGTATAATAAAGCCTATTAGATTAAGATATAATTATCTCGCAGCATAATTAAAGCGAAGCTTCAAGCACAAATTGTAATCCTTAACGAGCGTAACTACGCACAGGAAAACTAATTTATATGTTTAACAATAGCTTACATAGGAGGTAATAGTGAAGTAACATATACACCGTATCCCAAGATGTTGTAAACTAAGATTATAATATAAGAATGCGTATAAAGGGTATCGTACGAAAAGCTTAATGTTTTAATTTTGTCAAATTTTCAATGTAAAAAATCCATAAAAAAATTAATATTTTTATGGAATACTATATGTCGCACGCGACTCCATTCGCGCGGAATTTAAAAAAAAGTTAATAATGACCAATGTGTTCTTCCATACTATGTTCTACATCGATGCCAAATTTCAGCGAGATCCGTGCAGCTGTTCCGGAGATACCTTCAAACAAACATCCATCCTTACATCCATCCATCCATCTAAACATTCTCCATAAGGATTGATGAGGATCGAAGAACTGAAAAATTGTATTGTGTATTTATATTTTTGCACTCATTGCAAGAAAAGAATTCTTGCACTACATCAATTCGTGTTTAGCTCCGACTTAAAATTCACTTCGAACCGCGTTCAAGATGTAAACAACACTACAATTCTTGCCATTCAATGAGGAATTTCAGACTGCAAGGAAAGCTTTAAGCGAACCATTTGTATTCAGATGCGACGTTTCAAAATATCTTCGGCACATCATTTGAAATTACAATCAGACTGCCGTATAGTTTACGCTCAGGGTAAAGATTCTATGAAGCTTTAAATTTTACATTGTCTTTTAAGGCTAACGATTTATTTACAGTGAAGACTTCATTCAAAATATCTATGTAATATGTTAGTCGAATAATATCTATGTTTGTTAATTTTAATTATCAAATCAGCAATTATTCGCTTTCTTAATTAATTTCAAATCGATATAACTGTTTAGTATACATACTTTCCAAGTTAGTACGGCATACGGCTTAGTTCTATCAAAGAGTTTTAAAGTTGGTGACTGTCAGATACTTAAGGCTTTGAAGTCTTTGAAAGTACTTATAAAGTGAACCGACTAGTATAATTTTCCTTCCTTAACATTAGGAACGCTTTAACAGACATGTGGGAGGATCGTTTACTACGATTTTTTCCGCGCTTTATTTTTATTCGCAGTTGGAAATTCTGCAAGGGACTGTGCATCTGCAGTAAAATATCGGGTATTTTATAATAAACGCGACCCTTTTTTTTCCAGAGAGGAAAGCTTTATGCATACTCCGCGCCCCGGGGGGGACGCGGTAGTTATGTTGGATTCTCCTCCATAGCGGAGGCATACCCACTAAACCTCTCTGTTCCTCCAACGCATCGGGACGGGACCAGGGGCACGCTTTCGCTCTCGTCCGCGACCATAATAAACGCGACCCTACGGAGATATGAAAACTATTTCACTTGCTTTTATCATTTTATTACATTTATTTACACCAATATGCTAACGTAAGTACTGAGATGACAGTATTCCTACCAGTTAAAACTATAATTAAAAGTCAATGGATAATGGAATTGTAAAGGCTGAAGCCGTATGGTTTCTGCGACTTATATCTTACCTATTGCTAAGTTACCTAGCGGTGATATTTTTTTTTAAATATTAATAGTTTTTTTTTTTGTAAATTCACTAATATTTCTTGTACCATTATAATTAAGCTCTAGGCTTGTGGTAGGATATGGTTTACGACAATAGCCGAATGTCGGGATTTGAACTCCCGACCTCGTGATCGGTAATCCGTACCCTTAACCATTAGGCTATTGACGCTTATCTCTACACATGAGTAATAATTTTTTCCTAGTTTGTTTTATTATATTTATAATATTAAAATTTCTAATAATAATAAGAATTTAATAAAATGAATATTACGGAAACGTGTATATAAAAATAATTCAGAATAACAGTTTAATGTTTTCGAGTATTTTAAAAAGTTAGCGTTAAAGTAATAAAGTGGGGGTAGGTAATAAACTTTCCGTAGCTAGAGTAGAGCGCTGTACTTAAACTGGAGTGCTCTCATGCAGTAGGACCGATCGTAACAAGAGCACGGCCCGATATTAATACCACGAGCTTCCAAACTACCCTCGTTGTCAAATGATGCACGGTATTCAATAAAAGTACAAACTATATCTCTATTAGCCGAACTGTTATACTATCGGTACAATGGAAATCATCCCAAATAACTTTTTGAAACAATTCCCAGAACTGAATTCCTTTATCGTTCAATACGGCTGAGCTCTAAATTCCATCTTCTGGATGGTTGGGATTCCACACAGTACGGCTTTCGCGCAATTACCCATCGTCAAGACAATTGCTTTACTCATAACCTTATAGATAATAATTAAAGTAAAATTTCCGGCTAGATATTTTTTAATGTATTTGATTGTTGTTGCGCATTTGGCAAACGACCAAAATGCCACGAAATATCTCGTGAGTTTATTATGTAATATGCAGGAATTCATCAACAGTAAATGTCTGTTTACCCGTCTCCCGAGATCTGTGTGATTGCTCAAACAAATACAGTAAAAGAAACGGTTATGACACAGTAAATTGAAACCGGAGCGGCGCGCGCCACCCACAAACAAATGATTTGAGCGCTACCAACTTAATTGTTTTTGAGAGATTTCATTGTGACCTTCCTCGAAAAGGTCAAACATCACTAACGAAATTTATTTTCCAATGATCGGATTGCAACTTATATGGTAAAATGCTATCTGTACCACCAAAAAAGAAAAATAATTGAATATCGTACATATAAATAAAGATAAATGTTTGTTTCTTGGTTTTATACAAATTCTTAACTCAATATTGCTAATAGTATCCAGAACATATCGCGGCATAGATTTGGCGGCTATTTGGCATAGATGAAGAACAGTCTGAAAGAACATAGGCTTCTAGTTATTTTTTTTATTCTACAGACAGTAAAAGTATAAAGAAAATTAATAATGAATTCACACACACACACATTTTATGGACAGTTTTAGATGAAAATTGGCATAAAATGAAAATCCTCTTAACAAAATACCGCAACGTTTAATGTTCAGTTAATTCCAACAATTTAACCGAACATAACAATAACAATATTTGAAAATTAGATAAGATACCGCAAACCTCAAGTTGCCGGAATCAAATTTCAATGAAGGAGGCGAACCCTTAACTGCGCAAAGGATTAAAAGCATTCCAAGAAATCCATTCCTCCGAAGCCCCGCTCTGCATCACTTTCGTTTAATGGAAGTCGTAAAGTAAATTCAATCGAAAAGTACGACGCAGTGGTGCGTACAGACGGAATTTTTAAAACGTTAAAAGCCTACCATAGACCATAGAAATGAGATGAATCTAAACTATTTGGATTCAATGCAAAAAAAAATCATCCAGTACACCATTTCATGAACATATAAAAGTCACAGATCATTTTATGCGATTATTTCCTATATCTTTTGAAGTTCTTGGATATTTCCACTACGTTTTTCCGATTACAATGTACTAATGAGAACGTGCTCCTTTACACTCTTTGTGTTCTTCTATGATGTTTTAAAACGCTATCGTGATTTCCACACATTTGTTCGGCTCTTATCCATGGGTCCAATATTTCGATAATTTCCAAGAAAAACAGTGTGCTTCTTTAAATCGCAATATTAAGAACATTTACAAGAACTTAAAGACTTGAATATGTCATCTTATTCTTATGTTATTCATTAACAAAGCATGTGCCATGGTTTCTTGATATCACAAGCTATAAAATACTTCTAAGTATAAAGAAAATTTGAATTGGTGTACTATAAATAACAACTAAGTTAATCTTAATGTAGATATAAAAGCAATTACACGAATCACAATTTAAGAATATACAACAGATTACGTAAAAGTTTGCTATGGCTATATACTACCTATGTACATTTTTATTGAACACTCATAGTACGAATAGCATTCGATATTGATACTTCGCACGCTTCCGACAGAAAAATATGATTTATTGAATCCTTTGACGATACTTTTATTGAACAACTTTTAGTTCAATGTAATGAGAAATATGCATTTAACTACTACATAAAGAAGGTACTGAATTTTACATATCTATCTTGTAAAACAATTAGTAAACATCCAAGTGTGTGCACACTATCAAAACATCTCACGTTTTCTTTAATCCCTTACAAGGCAGAGATCTTAACAGCTTCCGTGTGTGCCAGCCTTATCTGTAAGATTGTCAGATTATGACGATTTTAGTTGTTTAGCATTTTAAAACAAATTCCTTAAGGATATTATCAGTACATTTGTTAGTGAATTTCATACGGTACACATTGCTTTTTGAATTTTATGCAGTGACTAGCTGTCCCCTGCGACTCTGTCCGCGCGGAATTACAAAAAACTTAATTAGTAACCTATGTGTTCTTCCAGGCTTTTTTCTACAACTATGGCAAATTTTAGCGAGACATTGCAGCCGTTCTGGAGAAAACTTTAAAGAAACATCTATCCATGTAAACATTCGCATTTATAATATTAGTAAGAATTAAAAATTAAATATGCATTCGTATGATATTGACCGTACATATTATACTTAGGGCTGATAAGCGCATAATTCAATTATTGTCAACCATGAGTACGTCTAGCTTGTAGATTTAAAGGGATTTATTCTTAAAAGGCCATTGTATACTTTTAATATTAAATCTTAGTATCAGGGTAAGTATATTTCTATAAAATATATCCAGAGTCGTTAATTTTTTATCATTGATTCTACTATTAGTAAAGAAGAGCAATTTGAGGATAACATTTTCCTTGTTCTCTCTACAATAGTTACCTTGTAAAGATAAAAAAATACGTTTTTCCGATAGTATCTATGAAAATGGACTTTTTCAACATCAAACCTTTTTTTGCAACCCAATTTTTTTTTCTTTAATTGAAAATATTAGCAATTTTTTTTTAATTTACTAATATTTCTTTTACCATTCCAACTAAGCTCTAGGGTTTGTGCTAGGATATGGTTTACGACAATAGTCGAATGGCGGGATTCGAACCCCCGACCTCGTGATCGGAAATCCGTACCCTTAACCATTAGGCTATTGACGCTTGATAAATTATGATTGATGTAACTACAGAATGTCGCTGATTCGTTAAAATTATAATATTTGTTATAAATATAAAATAATATTATGATAATATATGTACCAGTTTATTAAATACGACAAATGCCAATCATTATTCTTTATTTTGTTTAACTCCCTGGTACAATTTTTCTTCAAGTGTTATGCCAAGAAAAGGTGGAAATATCCTTTGACTATTCATAGTTTCGAAGGATAAAAAAAAGTCAAATTACTTTCCTTTGTATAAATATTGAACTGTTAAATGTGATGTTTCAATTATCATACATCCTTGAAATCAAAAAGAAGAACAACAACGAAGAAGAAATAGTGATGTAGCTAAAAAAATAATTCTTCCTACTTTGAATCGAATATCTAAGAGTTAGACCAAATATGTTGCTCTTTTATGAGCGACAAATCATTCACCGAAATAGTGCAGGTTCATACATTTTCGTGGGTCTAATAGTCGATGCATTTCAATCGAAATAAATTGAAAGTTAGTTGCCGTCCCTGAGATATTGCACCAAAAGTTTTTGACTGCATAATGTTTACTAGTACATAAATACGAACACTGCAAAATTATACAGCTGTTACGCTATGCCAAAACTTTTTAACATTCACACCCGTCGACAGAAATTCGTAATAAGTTAAACATTTTAAATATAAACTGATACAAATAAATACCAGTTTTTAAAACTCAAAATCAAACTTAATCACAATATCGACTTACATTTTATTTATCGTTATTAAATAACGATATCAGATGACATTTTCAAATGAACTTTAGGAATTAAAAAAAATAATCACGTGGTCTATTATTGAATTGAATTGAAAAGTTTTTAAGCTATATTATTAACAAATGTCTCAGGTAAGTTTATATGGTTGTTTTAAGTTTTATTACTCCTGGCCTTGGACTAGTTTCGCACGAATTGTTTTTAGAAGCAAACCGACTATACAATGAGATAAAAGATCTCACGATTTCTTCTAATGTAATTGAGTCCGAATGTACAATGAATTGGGTAAGTGCCGCAGGATAATGTCTTTTGTCGTATTGTATGAGATATATCTTATTAAATGTAACAGAACATAGTAAGTACTATGTTAAATATTGTTAAACTACATTTAATATGTTTTTTAAAACATATAAGGTACATAAATGACAGTTCGTGATACATATAGGTATTTAATATTTTTAAATTGCCACTTTGCTTTGCGTTTTTTTTAGCTGACTTCAAAAAGAAGGAAGTTATCAATTCGTCTGTATTTCTTTTATGTATGGTTAGAGCGTAACTCCGCCCCTGGTGCTCCGATTTTGAACATTTTTTTTTTGATCGAGAGGTTTTGCGGGCAAGTGGGTCCCATTTTAACAAATCATCTTGTTTCGGACCCATCGACCTAAAACTTCCGTTTAGTAACTATTCGATGAGTATTCAGATTTTAGTTCCGTATGCGAGATTATATTAATCGTCGACATTAATTCTTGGCACTGACATAAAGTCATTATTAACTTTAATGCTTCTGCTGAGTGCTTTGCCAAGGCCGTTACGAATAGGTCTGCATTTTAACAATAATAAAAAAATCATTATTATTAAAGAATACAATTAAAAAATGATGGACGGTCCAATCGTATAGAAATTTATTTTAATTTTTATACGAGCAAAATTATGGAAAACAATATTCAGACCGATGAAATTTTACCGACCAAATTTTTATAATAGTATTTAGATATAGGTATGCAACGAATGTGATGTTTTAGAAACTTTTTACATTAAATGTAATGTTTTTTTTAAGTGTTTGTAATATTAATAGCGTAATCTTTTCATCAAACACCGTATAACCTGTTATTTTCTTAACCGTGTAACGGAAACGACACGAATCTCGATGACCAAGTTGTTTCCGGTCGATTTGATGCACTAGCCTTGCAGAATGTCACGGCTCTTTGAATTTTTCACCGTCATTTACCACGGTAACATTTTACTAGATTTGTACGAAAATTAAATATCAGCAAAAAATGACAATAATCTTGGATTAACCAGAATCTGTCTCTATCTCTGGGTGGTGGGGTCAGCTTTCCCAATCCACCAATCCATCCAATCTTATGGATTAACCAGAATATAGTAGGTAAATAGATAGATAGAAGTTAATAAAATACTTAATAAGTAGCCTATGTGTTCTTTCAGATTATGTTCTACACTTATCTTCTAATAAACAACCCTACATCTAAACTTTATAATATTAGTAATAAGTAAGATATAAGATGATAATGCTTTTCGTTGTTAATTAAGTATGTTCATATTTGTATCTCTTTCAATGTTAGGTTTCTTGCCCGATGCCAATTTGCATTCATCCCTGGATTGTCATAGGAGTATATCCGTGTGCATATTTTGTTACTTACAAATCAATTTCTCAGTATCCTAAACTCAATAGCCTAATGGTTAAGGTTACGGATTTCCGATCACGAGGTGGGGGGTTCGAATCCCCCATTCGACTATTGTCGTAAACCATATCCTAGCACAAGCCTAGAGAGCTTAGTTGGAATGGTAAAAGAAATTAGTAAATTTACAAAAAAATCTGCTAAATATTTAATATAAAAAAAAGGTTTTTTTAAATCTTTTTAAAGGTGAACTCGGTTTACTTTATTACATTTTATCGGTTATTCCGCTAGATTTGAAGCAACATCGTAACAACTTTGCAGGCACTGTATAAATTGAAAATTTATTACCAATACTTTCGCTTCCCGGCTGTCAGATCGACGGATGCGGTTACATTTTAAGAATTAAATCCAGACATTTTAATCGTTTGAGATTGATTTTGGTGTCAATTTATTTCTTCGATTCTGTTCCAATATTATTTTTATAACACATAATTCAAGTCAAGAGCGTCGGTGGCTCAGGGGTTAAGCACTTGACTTGCAATCTGCAGGTCCTGGGTTCGAATCCCGCCATGCACCAATGTGTTTTTCGGTTTCCGATTTATATTTGTACATTTATCGGATGTTCTTACGGTGAAAGAAAACATCGTGATGCAACCTGCACATATCTGAGAAGAAATTCAAAAGATATATGTGAAGTCAACCAACCCACACTTGGCCAGCGTCGTTGACTATGGCCTAATCACCTTTAACTTAGGGTAGGCTCCGAGCCGAGTAGTTCCCGTTAAGTGTTAACACGACTATTCTGATATCTGCAGAAAGCAATGAACGCAAAGACATTGTGCTAGAGATGTGAAAATATCATACTTTTGAAATGCCAGCGTAAATAAACATATAATATTATGATTTGATATACTTTGTTTGTACAACAACGGATGCATTGTATGTTCGCATAGGGACTTAAGAACAATATCAACACACAGAGAGCGGACGTTCCAAAAATTGTTGAATCTTACGACTAACTAGCTTTCGCCCGTGACTTCATCGGCACAGAATTAAAAAAAAATCAATAAGTAGCCTATTTCTGACAATGTTCTATATTTACGCCAAATTTCATCGAGATCTTTTGATCCGCTCTGGTGAGATCTTCTGAAAAACAATCAACCATGCAACTAAAGATTCGCATTTATAATATTAGTAAAATGTAGGCAAGTAATGTCAAATGACAAGTTTTGCAATCATCTCCCTTATTTAAGACATTGGACAAAATCTGAAATTATTTACTAAAATATGTGTATAAAATTATGCGTGCTAAATAAATATATAAGTAAGTCCTAAGAATCCAAAAGTATATAGCTAGTTTAGGTCATCCACGCTCTTCCAAGCTATATTAACATTTCCAACGTAGTAAGAATTCAGTTATATACAATAATGATAACCTAATTATTTGAAAATGATATTCAATTATTGTTTTAAGTGTATTATAATGTATTAAAGGATAGAATAAATTATAACAATACCCTTCGGGGCTTCTGTAAAATTAATATTATTTCAGAAGCTGAAAGCGAACCTTGTCGTACTTTGATACAACTGTGTACCTTCTCCGATCCGAATGCCGTATTTAAGTCGTTGAATATTTAACTCATTTATGTAGAATTATATTCTATAAGCCGTGATGAGTTTCTCCTTTGCAAACGGAGGTCGCCCTATTTAATTAAACACCAAATGATTTCTTTTGTTCCGTCGTAAAATGGTAGATGATTCTTAATACTTTGAAAGGAATTGAACTCCTAGTGGAAAATTATTTGATAAAGAATCTATCAAATTGGTTAACATCAGACTTTTTAAGGTACTGTACAAATATAGCTGTCAAGTATTATGATTTATTTTTTATTTTGTTATCTACCTATTGTAACTTACCTATTCTTTTGTGACCAAAAAGTTAGATTATGAGTTGTTTTTCGATCTAACAAATAATAATGCCAGTACTAGCTGTCGCCCGCGACAATGTCCGTGCGATATGAAAAAAAAACAACTAATGAGTAGTATGTCTTCTTCCAGACTATGCCATCTATTCTACATCTATGCCAATTCTCACCGTAATCTTAAAGCCGTTTTCGACCTTCTAAAAAACATCGATCCATTCAAACATTGGCATTTATAATATTAGTAAGAAGTTACATATATATCTAATATCTACGATACTAAAACGGTAGTATTGAAAATCACTTAGTATTGTTTGCATTGGTAAACTGGTAAAGGACCTACATAGATAGATAACTACGTTATCAGTGCATACATTAGATTGTTAACAGAATGATAAGAACGCATCGTTAAGCAAATGCTTTTCTCTACACTGTATGTTTTATGATAAGGAGTCTATATCACTATTGGACAGGTGACTGTTATTAGACGTAAGATTGCTTTAAATCACTGCAACAATAATATAATTCATTCTGCAAAACAGTCATTCTAAAAGTACACTCTCAGACACATCTATCGGCCGACCTAGTGTTTTAAGTATTGTCGGTCCCTGGTTAAAAATAAATGCTAGGTGGAGCAATAAGTTTTTATGCACTTTTATTTTAATGGTCATGGATTTAGTGGTCAACTCTTCGGTATTTTTTTTTTAAATTTCGAATTCAGAATTAATTAATTATAAATTAAATCATACGTTCAAAGAAATTTTGATTTAACTTTGAACAAGGTCTTGAAAGTAAAACCGTTCTATTTTCTATTTTACCCGTAATTGTGGAGGATTATACGAAACAATCATTGAAATCGGATTTCACAAAGCTGAATTGGAAAGGGTTTAGAGTTGAAAGTGGATAATAACTAATATTTTTAAAGCACAAAAATTCATTTCATATTTTTACCTTTTATATCGAAAATATTACCACAAGTAAGATGCTTCAGCCCCTGCTTTTGAATAATAAATGCTATAAAACAAGGGTAGTTATTCATCAGGTCCCTCAGTAAATCTCAGGTCAAATCAAATCCGATACTATCAAAATTTTTCATAGTTGAAAAATGATTAAAAAAATATCAAGAAAAAAATATATAAATAATTACACTAATGCAGTATAATTTATTAATATGTGACTTAAGATTTTATGGAGCAGTTTTTTGTTTTGTAATAATCTTCTAGCTTAAATATCTCAGGTGGCAACTATTGAAATAAATTATAGATAATTCAGCGGTATAGTAAAAGGTCAGACATAATAGAGGCAGACAGAATAAAAAGAAACGGTATTTCAAAAGTACCGAAAGTTACAAAGTATATTTGTCAATGTGTCAATAAACATAAAAGATCCATAAACAAAAATGAAGTCGTATAAAGCCACAAATATCTATTTATAAGAATTCGGGCTCAAAAGTCCCGATTAATCTACTTCGAAAGTACAAGACGTAGTGTCCCCGAGGGTCACGTTATTTTTTAAGTAACTTTCGGATGATAGATGTCGGTGCGAGGTGTTCAGAGAGTTCGGAGCGAGGGAAAGGGGCGTCGAGATGAGTAGAGATGGGCCATTCTCACATATCGATAGAAGATGACAGTTAATATTTTTATTACATTCCAAGAAACTCGCTGTATCATTATTGAGTGTTCTTTTTATGTTCATATTTAGTCGTATACTAAGATCTATTATTTGACAAAACTTTTATATAATATTTGTGATTATTGATAAGCCACCACAATTAAAATCACATCACATGATGGCGAAATTAAAGTCATGTAATTTAACATATCTTTTCAAGCACTAAAATCTTTGTGTTTATTATATCAATAAACTTGAGGATCATTTTCCCTTCTCTTGCTATACTTGCGGAAGATTCAAAGTGTCAAACATAGTTTTCTAGTAGTATATCGATAATATTGTATACATCACTAGTGTCCGCACACACGCCGCAGGTATTTATAGCTGCGTCGGCAACAGGAATGCACATCGCCCACCTACAGGCGAACAATAATATCACCACTGTCAAGTTCATTACTCACTCATCGCGTCGCATCGTTACGCAGAGTAAGCCCAGCCTTACTTCTATAGCGAGCAATTTTTATGAACCTTTATTGATGGACGACATAATGAAAGTTTTAAGTGTTACAGACAGCACTTTAGCTCTTATTTGCGTTGTTTATTTATAGCGTATGTGGTCTTCATTCGCTTGCATATTTGTATATTCCTGCAGGAAATTATCGGTTACGATAAAATTGTAGCGTCAAATGTACAAGTGTGAGTTTACTTATATTGGTACGACAGCTCTGGAAGTTGCTCGTTAATAAATCATTAATTCTTATTACTGTCATGGCAATTTTTACAAAACTTATTTAGACTTTTTAACTTGATGAACAAAGAAGTAATTGTTAAGAACTTTAAAAACATTATCTTGGTTCAGGTGTTCGGAGAAACATTTTTTATTTTGTAATCTTCATTACTTTGTAATGAGGCAAATTTATGTCTCAAAAGCGAACGCCAGTATCGTACTAATCAAGAGAAAAAGAAACTAGATAGCTAATGGGTATTATCTATTTCTTCGTTGACTTTTCAAGACAAATATGCAATAGAAATCGAACCATCCAACAAAATGAACGTTTAATCGCGTATATTGTAGCTTCCATCAATGAATAGGAAAAAAATAGCAGCATTTACAGCGCTTTGGTAATCCATATAACATCTATCGAGCTTGAAAAATACAGGGAAAGTGGTGGCCTGCCAAGTTTGCCATTTATCTGCAGTCGCCTACCCGGCAAATGTATTTCACTTGGATCGTAAGTATAGTTTATTACGGTTCGCTTCAATGCATTTCAAATGAAAGAGGATTACTGTACAATCTATAAGCGATGTCTGTATCCATTTGTTAAACATACATATAACTTGGAAGTCAAATATAATAAAGAAGACAGTAACTTTAGATTAGTTTATGTAAACATAATTTGTCGATCATCTTTGACATACTTATATTTCTTTTTTCTACTCCACATATTATAATAATAGCTGTAGCACGCGACTCTCCGCGCAGAAGAAAAAAAAAACTTAATAAGACTATGTTCTACGTGTATGCCAAATTGCATCAAAATCCGTTGAGCCATTGCGGAGATACATTCAAACAAACACCCATCTATCCACCTAAATTTTCGTATTTATAATATTACTAAGATATATTATATAAAAACGCTGAAAAACGATGAAATTGTTATAATAAAATAGTAACCGAAACATAAGTGGGTACAGAATCATCTTAGTCGAAGATCTATAAAAATCCCTGCACTATTTAAATGAAATTTTGCAATTGTTTTGTTGTACGATTAAGGGAAACCTTCGTTAACCTAACGTAACGCAGGGAAAGAATTCAATATATTTCTTGTTATTAATACACAAGGAAAGGCAAACACTATAGCTTATCGCTTGTTATGGAACCACGCGTGGTAGAAAAGGTATACCGCCAATGGAATGCTCGTTAAAGCGATATTAGATTTGTTTGTCCGTCTGTTCCGAATGCTATTACAATGATAACGACCGTGTTTGGGTTAAAATGGACGGAAAATAAATGGATAGCATAGAAACATTGGCTTTGTATAATTTTATTTAAAATGAATTTATTATTTTGATATAAACAACGATGTCATGCAATAACAATGGTAGGGACTAAAGACTAAATTTATCAATTCAAAGGTCCTTTGTATAGAAAAATGTTAAATTATGTTTTTTTTATTTAATATATTAACTTTAGAGATAAGCACGATGAATCGTGCTGCTTATTCCGTGTTCAACATCAAAGTTGGAAGTTGTGGAGTGGCACGGAGGACGGTACCCGCTGTCACTCCCTGGCACAAAATACTTTACAACTTTATAGCTGATAAAGCGGCCGCGCCATCCTCTATTCAATTCACGAAACAATTTCATGAATAATTTACTTTTATGGCAACTATGAAAAGGTCATGAAAGATAAACGTGTTGAATTCTCAAGTTTTATGTGTTGGAAAAATAAAAGAAAATCATTTGAATAGAAATACGTTTTGATATTATCTGTGTACACGTACAAAAATATTTTTAAACTAGCTGTTGCCTGCGACTCCATTCGCGGAATAAAAAAAACTTAATTAGTATCCTATGTGTTATTCCATGCTATGTTCTACATCTATGGCAATGGATTACAGCAAGGACTATGCAGCCGTTATGGAAATATCTTCTAACAAACATTCATCCATCCATCCATCAATCCAAACATTCGCATTTATAACATTTGTAAGATAACACTTTTCTTTATAATACTATGTTTTTAATATATTATATTATATGTAAATGATATTAAACAATCAATTTAACTATGTCTTTAAAATCGCATCTTCAATTTAAAGAAAGATTTTCTCAGTGATGTATTATACAAAAATTTTAAAATGAAGTAGGGATGTAATAAAAATGTCAAAAACATGGATATAAATTGTCGATAAAAACCCTCCACTATCAGACATTTTATAAAATCGCCCGAACGTTCGCAGTCCGTAAATCATCACTAGCAAAGATGGCGAAAATGAAATGAGCAAGCATTCTGCCATCGACAAAGTGCGAAACGAACCATTCCTCGGCTTTTAAAATACTATAGAAAAGATAGTGTTTACGCCTTTTATTAAAAAGCAAATAAACATTTGAGAATTTTTTTCTAAACTAATTCGATTTGTATGCGAAAGGCTTCAAATGTTTTGCCATTCGCAGATACTGTTAAGAGAAAAATTTATTAGGTTTCCTTTTGTATAACGATACTACATCAGGGTCTTGTAAATTATTATTCCCAAGAAGTACTTATCTACTTAAAAATCATTTATATTTAAATCTAAGATACTACGAAAGCTTTAGAGTATCAGGTATCGATACAGCTATCCAAAATAATTAAGTATACTGTTTGTGATATTTTAGACTGATTCGTCTTCTAAGGATTTTCAAGAGTGATCTTAATTTTGCAAAAATATGCAGAAAATTCTGTTAATATACCTAAAGGTAATCTTTTTTTTTCTTTCAGAGGGGAATGCTTTATGGATACTCCGTGCCCAGGGGAGGGTCACGGTAGTTATGTGGGATTCTCTTCCAGATGTTCCATCTGTTCCTCCTACGCAGGATGGCGAGGTCACGGGCACGCTTTCGCTTTCCTCTCCTCCCTCTATACCTATAGGTAACCTACCCAAAGTGTATCTTGTTATATTAAAAAAGTAGGGCCAAGACATTAACAGCATAAATATTGAGCGCAATGACTCACTTAAATTTCCAGGTAATTAAGCTTTCAAAGGCGCTAACTTACTTTCGAGAAGGATGAATTTGTTCTGGAACAGTTACGTCGAGTTCCCACAAACTTCGCTAACTACTGCTTTCAAGGTTTCCTCTGTAGTTATTTGCAGTGATTCGGAACGAATTACCCTATAAAATTGCTGTCTGAATATTACGCTGAATATTAATACGCTTTAGTAATTAATTTTTTGACTAATTTTTGCCTGAATATTCTTTATTACAAGATGTCGCTTGTTCCGTCTGCGCGGAATTATAAAAACACCTAATTAGTATGCTATATGTTCTTCTAGATTATGTTCTACATCTATGCCAAATTTTAGAAAGATCCATGCTTCCGTTCCTGTGATACTTTGTAGCAAACATCCATCCATTCATTCATCTAAACATTCGCATTTATAATATTAGTAAGATTGGGACTATTAACGAACGACATAAGTAAATGCATTCCAATTTGAAAGGTTCTGTAGGTTGTTCAAATATATTCGTAAATTTCATTAAAACCTAAATAACCAAAAGTAAAAGAAATCTAGAACATATATTAATTTAGCTAAGCATTTCTAGAGAATATTTTCTCTAATCAAATGCAGATAATTAAATGTAAATGTGTCAATGAGAGACATACGTACATGTTATTTTATAGAAACTGGATTGTGAGTGAAGAAAATGTTAGTATATATGCAATGTCGGTCATTGTCGCAATATGCTTGAAGCGGCGAGTGGATGTAAAAGTAATTTCTATAAAACATTTTATTTGTATATATCTCGTTTACATATAATTTTTGGAGGAATGTCCAAGACTCGTTTATTACCGCATAACATATTTTTACTGTGTTCCATCCCCGACCGTTCTTTTATAGATATTCAATCTTACTATTATTATAAATGCGAAAGTTTAGATGGATGGATGTTTGTTTAAAGATACATCTGGAAAGGCTGAACGGATCTCGCTGATATTTGGCATAAATGTAGGACAGTCTGAAAGAACATATAGGCTTCTTTTTTTTTTTAATTCTAAATGGACGGAGTCGCGGTAATTGCTAGTCGATAAGATTCGAGATTCTATTGTGACGTGTCTGTTCTACCATATATGTTTTACAATAATGTGAAGTAACCGCTTCGTTGGTTAGATGGGTGGGCAGTGATCCTTATCACGTGAGAAGGCAGTCTTAAAAAGTCAAAGGATAGAGAGAGAGATACATAATAAAACAATTGATACATTTCTTTCTATATCATTGTTAGAACTGATAATAACCAAGTATACGTTGAATAATTTATCAATGAAAGAATTGTAATATACAGGATGCATTAAAATAATAATTTAGATTATACTACCTGTTGCCCGTGATTCCGTTCGCACGAGATTAAAAATAGATGTTGGCCGATTCTTAAACCTACTCAATATGCTCACAAAAGTTCATGAGAATCGGTCAAGCCGTTTCGGAGTAGTATGGGAACGAAAATTGTGACACGAGAATTTTATATATAAGATATTACAAACGTCTTGATCCGTTGAGAATTCGTAAAAAATAGGATCAAGTGGCAACGCTAGCGAATGATAACAATATTAAAACTATTGACTTTCAATTTAAAAAAAAAATATATTTAATAAATGCTTAACAGAGAAGAACTCTTAATAAGTTTTGATAACATTAATGATACTGGTTTTTGTTTTTTGTCATAACAAATTACAGTACGCGGCTTACATCAGCCTTGCTTGTACTTATAACGGTATACAAATAGAATAACGTCACATTTGTACGAGATCAATACAAGTAATATTTTAATTTAATTAATATTTTAATTAATAAGTATAGAAACAATTTAGAGAACGAAACGCTTATTTCAAATGTCTTGTACAGCTTACTGATGAGAGTCTATAAAAACATAATGCGTTAGTATTTGTGAGGCAAAACAAATTGTTTATGAGTATTGTAATGCTTACATCCCTTGTTAGTGTTTTTAAAACTGAATTCCATACTTCATCAGACAGTAAACATATGCGATGCGAATGATGAGTAAAAGGACCTGAGAATATGAGTATAAAGTTTTTTAACTATATCGATTTAATAATAGTATAAAAAGGAATATTAGTACTTAGTTTGATAGATAAAGGTATGTTCCCTTACACGAATTTACACCCCTAATTCCATATGTGGTCGAATTTGCTATAACTGAAACATATTCGTTGCCACCGGCGTTTACGTGTGTGATTATTAAGAGCTAAATCGTTTAACTCGTTCTAACGAAGGACAAAGGTTTTTCTTGAACCAAAATGTTTTTGTTTTACGAAACTGTGAGAGAATACAAACATAGTATGTCGGTATGCGTGTATAGGTTGCATGATTCATTATAACCCAAACATTCGTTACATTAACGCAGTACAGAGCAGGATATTTCATATTAAAGAAAAGTGTAGTACGTCATATGTCGTAGATTTACATTACCACTGTATGCAAAATATTTTGGACGTACAAATTTCAGTCGAAAATCTGATTTTTCGAATTTTGTACAAACAATGGAATAACTTTGAATCTAATAAAAACCGCAGAACTTACATGGGCTTAAGCGATAGATTTTGAGATCCACAAAGGTTTAGACCCGTCCATTAAAAACCATCCTGTATATAATAGGTGTGATATTCGTGATTCGTTCTCCGAATTTTAATTAACAAACCGCAATATTCACTCTTTTTTCTACTTTAAATAACAATAACATTATTTACATTTTAAAATATTTACTAATGATGGCTAAATATTTAATCGAAATATACCATTTGTTAAAAGATAAGTAGGACTTCTATATTTCACATTTAAATCTTCCCAAAAAACGACAAGGTAACCTCCATTGCGTCGTCCTAAGAAGCTCAGGTAAAATTCTAAATCTACAACTGCTACGTATGTTTATCACTAGGTTCTAATTACTTATACTGTTGAAACGGTTAATATTTATACGGTGACAAAATAATCATATTCAAGTTAGTAGACATTGTTTTTATGTGAATTATTCTGATGATTTAATTCACCTTTATAGGTAAATTAAATTCATAATTTTCCACTTGTTCGTAGTTCTGAAATGTAGTTATTAAAACACCGATAACACCATTTAATACCTAATCCAATTAATAAGTTAAACTTTGCTAATATTTTGGTAAAATTGCCTTTATTATTCTAATAAGAGTTAAATTTCGTCCTTACCTCCTTTTCTGAATTAGTTCCCGCTTGTAGTCTCAAAGGGTAACAAAACAAATAAACTGTCACAACGGAAAGGTTACTTTGCACGGATACAATGCGACTTATACTTTTCACACAAAACAACGGAACAAAACTATTTCTTAAATCAAACAAATGCAGTTGGCATAAATCGCTCCATTTCTCTAGTCACCGTTCACTGTGTTATAGAACTTTCACAAGTTACATAAAAGTTTTCTAAGAAAGTTGCGGAGGTCAAAAATCGAAATATTATCCTTTGATAAACACGTGAATAAGGAATGTGCCGCTCGCCGGCACTCAAACACAAACCAGTCGACGTGCACCGAACACTGTCAAAACGAACCAGCTGGTACGGCATCTCTGCCACTCTAGCGGCAAAACTCACAACTAACTTCAGCCCTGATGTAAAATGACATAACTTAATTCTTGACAAAAAATATAAGCGATTCGTATTAATCGATGACATTTTATGTGGTAAAAAACTGTGTGGCTTGTACAATGCCGTACAATTTTCTAGCAATCAAATATGAACTTATCGAAAAACTGTAACTGTAATTATTTTACCAACCTAAACCTAAACCTAATCAAAATACTTAAAAAGGGATGGAGCAAAAAAAAATTCAATCCAATAAATATTATTAAATAATAAATTTAAATTAAAAATATTTCAATCATACCAATTAAACTTAAGCAAGTATTTATTTAAAGATAGTCTTCATCATCATCATAATCAGTCTAAATTCATCCAGTGTAGGGCTCCCCCATTGATTGCCACAATGCCCGGATTATTAAATATAGTACATAACTCTATTGCTGTGACACTGGTAATAATAGATATTGTCATCCTTAACATTTTCTTGAGAAATATTGAAACAACAATATGTCAAAACAAATATCGCGACTGTCGACACACAGTCGCATTAATTAAAAGAAAATTTATAATAATAAACTTATATAAGTGTCCATGGAGTTACAAGCGAAAACGAATCGCGTCATGGCGGCGCGTCGACGCTGGTTGAGGAGGATATTGACTTGCGACGCCGTCACTGCGCATGTATTAACTAAAGCATGTGTTTCTGTTTTTAATACTCTTGTTATTAAAATAATAATTGTACATACTGCTGTTATTAAATGTAAATAACCATTCCATGTATCTGTATTGATTAGTTACAAAAACTGTCGTCAATTTCTAACCACAAAAAAAGTTTAATGTCAGACACCGCTAGCGTCGCGTCGCAGTCGACCCGGGCGGCCTTGACCCGAGGAAAAAATTAGCCTGTTGTTCACGCTTTAATAATAACTTAGCGGATTATCATAATGGAGCCTAAAAATATCCGTAGCCATGTTCGTGCGTATTTAAGAGCTTAAAGCTAAGGAATATTGATACATTTTATTTTCTTACAACGTAGCTACCTACCCATCTATCCACAATATTCTGTTTAGTCTAATATAAAAATACAACTTAGTTACTACTTTATTTACCTACAAACTTATTGATTACACTTATATTGTTTAAGTGTTTTAAAGTAAGGTTCCTGTGAATATTGCATACGTTAACGATATAATTTCACAGAATTAACTTAATTTAATATGCACAACTAACACAGGTGACCATTATTTTTTGTATATTTCTATATGTGGTTTTTGAGGCAAGAAGTTTTTATTTGTCTTTTTTGGCCAGCAGCCAACTAAAGCAGTTATTTCACGAATATAACTCTTGTAAGGTTTGCGTGTACCTACTTATCGTAACATAAAAGCATCTGCAATAATTTGGTTACTAGCAGTAACATTTCAGATCACAAAGACTTGAATCGTTGAGCTGCAGCTCAACAACCAAATTGGGAGCTTATGGCTCATCACGGAGTACCATAACTATATTAGCCAACGGGACGCGATCTGATGACCAGCATTTTGCAGCTCGAAACGCAAATGATAACTATTTCATTCGATAAAAAAAATATATGCAAGTATAAATTCACGTGAGCCGGTTTACTGATCTGCTTCATATACGTGAACAGATTGCTGATCTGCAGGTCATCAATTTTAGCTCTGTTAACCATGACTGTAATAAAGTAAAAATAAGTTATCTTACAGACATTGTTTATACCATATGCCGATAGAGGTCTCTGTTCATTGTGTTACGAAAGTCGTCGGCAAGCGCAACTAAATGCAAAATTTTGTCGTAAGCTGGGCATAGATGGCGCGAGTGTGATGTACCATCGTTTGTCTATCGTAACTTGAAAGGTAGTAAGTCTATCATAGATGCCACTATATTTATTTTAATGAAAGTGAAGCGAATTGTATTTGAAAAATAATAACATATCATCCATAAATAGTAAAAATATTATCAAATAACTGTTAAGGAGAAGAAACAAAAGGGGCGTAGCGAGGGGTGCTGCCCCCTGGCGACTAACACTTCTTCGAATAACACCACAATAATGGTAATTGACCCTCCCCTCCCCAAACCCTCAACCCAGCCTAGATCGACATCATCGGCTGGGGACGCCCATGTATGTATCTACATTATGCATCATAATATTATATACGAATGAGATATAAACCGCGTGGGTTACCGGATAAATTGTCTTTCGAGGTAACAATTTGTAATAAACTTGGGATTTATTATTAACACGTTGCTGCAGAAATACAAAGTCACGTGAAGTGATTGTTATTTTGATCTCCCTTCGTCTTTGTCCTTTGATTATATTGATTATTTACGAGTTGTTATGGTAACCATAAAATGAATCTCATTGAAACATTGTTAGGAATTAGTAGTACTATCAACGGCAACTAATTTATTAATAAATTCTTTCCAGCTAATTTTTCTAGAAGTATCTTGGAGTAAGGTTCATAAAATCCTCATATCGTGAGGCGAAAGAATTGGCTAAAACCATACAACTTTGTCGTATCAATTAATATTGAGATCTGCTACACATTGATACGACCATAGGTAAAAGCTTTAAAATCGTTTGTGTTTTGTTTACATACTATCTAAAAAGAAATTATTTAACAATTAACTACGTCTGTTCAGACAAATATTAATTTTTGGCAACGGCTACGGGCAACAATGTTTTCGTTACAGTGGTGCCATAGATTATTTTGGCAACAAACATTATTATTACGTACAAGTAAAAGCCAAACTATTTGAGTTAATATTGAAATTAATTAACTTTGAAGTAAAGTTTAATGTATTTGCTCAATACAAGATCGAAATAAAAGTTTTTTATTATCTCTGCCAACATTATGTCTCATGAATGCATATCCTCAACTCTGTTTTACGTTAAAGCCCTTTAATGTGCTTATTTCGAAAATTCTAAAAATTGTTTATGGTCAATAGCAATCACTTGATTAAAAAAATTGTTACGGACAATGATTAAAAAAATATCTAAACTGTGTGTTAAATAACTTACATACGTATTGTTTGCGATGCTTTTCTCTTGTCTTGTTTTTAAATATTCTTCGTTTTAATCGATTTAGTACCACATCCGCTTCATCAACACTTTCCGATGAGGAGGATCGACTTAATTGAATAGCACCACTAACAGAATAACGTCTATTGTTCGATGAACTACTTAATTTTCGTTCGCGTTGTTCAATTTCTGATAATCCTCGCCTATATAACTTCAATCGTTTTCTCAACTCGCAATCAGCTGCGACATCTGTCGACATATTAATGAATTCACTTTCAGATATGTCATCTCTTGAATTTATGACATTTGTTTTTTCGTCTTTCTCTTTTAATTCTATGTTATTCAACTGCTGGTTACAGGAAGCCTGTTCACAAGTTACTAAAGGCTTTGTACTTCGAGATATAGTAATAGAATTGGCACTCGATGCTCGTCGTACAGCTAAACTTCTCAAGTAAGTATTCAGAAAAGATATTTTGTTTCGTGGTAATGTATAAAAACTATTTCCTGAATTTGAACGGGTTATTTCATTAGTAATTGTTCTTTCTCTCAGCGCAGTGTCATTGAAAGATTGCGAAGTTTGAAGTGTGAAGTTTGGGCTCTTTTCTTCAGTTGACTGAATAGCAATATTAGTGTTGTTCGATTCTCCATTGATGTGTATAGAGCCATCTATGTCCTTGTACACTGATATTTCTTTATCGTCTTCACAAGTTTCATTATCTGAACTTTTGTAACTACTAGCTTCGCTAGGTCCTTCCGAATGAAATGGTGTAGTTTCAATACTGCTTGGATGTAAGTTATTATAGCTATTATTAACTGTGAGTTTACTTGGAATGTTGCATACACTATCATTATTCTTAACAATATAACTTACATTATTGTTTTCATTTACTAAGGCAGGAGTTCTGTATACACGCGTGTATACTCTGTCACCTGAAATCGTGTTGTGCTTCCTAGGAAGTTTGTGATTAATAACATGCTTGTAATCTGTTTCACGTAAGGATTGACTAGTCCTTAAATGTGGTTCATCGTAATCGGAACTTTTAATAGATATGTTTTCGTCGTTTGTTTCTACTAATAGGTTTCCTTCGCAGTCGAAAAGCTGCACCGTTGGGAATCTGATACCTGGTGAATGATTTCTCGTTCGTAGTTCCCATTTTCTGTGTGAAGGCTTACGTAGTTGGATACGTATTACGTTGTCATCGATAATTGGAGTGTTGCTGTCACTAGAGTCTTCTTCGTTTTCCATTTTTTAAAATCCTTTCACTTTTGTTTCTCGGCATTTGTTACTTTATTAACTTAGATATTGCAACTTGGAAAACCCGTAATAAGCTTTTACTTAATGATAATCTATTTGTTTACGATCAGCTGTTAGCTATGAACACTGGCATTATGCCAAACATCACTATTCTTCAGCATTCACTCGAAAATAGCACCAATGTCAATTTTGTTTTTCAACACACATAAATTTAGTAGCACGTGATCTTCCCATTCCGTTCTGTATACATTTTTAAGCGCGCGATAACCATCACTAACAAATAATTTTAATGATTGAATATAACACTGCATAGAGACGGTGGATGTTGAAAACGATTGCATAATTCGTGTGCAAGTATTACGCGCAGTTGCACCGTCTAATGACTTTATGATAGTAAAATGAATTTGTTATAGTCGTATCAACAATCACTTCACAACTTTAAATCGAAAAAAATAAATCCTTGGCGATAAATTAACACTTCACGTTTATTCATCTAACATGGTTTTAATGTTCGCAATCGTGAGGACTGCGCGCGATTTTTTGGACGTTCGCGGCTCCGGTCATTTGTACACTGAAAGCCAACGGCTAAACAGATGCGAGCCACTATAAATAGTGAACGAACACGTTGGTAATCTGGCCGGCTTCCCTTGAACCTAGTACTCGCATAACCGATGTGTAGCAAAAAGCATAATCTGTGGCGTAAACGCAACAACTGTTCACTTTGACATAGTTTTACATTTGACTACTCGGCGTGACCGTATGCATTTGATGCAAACAACACAGCCTACTTTGTATGGAGGCGACGCAACGTTTTCTTTTCGGCGTAATTCACATGAAACGCTTCGAAGAAAATGATTATTTTAATTATGACTTATTAAGTTTTTACGGAATTTTCAAATTAAAGCAAAATGAATTGTGGTTTTCTTACCTTGTAAATTGATATCAAGACTAAGGAGCTATGTTATGTAACATTGAAATGTTATGGCTCTAGTTGTTGTTCCACGAATTGTTTAATAATAAGGACATCTTTTATCTTCATATATAAAATCAATTGCTAAAATCGAGAAGGGTTCAACGGATTTATCTTATCTTGGTCTTGAAATGTTCGTGGAGGTGTAGTTAAGCTTTAAAAGTTGAGAAAAATTCGAATAATTGCTGAGAAAACCCTAAGAAAAAGCCCTTTTCTTTATCCCATAGAAATGGCCGAATGGATCTCGCTGAAACTTGGCATAGTTGTAGAACATAGTCTGAAAGAACATATAGGCTAATAATTTTCTTTTTCGTGCGGACGGAGTCGCAGGCGGCAGCTAGTTCGACAATATTTTTTGGTTTAATTGATATTTAGTACAAGTTTTCATTTGTTTTTGCAAACCGAATTTAATGCGTTATGCTTTTGACATTATAAAATATTGATAACGGTACAAATTCTTAACATTTTTGATTTCTATAAAAACGGCTATGATGATCTAATCCGCAGACACTTTATATTGTGGTGGGTGTTATAATAGTTCTAGCTTCTTCGGGCTTCGTTTACATATTACATTCTTACTTTTATTAGCTTCGCTTGTATCTATCTATAGACCAACAAAGTCTGACCAGGTGGGCGTAAGTCAAACTAAATTATGACAGCTCACTAGCGCCTCCATGTCAATGTCAAAAAGTGTCAGAAGATCCTTTTCGTACTGTAGCTGTCATGTCTTTTTTTTAATTTATGCCATTTTATATGTCAGTGTAGGTTTTACATATTTTGTTACAGGACTAACTGCGACTGCAGCCTCTTTCATTGGACCAGACATCCTTAGTTGAGTATAGCTGTCTTGTAATGTTTTTTGTGTGATTTTCTATGCTTACGTTGTTTGTCTGTTTGTTTTATACATATTTTCTGTACTTTTTACCTTAATATTTTTTTTTTGGTAAAATTACACTTAAATTGCTTGATATTAGAAAAAAAAACTTTTTATACTGGCGAATAAATCGTACTAAAAGATTGCTATTCAAAATTTTCACGTAGTAACCGCAATTTAATTGTTTTATGTTCGAAATCTCTTGGTATGCGCATGAATGAATCCTGCTGCAATAACAGTTTGCAACGGCCGCAGCCTTTGTGATACAAACAGATATTAGAGTGCCGGACCTGTGTTTGAAATCAATTCGTTGGATTTTTTCAAATATTTTCATACTGTCTTTTTTTATCTTACATTAAAAATACTTACAATCTTATTACTCTAATTTGTTGTAACGTTTATTGAAACAAATATAAATCTTGTACTAATTTATTATTATAAAAGTTCTCCTGTTTGTTACGATGTCAGCTGGTCTTGATGAGATTGTATTGCGCCTAGCGAAACAGTGTAGCAAACGCTACTTGATATTAGCATAATTATTGCGACGCATATTACAGTAGGCGTTTAATAATACATTTTTATTTTGTTTATTAATTAAATATGAAAAGGATTTGAATTGAATTATTCAATTAATATGATTAAAGATTTGTATTTTTGAATCGATTTTTACTTTTATGTTTTAATTCGATTTGTTGTATTTAACTAATACTTTTAGAAAAAAACAGTTTCATTTTCTTAGAAATAAATATTTCTTCTTAAACATTACCTTACATTAATAGTAAAATACATAATAAAATAATTTATAGCATTTTATAAAAAAAGAAGTATCTTCAGAATTCCGTCTACCGTCTACTCACCTTTGTCGCCTCTTACGTCACTCACGACGCTACCCACATATATTTTCTTATAATAATTTTACGTCGCTACCTCTCATATATCCTGCTCTTAGTTATTCATGTCAGATAATTGTTAATATGACAACAAAACCCGTCGGCTGGCCTAGATACCTACGACAGATCTGTGAGAGCTACAAGCGATGGACTGGCAGGGATCGGCGCAGTACTGGCGACTTTGGTGACTTCATGTGTCGGAGGGGCCACTTTGGGTCGCTGCGCCAGCGAAGTAAACAACAGACCATGACTGGACATAGCGAGGAAGAATAGATAAAGTCGTAAGTGCTATTTTATAATTTATTTATTTTATAATTAACACGATTTGTTTTTCATTTCAACAAAATAACAATTTGTACAAATAACAAAAATAGAATTGAAATTTTTGTTATTATTTTTGTCACCTGGAGCGATGCCAGGAGCGGTGTTGATAATATAAACGAACGTTTCCTACATTCTTTATCAAAACATTCGCTTGGGATTTATCCTATACATTCACAAATCATCAGATCTTAAAAAAAATCGATAGAAAAGAAGAAATACTCTGCAACGTATGTAGTTTGTCTCAGTAGCTTTGCTTTTAATTTCCAATGTTTATCAAAACTGGATTAATGTAAACCTCTTAGTAAAATTTACTTTGAATTTTATTCTTGATATCTACTTTTCTAACCATTCCTAGGTCGTAAAAGTTCCTAAATTATTTAATAACATATGATAAAATATTTCCAACATTTTTGTTCATTTCAGCCGAATAAAAGCAAGACCATTCATTGCATTTCTTTTTGCGTTTAACCCATTAAACACAGACCGTGCGGTGCGGTGCACGCGAGCAAAAAACGTCACCACTAGATTTTTTAAATCGTTCTTTTGAAAGATCTTTTTCAACCAAATCTAATCTTTTAAAATAAATATTAAACATAAGTTTAAAATATTCATAATTAAAAATCAGTAGATTAGTCATTACAATAAATTTCTTAATCCTTGATAAAACTAATTAACATTCTAATTTGTAATATTATAAAAAAAATATTGATTTTGAGTGTTTAATAAAGTTTTAAATAGTGCTTACTTTGCTATTGTAAACAAATTAAAGTAAATGTTTGCGCTTTGCTTTAGTTTCTGCTTTGAGCATAACATGCAACACGCGAGAAAAGAAGTCCAGAAGGTAAATAATGCCAAAGTAATTACTGGCAACTTGCAAGTTAACTTCTGAATAAATGGATTTTTGATTGAAGAATCTTTTCCGGTAGAAATATATCTTCAATTGTCTAAAATTATTGAACGATAATCAAAAGTAAAATGTTGAAATCTAGTTGATATCTCGATAAATTTTAAATGAAAAATTTTGAGTTCAAATTTTACTCATAATTCCCTCTGCTGATTATGTTTATATATTTTTGTTGTTAAAAGTAAACTTATAAAGGTTATATGTGCGTATAGAGATGAAGGATATACGATAGTTTGCAGAGTGCATGGTTTGTAACCCTTTCTACAAAGACACGTTAGGTCATTTGCATATGTATGAACCTTAAACAAGTCAAGAGTCCCGCGAAAACAAGGCCTCGGTGGTATTATGCCTAAGATAACGAAGTATGCATTTTTTCTACCACAATAAATCGACGGTAAAATATTAATTTTACAGTATGTATTATGATTTATGTATAGGTGTGTATATAAGATTGTTTTAATTACCATTTTAATATAGAGAAGTTTGTTTTTAATATAGTTATGTCACATTTTATGTCTTATAATCTATACTAATAATATTATAAAGAGTAAATAAATTATTGTTTCTTTGAATTGAATAGGCTCCAAAAGTATTCAACCGATTTTAAAAATTCTTTCACTGTTGAGAAACTACACTATTCCTGGGTTACATAGGTCATATTTATTACGATATTTTTTTAAATTCCCCAAATACTAATGGTCCACTGCTTTGTATTAGAGAATCTGTAAAATTTGTTTACAATAAAAGTTCAAATTGATTCTAAGTAGTAAGTTTAAGTTGTGTTTTAAACTTAGTAATTTATTTAAACTAAGTAATAAATATGAAATTCTTAAAACAAAGTTTTTTTTTGCATAACATTACGATTAGAATGGAAGATGAATTTTCATTTCTGGAAGACTTTACTGATGAATGATAACATTGAAGAACCCTCGACCTTTTCTAACCGGCAGAACGTCCGATGAAAGAGAAAATGAAATAAACATTAAACGTTCACTTGAAGGTACAAAGTATTAGGATTCTTTTGCTATTCTCTTTATGTGACTCCGATTGTTGATAGCGGTGTTTTATTTGTGAACGAAAAATAAACATAATTTATTAAATTATTCATGCAAATATTTATTAATATTATTCTAACGTTTATGTTTTTAAGATAGACGCGATCGAGATGTGGTGCTGGAGAAGAATGCTGATAATACCTTGGACCGAATTCCGGACAAACAATTCAATCATCGAAGAACTCGGCATCAAGCAGCGTCTGTCATGCATTGTTCGGGTTCGCATACTCACTTTTTTTGGTCACGTCTGTAGACGTGATGACGAATCCATCGAGCGCTTGGTGGTGCAGGGGAAAGTTGAGGGCAACAGACCACGAGGAAGATCGCCTATGAGGTGGACTGACCAAATCAGAGCGGCTGTGGATGTCCCCCTGCACCAATGTACAAAAAAGGCAGCGACTAGGGAGGAGTGGCGGCGCCTGGTAAAGCGGGTCACTGATACGTGATGACCACGACCAGTCTGACAAGACTGTAACAACGAAGAAGAAGAAGAAGAATGTTTTTGGCAGTAAAATAATTGTTCGCGCCTGAGGTGCGGGCAACACCACTACCGGTGCGAACCAACGTGCGGTGGCACGAAACGTCACTTGGACTTCCGCTTTTCGACCGCCGATGCATAGGCGCAACGATCAATTTGTCTATTTGCAACTCTGTACTTACCGCTTATTAAACTATTACACCCAAATATTTGTGTTTGGCCTAAACAATAATAACATAATGTTACCGAGCTTTTAAAAGTATTAAATATAATATGTTATTAGCATTTCTTTCATGCCCAGGAAATTATGTATTTCCCCTTGAGGGCTTCGTGACAGTGATGGATTAGATCGATTTATTGCCCAGCCTCCGAACCTTTGACATTCTATGTTTAATATACTAAATGTTTGCTTTATTTGGGAACAGTTTTTTTTATCTATTGACTCTGTTTTTAAAGTTATTAATGGAACTAGTTGTCGCCCGCGACGCCGTCCGCGTGGAATTAAAAAAAACGAAATTAATAGCCTATGTGTTCCTCCAGACTAAGGTCTACATCTACGACAAATTTTAATGCCATCTTTGCAGCCGTTCGTGAGATTCCTTCAAACAAACATCCATCCATCCATCTAAAAACTCGCATTTATAATATTAGTAAGAGTAAGAAGTAAGATTAGTAAGATTGACTCTGTATTTAAAGCTATTGAATTAGTTTCTATTATTTTGTTTTTTTAATGTTGTTAAATGGTGAAAACAATGGTGAATTTTTCGGCAGTACCAGGATTGCATATCATATACGTACCTGACCTGCCTTGCGCTTCTGGCTGTATTCCAAAAGCTGGTAAACTGTCAGTTGGTAACGACACCTTATAATAAATTGTTTATAATAAATTTACTACGAACAGTGTGCAAGGAACAGAATATGATAGCTAAAATTTATTTTTAATTCGAATAAACATTTATATATGGTCAGTATTTTTTAACAAAGTGCAATACAAACTTTGTAAATCCTATAATCTAAATATGAAAAAAAAATATTTAAAGAAGATTTAAATATGCGTATGCTTGTAACCTACCAAACTCTTATAGAATGGGTCAAGCATCATTCAGAATTGCTTGTTAACAGAGAATATTAAATGATTAAAAATAGGGCTCAGAAATCAGAAAATAACTATTCTACGATGACTTTTAGGTTTTTAATCTTACTAATATTATAAATGCGAATTTGTATGGATGGATGGATGTTTGTTTGAAGGTCTCTAGAAGGACTGAACGGATCTCGATGAAATTTGGCATACATATAGAACATAGTCTGGAAGAACAAATAGATTACGAATTGTTTTTTTTTTTAATTTCGCGCAAAGGGAGTCGCAGGCAACAGCTAGTTCAACATATCAAAAGTCAAATATAGATAAAGTACAATATTTTATGTAAATACAAAACAAACATTAATTTGTAATTACTATTGTGTGGAGGTGATGATTTGTCTCTGTCGCAGTGACAAAGAAATATTGCGGCGCGAACCCTGCGTGTTGCTCCTACAATGCCTTTCAAATAAAGAAAATAGCTCCGGCAATAATTGTTTAAGGATTTCAGTGACCGCTACTCTAAGTGATGTAGCACTTTTAATATGTTTAATTATATGATCTTTTACACATTTACACCTCTAATAGTGTTTATAAATTGACTAGATTTTGCCGGCGAATTTTCCTGTGCGGAATTTCATGAAAACTTAATAAGTCGCCTTTGTGTTCTACCAGACTATGTTCTATATCTCTGGTAAATTTAATCGAGATCTGTTGAGCCGTTCTGGATACACCTTCTAACAAACATCCATTCATTCATCCATTTATTTTATGTGTTCGAGTTTCATTGTTTTTGTGGGGATTTAGAATAATCTGAATTGAATATTTAAAAAATTACAACGTAAAAATCATCAATGAGGTCTTCCGTGTAGCGAGCTGTTTGATCGATCATTAATCTGGAGCTTTGCTGATGGTTTTCCGATTCCATTAACCGCGAACCAGTCGCCGCTTGATTGAACGGAACGACGTAGGAAACCTCCTTAACTGCAAACAAATCTCATTGCTGAGAAAATGTATTCGCTTAACCACAATAATTTTAATATCATGTTTACCAAATTTTCACACCTTTTTAAGTCAAGTCAAAATATTTATTTTTTAATTGTGTTTTTAGGTATTTGATAATAACATTATACAAAGTTAATGTTTGATTTGTTAATAGTATTATTTAGTTTAATTTTTAAATTACTTTTATTTCTTGTGATGTATACTGTCTAAATATATTATAGTACTAGCTGTTGCCCGCGACTCCATCCGCGTGGAATTTTTCCCACCTTTTAAACCTTCCCAAAACCTCCACGAACATTTCAAGACCAAGATAGGATAAATCCGTTCAGTTGTTAGTGAGTTTTAGCGAGACTAACGAACAGCAATTGATTTTATATATATCGATGACATGTAAATATAAAAACGTATTCATAATATTTCAAATTAAATAATATAAGGATGAGGAAAACATCCAACCGAAAATATCAACTTCATTAGGTTGACATTCAGTTGGGCTTATTATAGCCATCAATTTTCAGTAATGTTGCCGTAAATGTAACAATATTTCATCATATTTCGAAAATGATAATGCTCCGTATACATATATTATAGAACAATTCAAGTAATTATTTTGTTTTCTTTTTTAAACGACGTAAGTATATGGTGACCGCCAATCAGTTAACTGCCATGTTTTTATTAAAAAAAACAATGGTAGAAATAGTGTACATACATCCTATAATTTAATCAGTTTAAACTAAATTCCTCGTGGTTTGAACCTGTCTGTAAATATTGGCTTTATGCCAAATGACGTCGTCTGTTATTCATGCGTGTTTGTATATCCATTAAGTACTGGGACACCCATAAAGCTTATTATAAATCATCGTATGTTGTACTATACTAGCTTTAGCCTGCTACTCCTTCCGCGCGGAATTAAATAAAAACTTAATATGTTGCCTATTTGTTCCAGACTTTGTTCTACATCTGTGGCAAATTTCATCGATATCCATTGAGCCGTTCTGGAGATACCTACTAAAACAACCATCAATCCATCCATCTAAAGTTATTATAGAATTTTAGTAAGATGAGGATATATAAAGTATCTTTTTGCTATTGCAGAATTAGTTGACTGATCTTACGCAAAATTGAAAGGTGTGTTTTAGCTGAAAATAATTTTCAGTTTTATCTGAGATACTAAAAAAAGTTTGACTTCATCACTCATGGGAGATGCTCGCTCAACTGTTGACCTCCTTTTAGATCTACGAATGTTCATTTGCATATTCATAAGCCTTACACATGTCAAGTAGTCATATCTAGCATCTATGTCTGCGTGATTACTCGGATGATAGGCCTCGCGTAGAATGCAACACAGTTTAATTCCTTTTTATTCCTAAACATTTTACTTATTATTTTGACAGTGATAGATCATGTACTAACAATATTTGTTGGGTGCATTAATGGGCTAGGTCGACCGGTGAAATGCTACGACCACAGAAGACAGGCGTAAAGTGGAAGCAATTTTGTGTACAGTCTGATGCGTGTGCGTGCCGGAGGCCCAATTTTGGGTCATGTTCACGAATGTTTTTTTATGGAAAGGATGGGAAGGGGAAGTGGATTTGGCAGAGGAGAGGACGTATTGGAATGAGATATATCCTTTCTCTGCATCCTCTCCTCTGTTAATGAAACCAACTTCCATTTAATTACCAACATACGTCCAGAGATATCTAAGAGTGATTCATTATTGTGTACACATATTCCAAAATGAAATTCCTCATCTGCGTTCCCCTTTGTGAGACCCAATTAAAATATTAAATCATTTTATCAAACAAACAATGCACCGTAATTGTTTTTCAGAAGTACATTGCGTTATATAACTGAAAATGTTTTAATTTAACGACTGGAAATTGTAAAAGTTTTATTCTTTAATATAAATAAATAAATAACATTTGTGTACAATGTTGTAAAAAATCTGTTTTCATGCAAATTTATCAATAGTAGTCAATAAGTAAATATGGCATTAAGCATATGCTTAAAATGGCAATAAGCATATGCTATTTTTTATGCAACAATTTAAGTCAACAGAAAAGACAGGTTTTACAAATAGAAACTGCTATGTTTTCTTTAAATGAAATATATATAAAACAATGAAGCTTAGAAACTAATATCATTAATCAGATTGGAATCGGTATCCGAAATTACCGCGAAATCTATCCATATATTAATTGTTTGGCTCCATCTGTTCAAATATGGTTTGTTTCGTGTTCCAAAGCATGTAAAATCCATACCACTAATTTTAACATGCTGTAGTTTGTAATTTAATCGTTATTGCTTTTGCTTAAGAGCCAATATCACGATTTTCTAGTGCATACTGTCATTTTGTGTCATTATACGTGTTATTAGATTTCTCGTGGAGAAATTCTTCAAATGTTTTTTCTTTGATAATTCATAAATGTAGATTTAAATTTATGAAAATTATTAATGATGTTTTTATGAAATAACGCATACATTTTTGCTTAGATTAAACAAAATTGCGTATTATTTTCCATAATTCTATTACAATTTTTATCTTATCCATAATATTATATAGGAAGATTTGATGTATTTCCGATTCCATTAATCGAGAAACGGTTGCTGGTTAATTAAACGGAACGTTACCGCAAAAATGAACAAAAAATCTTATTTAGAGCTGGAGCGAAATGTCTTAGTAAAAAGATAATAATTGAATCTCTAGCGACCCGCTCGCAACTACTCGCTTTAATGGATAGAATCCGGGGCAAAAGATTTACTTAGCAACTAATTGTGCACTCAAACAAATCATATTATAGTTTACTCTTATCAACTAAGACTTAGACGTGTCATGTCTATAAAAATTCAAACGTTATGCTTTCTAAATTAATCTTAAATCTTAATCCTCTGCTCTGGTCCAAAAATAGTCGAAAATCCACACGAAATATATTTTACTACTTATTTATTATAGATTACTACAAAATTAAATTTTAAAGTATGAAGATCTGAAACACAATCATAGAATTAAAGATAAACTTAAAAGTTTTTTTTATGGTTTACGTAATTTTGTGAAACGTAATGAGAACAAATTAAGACACTAATAAGAGATTCGTAACGAAATCAGTTCTTACCTTCCATAAATTATGTAATATCTATATTGTTAGCTATTATTTGTTGTGTTGTACTCAATGTTGAATACACAGACTACGGCTTACATCACATATTAAAACATGTAGGATACATTATACTTTGTTTCGATTGTCTTTGTATACAAACGGCCAGCAGTTATTCTGATGTAACGATATTGCGTCCCAGTTTCATCGCGTCGCATTCCAAAACATGATTTACTTAACGCGATAACTCCAATAACTGAGAGCTGGGAATTCAATAAGGTTGAATTTTAGACGTTCAATTTTACGAACAAAAATGTCTTTCCAAACAAAAAAAAAATCGACAGTAAGTATACAAATGAATAAAAATATTTAAATTGACTTCGTTCTTAGGCAAGATTCGTCAGAGAGTTAAGTTTGTTAAGTGAATTTAATGAAATTAATAATAAAAAAATCTCATACTAAGTATAAAATATTACCTAGGTAAAAACTTTCGATTATTCTTAATCTTACTAATACTATTATAAATGCGAATGTTTGGATAGATGGATGGATGGATGTATGTTTGTTTGAAGATTTCTCCAAAACGGCTGAACGGATCTAGATGAAATTTGGCATGGATGTAGAACATAGTCTGGAAGAAGCAGGCTACTTACTTTTTTTTTAATTCCGCGCGTACGGAGTCGTGGGTAAGAACTATAGCTACATAAGTTATTATCGTTTACATTGTAAAATAACAAGACAAAATACAAAAAACAAGTAACATGTTAAATTAAAAAACATTTACAGAAACTTCGTGCTAGCAGTGTCGAGACGCAATCTGAACAAACTAATTTCGTCAGTTTGGAAACGTGCTTTGAATCTACTAAACAGTACATTGCTCTTGTGAATCCAACGACTTGGAAATCTTTCCTCACTGTAATGAGTGCAGAATTGTCTCTATAAAGATGTGTGTTTATTATTTTGATAAATCAATTATTCCACAATATTCCTTTAATTATTTATTTAAATCTTACTAATATGCTAAATACGAATGTTTAGATAGATGAATGGATCTCGCTGAAATTTGGCATAGATGTAGAACATAACCTAGAAGAACACACAGGCTGCTAATTAAGTTTTTTTTTAATTTCGCGCAGACGAAGTTGTGGGCGACAGCTAGTACAATATAAAAGCAGTTAATTTATAAATCGTTTTAAACTGGCAACTAAATAAATATTGGTTGAGAGCTAATAGAATTCTACTCGTATTTTACACCGGATACGGGATCGATATTTCCTCTTCACAAACTTTGTAGAGCTTTAATTACATTACTCGGGCGGAGAGTTAGGGCAAACTGCCCATATATTGCGCATAGATAGTTAAAATGTATAGACTGCAAAAACAGTAATATTGATTCGATTCCACCAACCTATTGACATTAGTTATTTTTAAACGTAATTCTTAGTTATTTGAGTAGAAAACGATGTTAATTTTTGCGCAACAATTCTAATTCAATCTAAATCGTGGTTTAAAAAATAATATAAAATGTTGAAGTTCCAAGACTATAAAGTACTTTAAGGGTAGCCACAATTAATAGTTTTCATTACTTTGTCACAATAGTAATAAATAGTAATTGCGTTTAATTAAAAAAAAGTTATTTGTGACGTAAGCGTCCAGTATTCATTTGAAACAATAGCTTCGTATTGATTTAGCGCTCGACATAGTCCTGCTATTGATTTAGTAGCACTTTATATTCTATGTTTATTATTAATTTGATTTGTCAGTATCAACGTAAAAAATACGCAAAGAATAACTGTACTTAAAAAAGTGAATAGGAACTGATAACCAAAAGTCGAATTTTTTTACGATTTATTAAAAAATTCGACTTTTCGAGAACTCATCCATTACACAGGAACAATTGAATATCGGCCTTGTTTCACACAAACTCCGCTGTACTAATACGCCCATGAATATCCCGCAACGACAACAATACCATAAACTCGTAAATCAACACCATTGTTCATGATAATTGCGCACGCGTTCATTCCTATAGACCATTCCAGGAAATTTATCTAAAAATAACTTACAAAATACGAACTACTTATGAGATATCAAAGCTGTCGATACTCGGTTTATTTTAAACTAGGTGTCGTCCGCGACTCCGATCGCGCTGTATGAAAAAAAAACGTAATTAGTAGGCTATGTGTTCTTTCAGACTCTACATCTATGCCTAATTTCAGCTGTTCCGAAGATAATTTCCAACAAACATATATCCATCCATCCATCCATTCATGAATCCACCCAATTATTCGTATATAATATTAGGTTGATTCAATTACTGAGTATTAAAATATCCAATTTTTAAAACCTATAATTTTAGCTATTTTTTTTTTACTAAGATCGACACTAAAACATTGGTAATGTAAAAAAAATCAATACTATGTTTCGTAATGTATTATAATATACACAAATTTGAACGATCATTTAATTTATACAAATTTAATCAAACTGTAACCATTTGGCGGTTAATAGAATTGGAAAATCACCAGATGGATGCCTATTCATCAGATTAATGGTCTATCAAACAGAGCGCAATAAAATACGCCATTTAATTGAAACAATAGGTGAGCTCTCTTTGTAAATAATCAAAATTATTTATTTTTGATACTTTAGAAAAAAGAAAAATACACGCTTATCTTTACTAGTTATGACCAACAAGTTGTCGCCCGTGACTCAGTCCGGGAGGAATTAAAAAAAACTTAATTAGTAGCCTGTGTGTTCTTTCAGGCTTTGTATGTTCTACATCATTGCCAAATTACAGTGAGATCCAAGCAGCCGTTGTGGAGATATCTTCTAACAAATCATTCATCCATCCATCTAGATTCGCATTTATAATATTAGTAAGGCTTTGATAAAATTTAAAGGGTAATGTAATGATAACGGATTTCTTTCAAAAGTAGTGAGTTAAATATACTTAAAACCAAACGCGGTATTATTAGTACAAGAGAATTATCATTTTTTCAATTTGAATAACTTAGCTTGAAAGCTTTTTTTAATTTTAAATCATGCATTGTAACCAGATTGTCATATTATTATAAATAGGTCACAGTTTATAAATCTTTCAAAATTAATTTGAAGTCGGTGGCTCAGTGATCAAGCACTTTACTTGTAATCTGCATGTCCTGAGTTCGCACCCCGACATGTACCAATGTGTTTTTCGATTTCCGATTTACATAAGTATAAAACATATATCCGACGTTTTTACGGTGAAGGAAAACATCGTGATGCAATCTGCACATATCTGAGATGAAATTCGATATGTGTCAAGTCAGCCAACCCGCTCAGGGCCAGCGTGGTTGTCTACGACCTAGTCACCTGTGACTTTGGGTAGGCTCCGAGCTGATGATGAGAATTCACATGAAATATCAACGTTTTCATCAAAGTCTAAAATAAATTATAGCATCATTCAATGGGATAAATTTTTTAAAACGATTTCCACGTCGACCCAATCGACTTTGCGCGTGTATACTTCATACGAACTGCCTACATCTCTGTGTTCTATTGAAATGCATTGTATGAACACGTGTATGTAAAAGAAAAACCACTCTTGATTAAAAGTCAGCCGACCACAGAGTAAAAGTTCACAAATATACACAAATGCATGTGGTTTTTTGTTTTTTGCTGGCATTAAAAATATTACGAACACAATTTTAATAACCAGATTTTCATATTTAAAATGCTACAATCACGTTTGTTTTTATGGATTCATTTTACTTAAGCCAATTATTGTTGATTGATTATGTTCACTTTGTAAAATGTTTAAAGCTACATAATATGTTAATGAATAACACTAACTTTGATAGAATAGGGTCAACTATCTTACAAAATCGTATAGCGGCCGTATAGTTTAGTTTTTATGATATAGTTTATGGATAGTTTTTTTAAAGCCACAAAATAAATGATCGTAAAAAAAGTAGCCATTACAATTGTTTTTTTTTTTCAATTTCAATAATATAAAATTTCCAATTTCGTAGTACATCTACATAAATATAAATTGACATGAGATAAAACTTTACTAAACTTTAATAATAAATATATTTTGCTAAAACTAATCTCAGACTGTTTCTTATTTTGCCTAGACTGGAAAACAAATTAAGAACACAATTTTGTTATTAACTTCGATAATGGAAAACCAATATTATAACTAAAATTCAACACGTTTCAACACAACACAATATGTTGTATGATTTATATCGTCACACGAGTCTTCTTGTGATGTTAAAGGTTTCTTGCGTATGTGAATGCATTTGTAATGTCTTTGAAAATAAAAGCTATTGATTTATTTTGCAGTACTCATGTAAGGTTTCAATAGAAACATTGTTACGAATAGTTAACAAAAATATTCTAGCATTATGTGGGTCTGAGCTTTTAATAAGTCATCATCATCTCACTATACGTCCCCACTAAGAGGCACGGAGCCTACCCTAAGTTAAGGGTGATTAGGCCATCGTCAACCACAATGGCCAAGTGCGGATTGGTTGACTTCACACATATCTTTGAATTTATTCTCAGATATGTGCAGGTTGCATCACGATGTTTTCCTTCACCTTAAGAACGTCGGATAAATGGACATAAGTTAGACGGAAATCGAAAAACACATTGGTACATGGCGGGATTCGAACCCAGGACATGCAGGTTACAAGTCAAATGCTGAAACTCCTGAGCCACCGACGCTCTATGTAATTATCTCTTTTAATAAGTATGTTTTATTAAAACAAAAAATTCTCAGCTTGATAAAAAATCATTGCACTTTTATCTGCTTTTAAAGTAGTCTAACCATTAAATGCAGCAAATGCGACGAAAATAAAGCTCACCATTTGAACGTGAGCCAGGAAACCAGGGATCCAGTGTTTTCAGCAGGAAATATTTTAAAGATTTCATGGAACATTAGCTTCGCTTTTCCTTTGTAGGTGACCTCCTACATATTTGCATAAACACAACACAGTCACACATACACGCACATACATCACACGCATACACGCACACATAAACACGGGTGCATGACGAGTGGTCGACGTCACGTCTATTTGTTGACCTCTGATTGGCAAATTCGAATTGCAACGCACAGCTGAGCGGGGGTCACTGACCGGTTTTGCATACGCGCGAAACGACAGTGGAGTTCTGCAGCGCCCGCGACATACCACGCTTTCGATTACGCAACTTGTTCCGTTATTGCTCGAATTTGTATATTTCTCTTTCTCCTACTTGTATTCTTCTTCTTAGTGTTGTACTCTCCTTCTTACTATTTGTTGTGGACTGTGAGTGATAATAAACTGTGTTGTGAATATAACTGTGCCTCATTTCACCTGTCGCAGCACTCACCCTTCACATCATCATCACTCACACCTTCCCACACCGGAGGTGACACCTCATCACCTCTCCCCTTCATTGGTGACCCCGAAGAACACTAAGATGAGCAACACCGAAGACGAATTTCAGGAGGCACGGATTTTGCGAAATGAACCTTCTGCCCATGTATGTAAGGTCGGAATTCGCATACCACCGTTTTGGCCAGAGGAACCCGAGATATGGTTTGCCCAAGTTGAAGGTCAGTTTAGCATTGCTGGCATCACCAGTGACTCGACCAAATTTAATTATGCCATTGGTCAGCTCGGAAACCTGTACTCCAAGGAGGTCAAGGATTTAATTATTAATCCACCCTCCACCAACAAATTTGAAAAACTGAAAACGGAGCTGATTAAAAGACTGACCGCATCCAAAGAGAAGAAATTGAGGCAGCTGCTGATGCATGAAGAGATGGGTGACAGGAAGCCGTCACAGTTTCTTCGGCACCTTGAAAGCTTAGGCAGGTCGCAAATTTCAACCGACTTTTTGAAGACAGTTTGGGTCAGCCGGTTACCTACCGGCATTCAAACTATTTTGGCCGGACAGACTTCTACCACAATTGAAGAGATGGCGGATATAGCAGATAGGATCAATGACCTTGTCCCCTCGACACCTCAGGTGGCATCAACCAGCCGACAGAGTGAGAATGTCGACTTGGCCAGGGAGATCGCTGCTTTACAGGAAGAGGTCTTACAGCTGGCCCTCAGACAACGAAGCGGCAACTCAAGCAGCAGGTCCCGACTACGCGATCGTCAGCATTCTTCGTCGAGATCCCAATCCAGCTACCGGCGCCACCCAGTCTGCTGGTACCACTTTAAATTCGCCGACAAGGCGACCAAGTGCTGCCCTCCATGTAACTTCAAGTCGGAAAAATCAAGGCAATCGGTAATGACGACCGACGATTGCCCCTCTTCAACTGGTCGCCTGTTCATCACCGATCGCAAATCCAAGACACAGTTCCTGGTCGACACTGGGAGCGACCTCTGTGTCTTCCCGCGGTCGCTGCTGCGAGAGCGTCGTGCACGGACTACGTATCAGCTAAGTGCCGCTAATGGTTCTTGTATAAACACTTATGGTTATGTTCATTTACAACTTGACTTTTGTTTACGTAGAACTTTTAAATGGCGTTTTGTTGTTGCCGATGTGACTAAACCTATTATAGGTGTAGATTTTTTAAATCATTACAATTTAATAGTTGACTGTCGTAACAAACGCATAATAGACAATACAACATCTGTAACAGCTTGTGCGTTGCGAGTTAAATGCAACGACATTTCGTCGGTCAAAGTCCAATCGGGTGACTCGGGTTACCATAAAATTTTGTCGGACTTTCCCGATATTACTCGACCATCCGGCACGCACCGTATCATACCACACAACACGGTACACCACATTCGCACTACACCAGGCCCACCAGTTTCTTGTTCACCTCGTCGCCTCGCTCCAGATAAATTAAAAATCGCCAAAGAAGAATTCCAGGCTATGTTAGAATGCGGTATAGCTAGGCCGTCTGAAAGTCCTTGGTCGTCACCGTTACATTTGGTACCCAAAAAGGACAACGGTTGGCGTCCTTGTGGAGACTATCGGATGTTAAACGCCAGGACAATTCCTGATAGGTATCCTATTAGGCATATACAGGACTTCGCTCACAGTATAGCAGGGTGTAAAGTATTTAGTACACTGGACCTAGTTAAAGCGTATAACCAAATCCCTGTGAGTCCTGAGGACATTCTTAAAACCGCAATAACAACTCCATTTGGTTTGTATGAGTTCCCGTTCATGAATTTTGGCCTTTCAAATGCAGGGCAATCGTTCCAGAGGTTCGTGGACGAAATGACAAGAGGACTTGATTTTTGTTATTGTTATTTAGACGATTTTTTAATTTTTTCAAAAGACGAGACAGAACACAAAAACCATTTACGTATTATCTTCCAACGTCTAAAGGACTACGGTATGGTCATTAACGTGTCTAAGTGTGTATTCGGAGCCCAAGAAGTGTCATTTTTAGGTTATCACATTTCCGCGAGGGGCACCAAACCGCTAGACACTAAGATAGAAGCGATTAAAAAATTTCCCGTTCCTACTAACATTCGTCAACTACGGCGTTTCCTAGGAATGATTAATTTTTACAGACGTTTCCTACCGCGCGCGGCTGAGTTGCAAGCACCACTAAACAAGTTATTAGTTGGAATAGTAAAAAACAACCAACCGATAACATTGAAAGATGAGTCACTCGATGCGTTCGAGCGCTGTAAACAATCCCTTTCAGACGCTGCATTATTAGCGCACCCGGATTGCCAAGCGAAACTCGCACTTATTACCGACGCATCGGACACAGCTATCGGCGCTGTATTACAACAACTTACTGATAACGCGTGGCAACCGCTTGCATTCTTTTCGCGTAAATTAAGTCCATCTCAGGTTAAGTATTCACCTTACGACAGAGAATTGTTAGCTATTTATGAGGCCATTAAATATTTTAGGCACATGTTAGAAGCTAGGCATTTTATCATTTATACTGACCACAAGCCGATCAGTTTCGCATTCCACGAACGGAAGAAAAACTGTTCGCCTAGACAGTATAGGCATTTAGATTATATTGCTCAATTTACGACGGATATTCGTCATATTTCCGGTAAGGATAATGTGGTTGCCGACACTTTGTCTCGTGTCGAAGCGTTAGATCAACCTCTAGACTTAGAAGCTTTAGCTAAAAGTCAGGCTAATGACCACGAACTTCAAAAATTAATAACGGAAGGTTCGTCGTTACGTCTAGA
>NW_013529697.1:5861685-5867643 GCF_000836235.2 Papilio xuthus | reverse complement strand
GAAATTACCTAAAAAGATTTTCAAAATCAATTTTTTTACTTTTGAAGCCGGTGAAGTTAATGCAATTTTCCAAACCCCTTTATTTAATTGAGTTTAAGTTTAGATATGGTGGAAATTACGACCCCTTCAAAAAGTTGAAACACGGAGTTCCCAAAAGTAAATTCAGAATTTTGTGAAACATTTTTTTAAATTGTAAAGTGCTTTAGTGATCTGGGAAATTTGCTTAATGGCCTCAGAAAATGCAACCGAGAATAAGATAGTCCCTTGCTTTATATAGGAAAAGTTAACGTGAAAATGAGTACATTAAAATAGTTTTTCGAAAGACGCACCACTTTATCTTATCTATAATTTCTCACGTATAGTGAAAAATTGCTTGAATGTTTAGATAAAGATGAATTAGCTTAAAAGAAATTTAATATTTATGATATCGATTTTTAATTATAATATTCTCAGCGATAATGTAAGGACTCCACTATGACTGAGTTCCACGCATTCTATCGTCCGGTATGTCTTAATTCAAAATATTGGACGAATAATATACGAAGGAAATTTCATGTATGTTTATAAAATACGTAGCGAAAAAACGTAAAAAATCAACTGCTTTTATTATTCGAGTTTAGTTTAATTTTCAATGTGAACAGTACATTAACTAATCTTAACCCTTCCAATTTTATAACAGTTTTTGCATTAATACGTACTTATAGTTAATCTATTAAAAAAATGCGATACTGAAAAAAATGGTAACTGCATTTAAACACCGCGTTTGTTTCTTTCAATTCTATGTATAGAACCTAATTACTATTAAATATTCTGTTGTAATAATTGTACATGTAAATAAGGCATAAGATTTTTAATAGCATTTCTATTATGTAAATATTGATGCATAGTGCAAGAAATATCCTTTTATTATGAACCACATTACTCTGGCCGCGCTCCAACCGGCCTTTTGTCCTCGACGTAGACAATAAACTTCATTTCTCTACTACTATTTTCTTTCAACAGTTCTACGACTCGTTTAATACCTTTATTTTAAATTCATTTTTTAATATTCTATGCATTTATTAAATAATTGCAATTGCTATTATTTATTTTATCTTTAATATACAAAAATTAGGTAACAACATGTTGCCCATACGAACAAACCTTTTTAGGCTTTTTTACTTTTTTTTATATCATATGTCACGGTGAAGGAAAACATCGTGATGCAACCTGCACATATCTGCAAGAAAATTAAAAGATATGTGTTAAATCAACCAACCCGCACTGGACCAGCGTGGTTTACTATGGCCTAATAACCCCTAACTTAGGATAGGCGGAGCACCTCGGTGGGGACATATAGTGAGCTGATGTTGATGATTTTTATATTTAGAATGTCTTATTCTTTTCTCCTTTTTTCATGTTCTTAAAAAAGTGGTAAATAAATCTTCCGATAGTATGTGCAGATCTTTTTATTTTTAATTTTAACTTTTATTAATTTATTATCCAATATATCCTTAATTCTACTGCTCGAGTTTTCCCTACAATATTAATTTTCCGTCGTCTTTAATTTTGGCGAAAGAAATAAAATAAGTTAAAATGAAAATAAGAAGAGTGGTACACACTATCGGAATATTTATTTACCACTGATTTTAGAAACGTAACAAAAAAGAAGAAAAGCATAATACAGGCTAAATATAAAAATATAAAAATTAAAAGTAAAAAAGTCTTAAAAGGACCGTTTGTTTCGGCAACTCAACATTTAAATTGCACAATTATTTTATATTCCCACTTGTGAATAGTCGGTTGCCTAGTAAACGAATCTTGCACTAATATTCTGTTTATTTTGTTCTGTGTTTCTTATCGTTTCTATTCATATTTATAAACACGTTCACAAAATGTATGATAGGATTGCAGGCGCTTTGCAAAGATACCGCAAGCCAATATATTAAAGCGGCCACCATTTGTCGTCGCGAAAATAGTTTGCTGGCATGAACATCGAAGGTTATATCGGCTTTGATTTTAGTGTTGTAATCAATAGAGAACTAAGATAAAAAACAATTCTATTAATAATCATGTATATATACATTTTTGGCACTCTTTTCTTTAAAACCACAAAACACTATAGTTACTATGTTAAATTATAAATTTTATTGTTTAACGTTTGCTTTAAATATTCCATCAGAACTGCGGAAAAGAATAAGGAAATGTAAAGAGAAAGAAATAACGCTTATACAATTCAGAGTAAAAGTTTCGCAAAGTTTCAACTCTTGGACGATTTCAGAGTGAACGTACATTTAATGTACTTTAAAAGCAGGTACTCAACGGAAATTTTGAAGCCATTAAGTTTCATGAGTGTGTATATTCAGTAATTTGAAGATGAAAAACAATAATACACTTTTACTAATTGTATCATTATATTAATTGATATCTCATTACTGCGAAGCCTTCAATATTTTTCAAGTTCACTCATTCAGGGAAGTATGGGAGAAAAAATTAATTATCTTTGTTACAAATACTTTTTGTTATATTAACAATCAGTCAGTATACCTTACTATCTTACTAATATTAGAAATGCGAATGTTTAGATGGATGGATGGATGTTTGGTGGAAGGTATCTACAGAACAGCTCAATAGATCTCGATGAATTTGGCACATGTGTAGATATATCTAGAAGAACACGTAGACATCTAATTAAGTGTTTTTTTTAATTTCACGCGGACGGAGGTGAGGGCAACAGCTAGTATATTTATATTAATAAGCGCTTTTTTGTTTAACTATTAGCTCCAGTGAAAAAAGTGTCCATTACATGTAGCAGATGTTCCGAGTAAATTGTGCCGCAGCTGTTAAACGAAGTTTTATTCAATTAAAACTACTGCAAATGAACCCGGAAATTGAGTTACTGAAACGTTTTAGAGGGTTAAATATAAAATACCTGTATACAGGTGAAATCCGTTTTAAGGATATATAACGGTAGAGTAGGCAAAGTATGTACTTTTGAGTTCCAGTAAATAGGGTTAAGGGATATATGTTATAGGGAAACATTACATCATTGTATGTTTGCTTTGGATTAACTAAAAACTACGAAACCAATTTCAAAAAATCTTCAATTTATAGAAAAACTGTACTCTTATCTCGTAAATTTAACACTATATCTGTCTATTTGAGCTAAGCTGGTTTGTTTTTTTTAACTGGTTTGGTGCTGTTTTAAAGCTTTCATTCTGATAAGATTCATACACATAAATTTTCAAATAAAAAATAACAGACTAAGGAAATTGCTTTAAGCGACCGAGATTCTATTTCGGGGGTTGTAAATTTGTTAAGACTTGTCTGGAATGAAGATTTATTATAGACATCACAGATTCCTTTATTAAGGTTTAAGTACGCTAGAAGGTATCGTAACCCATTTCGGATATGTATGTGAATTTACTTCACGTGTTCTTTTATCATTTTACGATAAACTTTAAGTTATGTGTTTTTTTTACTTAAACACAAATTTTTGTTTGTCTTTTCCTTTTTTCGTGTGGTTCAAAAGAAAAACTTATTTATTATTTACATACAAATCACTTGTCTCTGCTCCTTTCTATCTGAGTCCATACATCCAAACTTTCGCATTTATAATATTATGCGAAAGTTTGGATGTATGGATGGATAACGGCACAACAGATTTCACTGATATTTGGCATAGATGTAGAACATAGTCTATCAGAACGCATAGGCTATTTAGTATTTTTCTAAATTCTACGTAGAAGGAGTAGTTAGCGAAAGCTAGTTCGATATAAACAAAGAAATTTCAATGTAATTTATTTGCTAAATAAAAGTAGGTGCAAAAACGGACCTTAATCTATTCGTTTATTTATATTTCTGGCCACGGCTCACCTATTAACTGCAGGTGGCGTGGCGCCCGTCGGCGTGAACGTAATTTATTCGCTTACCACCGAAATCAAGGCACTGTCTGTCACGAATGATATTATAAATAAATATATTTCATTATTTTTATTCCACCATACAAAGCAGATATATTTATTTAACTACTACTGACTGGAATAATAAAAGAATCTTTTAATCAATATGATACTTACATATTTCTGTAAACAAATACCTATATTTAGTCATCACTCGTAGTAAACCATAAACCTAAACGAAAAATATCATTAACCTTATAATAAATTAAAATATAATCTTACTAAATAACTAACCACTACAAACTAATGAATTAAATAAACTATACTAACCTATATTTACTTGTATACGAAAATTTATATTTTTGGTCAGTCTCGAATACAAAACAAAACAATGCAAAAAAATAATATAAGCGAATGGCCTAAAAAGACTTACTTGTCTTTGTTGTATTGCCAACATGCAAAATCAAGATTTAGGAACTTATAACAACTCTACTATTAAATCAAAAAATTAAAAAGCGGTTTTATTGTCAGTATCTAAAAATCTACAGATTCCAATTAGAGGTCTGAAAATCTCTTGGTTCATTTTTAACATGATCTTTTATTATATAAAAAAAATCTTTTTATTGTTTTAGAACAAGATACTCGTATTATTCGTAATTTTGAATATTTTCTAGGGTTCACAAAATGATTTAATGTTTTAATTGGGTCACAGAGTGGGCGCACGGTTCAGGAATTTCATTTCGTGAACCATGTACATTTTAATGAATCACTGTTAGATAGTAAACGGATGTTAGAAATTAAATATGAATAATAAATTACCAAATTATGAATTATTAATCTACTTAATGAAGTAAGTTAAAATATTTATATATTATATTTACATTCTTACAGTAATTAAATGACTAATTAATTAAACTATATACTAAAACTAAACCAAACTAAAAATAAAACTAAATAATATAAAAAAATCGACCCCAAATCGCTGCGGTCGCACGGTAGGGTTCCCAAGAGGCTGGCGGCATTTCCCCGTTGGATGGCTAGGCTCAACCTTTGGCCGAAATGCGCGCCAGCCCTTGGATCCCCTGAGGCGTCGATGAGGCGTGCGGAAATCTCCTTAAACAGGCGACGGGCTTCCGCACCCCAAGGCCCCAAGGTCTCCACGGCAAAAGGCGCAAATATATACGGATCTGCCAACGCCGCATATTTACGCCTTTTATTGATTTCGGCTGTCGCCGCAGCTGCGCCGGCTTTACGAGCGGTCGCTCTCACGTGGGATGGAGCAACAGTGTCCACGCATGTGGCATCCCACACGAGTGACCGCCCGTTTTTCCACGGAATGAGCGTCATACCGTCGGGCCTCTTGCCATCGTCTCGGGCAATGCCATTGGGTTCAAGCACTGCCGGCACGTCTGAAGAGGCAAGGGCTCGACGGATGACGTCATTTAAAGAGGCATGGCGCGGAATGCGTCCTGCACTGCGACGACATGCTAAACCGTGATGACGAAGAGGATCGACGTCTACCCCACAACGACAGCGATGGGGTTCGTTCGTCCGGGCCCCTAGACGTAAGCTCACCGCCAACCGCCAAGTAGTCCTCTCCAAAAGCGTACCTACGCTAAACGATGGAATAGCATTTAACCAGTATCCTGACTCTGGCTCACAACTGGCCAAGAGACGAGACCTGGTCTGGACCGATTGCACTAAGCTAGGTATCTCTGGCCTCGGACAAACAGGCAACCTCTACGACGCAGAGCGACTGGCCTAGTATGCTACCAATGAGGTTAATCGAAATGAGGTTAATCGAGCTATGAACCGAGGACAGGAAGGCTTGGGTCCAGCATATATCGTTTAAAGGACAATTAAATGTGCTGTTTAACGCTATTCTTACCGTGTCATCTAAACGAGAGAGAAGGTTGTGGGCCCAAAGCGGTGTACAGCGAAGCGTATAGAAAACTTCTTCTTCTTCTTCTTCTTCTTCTTCTTCTTCTTCTTCTTCTTCTTCTTCTTCTTCTTCTTCTTCTTCTTCTTCTTCTTCTTCTTCTTCTTCTTCTTCTTCTTCTTCTTCTTCTTCTTCTTC